>NW_012117389.1:490927-575861 GCF_000951035.1 Colobus angolensis palliatus | reverse complement strand
TCAAATGGTATTTCTAGTTCTAGATCCTTGAGGAATCACCACACTGTCTTCCACAATGGTTGAACTAGTTTACACTCCCACCAACAGTGTAAAAGCCTTCCTGTTTCTCCACATCTGTGAGATAGTATCTCATTGTGGTTTTCATTTGCATTTTTCTAATGATCCGGGATGTTGAGCTTTTTTTTTATATGCTTGTTGACCTCATGTATGTCTTCTTTGGAACAGTGTCTGTTCATGTCCTTTGCTCACTTTTTTATGATATTGTTTGTTTTTCTAAGTTTGTTTAAGTTCCTTACAGATGCTGGATATTAGACATTGTCAGATGCATAGTTTACAAATATTTTCTCACATTCTGTAAGTTGTCTGTTTACTCTGTTAATAGCTTCTTTTGCTGTGCATAAGCTCTTTAGTTTAATTAGGTCCCATTTGTCCATTTTTATTTTTGTTGCAATTGCTTTTGGCGTCTTTGACATGAAATCTTTGCCAGGGTCTATATCCAAAGTGGTATTTCTTAGGTTATTTTCCAGGATTTTTATGATTTTAGGTTTTAAATATGAATCTTTAATCCATCTTGAGTTGATTTTTGTATATGGTATAAGGAAGGGGTCCAGTTTCAATCTTCTGCATAACTGGCTAGCCGGTTATCCCAGCACCATTTATTGAATAGGGAGCCTTTTCACATTGCTTGCTTTTATCAGCTTTGCCAAAGATCAGATGGCTGTAAGTGTGCGGCCTTACTTCTGGAGTTTCTATTCTATTCCATTGGTCTATGTGCCTGTTTTTGTACCAGTACCATGCTGTTAATTCCTTATATGACAAATGTAGCAATCAGTGTGCTACAAAGAAGTGTTTATCAATATAACTGAGTCCTCTTTCTGTGACATGCATCCATTCATTCATTCAGTCATTCAATTGTTGAATGCCTGTCATGTGTAGGCATTAAGAATAAAATGCTGACTCAGACCTACGCCCTGCTCCCTAGTTGCTCACTGTCTATTGGAATAGACAGAAGAGCAAGCAGTCAATAGTGGTCCAGTGTGATGAGTGCTGTTACAGAGGTCAGCAGAGGGGGCTGATGAAGCACAGAGGAAGGGCACCTAACCCATAGGAGGTGTTCTGGATGAAGAACCCAAGAGTGAGCAATTTTCCTGACACATATCCATTGTAGAGCTCAGCTTATAATTGAATTTATGCAGTACCACCCACAAACTTATTGAGTCCTTACCACATGGTAGACCCTGGACTAGGCACTGAGACTACAGACACAGTTTCTGTCGTTTTTAAGCAGGGGAGTGACAGAAACAGCTCGGCCCAATCATTAAAGATGAGGAGGACAGAAGAGAAAGATACAGGGCCAGATCATGAAAGCCATCTTTTATACTACAGCAATTGAGGAATTACAGAAGACTTATAACACGGAGTGTGATGTGATCAAATTAATGTTTTAGAAAAATCACCTTGGCACCATCAAAGAAGAGATTCTGGAAGGAGTCAAGAGAGTCAGGGAGACTAGTTAGGAGGCTGATGAAAGATACTGAGCCTCACAGCAAGAAGAATGCAGCTGAAATAGAAGAGCAGGGAAAAATTCAAATAATATTTAGAAGATAGCAGAACTTGGTGATTGATTGGACCTGCAGACTGAAAAAAAAAAAAAAATGATGTATCTGTGGGATGTGGAATCCACACAGACTGACTGAATGTTAGAGGAGAACCTGGAGATTATCCAGTTAAGTGCTCTTGTTTCACCCATAAGGAAACTGGAGGTCCAGAAGTTGACTAACTTGGATCAAATCAATCAGTCTATTTTGTTGATGCTGCAGTGCCTAGGACCAAGATCCTCTAGTTCACAAAGGAAGTTTTGCAATAACCTTAACTTGGCATCTGGATTGATATAAAAGTATTATTTATACTTTGAAGCTCCCAAAGCTGAAAACTAATATCAAATTATTTGAACTTTCTCCATACTTTCTTAGCTTTTTTTCTTCCACCATATTTGATCTGAACTCTCTGCTCTCTACAAAGTGTGGCTGTATTATGACCTTATGACGCTGCAACTGTGAAACACAAATGTTGTTGTTGTTGTTGTTTCAGACGGAGTCTCACTCTGTCACCCAGGCTGGAATCCATACATAGCATGATCTCAGCTCACTGCAACCTCAGCCTCCAGGGTTCAAGTAATTCTCCTGCCTCAGTCTCCCTAGTAGCTGGGATTATAGGCGTGAGCTACCACGCCCAGATAATTTTTCTATTCTTTGTAGAGACAGCATTTCACCACGTTGGCCAGGCTGATCTTGAACTCCTGACTGCAAGTGATCCACCCGCCTTGGCCTCTCAAAGTGCTGGGATTACAGGTGTGAGCCACCATGCCCGGCCGAAACACAAAAGTTTTATGTAGATGCTTATTTTGTGATTAAAATTTGTGCAGGAGTGTAGTACAGATACTGCAAAATAGACAGTAATGAATTGAGGTACATCCTTGGAAAGTCGTCTTTCCCTCCTTGGGACTCAATTTCTAACTTGTAAAATAAGAAAAATAAGATTTGTTAACTATAGCAGTAAATATTGTTTGAAGGCAATGAATTTTGAAATATACCAAATTAAAACATGTTTGTGGATCAAGTGTAAAGTTGTTATGTTACTTTCCCCTGCCCTTAAACACTGCTACTGGGGTTCTGGATCATTAATGATAAGATCAACTCAGAAGAAGCTTGAGTGATAAATTAACAATAAATTTGAGTCAATGCATCTCCTTCCAGATATAGTTTCAACATTCTTCATCAAACGAACACCTTAAGGGTTTGCTCCACATGCCTTTTCCAATGTCTTCTCAAATACAGTTGCATCATCTAATGCACTAGCACTTTGAGATAGTACACACGCTCAACCACACACATAGGGGCTACTAATCCCAAGATACTCTGAATCTCTCTCTTCAATTAAAAAAATCTTACTTGATAAACAAAGGGTTTATTCTTCTTAACATTCTCCATATTGGGTCTCTGAAAACCATTGGCTCCCTAGTAGGCAGTGTAGTGCATCAAACTTATGCTATAAAATGTGGTCAATATTTTGTTGACCACATTTGAAGACACATTTGAAGACCACAGTTGAAGAGAAACACTTGGCATGGTTGCGTGCACCTGTACTCCCACTACTCAGGAGGCTGAGGCAGAAGGATTACTTGAGTCCAGAAGTTCCAGTCTGGCCTGGGTGACATAGTGAGACCCCAGTTCAAAAAAAATTTGAAGAGAAAAGATGTATTTATATAATGGAATAATGTATTAGTTCTTTTTCATGCTGCTGATAAAGACATACCCAAAAGTGGGTAATTTATAAAGAAAAAGAGCCTTAATGGACTCAGTTCCAAGTGACTGGGGAGGCCTCACAATCATGACAGAAGGTGAAAGACATGTCTTACATGGTGGCAGGCAAGAGAGAATGAGAACCAAAAGAAAAGGGAAACCCCTTATCAGACCATTAGATCTAGTGAGACTTATTCAGTACCATGAGAACAGTATGGGGAAAACTGCCCCCATGATTCAATTATCTCCCACTGAGTCCCTCCTGCAACATGTGGGAATTATGGGAGCTACCATTCAAGATGAGATTTGGGTGGGGACACAGCCAAAGCAGATCAGATATATGAAAATGTTGAAAGAATGTATATTTCATTCTCCATAAGTATTTTTCTTACCCATTGAACCAATGACATTCATTGTTTAGGGTGAGAGACATGGCAGGGTAAGGAGAGGGAGTGCTCCTGGTACAACTTAGAACAAAGAAATAATCAGTCAGCTTGGATTTCAAACTACATTTTTCTAATTCCATAACAAGGCAATGATCTTAAAAGCGAGGTTCAGCTGAGAAACTGAAGGATTTCTAAATCTCTGTTTAAATCCCATTATATAGCAAAAGGTAAACTTGGAGGTCTGAGAATAAAGATTTATTATTGGCCACAATGTAAAAGAGCATGAAGGATATGTCACAAAAAGAATTTGTCACTCAAAAAGGGGAAACCTCTTCCTGTGTTGAGAGGAAGAGTTGGTGGACGAATACATTTTGAACAGCTGAGACAAAGGAGAAGATGCCTCACCCCTGAGGTCAAACAACAAAACAACTAGATATACTGAGAGAATCCAGAACATACTGGGTGGTGGTCTACTTTCATGGCCGTGTTATAAAATGGAAAGAGTAATTATGATACACAGGAAACATGAAGTGAGGTAGCATCAGCAGGAAAGGCACCTGTGTGAATGGATCTGAGATAGCACTTCCAATGGCCCACACAGTCTGTGAGTAGCAGAGGAAGGGATAAACTGAGAGAACTAATGAATTGGAAGAAATCTGGTGCAGGATGAAGAGGTAAAGAGACCTCAAGAGCAAAGAAGCCCTGGATCATTGCAGTGGATACTACAGGCAAACAGGCATACCACAGCAGACATTAACACTGGATAGATGTGCCGTAACCTAGCAGGATGAGGAATATTCCAGGAGAAACCAACAAACCTTTTCTGTCCCGCTGCTGCCGCCACTATGCATAGGCCTTCCTCTGCATACAGATATTATTTTGGGGAAAAAGGAAAGCGAAAACCCCTTGAAACAGCCTTGAGAAAGAGTTTGAACTTTGAACAAAATGACTACCTAAAAGAGAGTTTTCAGACTGAGTTGCATTCAGATGTCTGTTTAAGCTTCTTACCATCAAGATTAGAGATGCCAGAATGAGATAAGGTAGAGTTTAGATAATACCAAATGTGACATAAGAGACCCATTTGTTTTCTCAACTTCAATGCTGCTATATTGACTTGTCGAAGTAAGGATTAATTTTCCTTCTATGACAAAAGTACTACCAATTCCCCAAATGAAGACAGGATCCTCAAGGTTTTGCAAAGCATCTTCAGCAGGAAGTAGAACTCATGGGGAGAATAGAACTTGTGTTTCCTTAATCCAAATTTAGGGATATTTCTTCCTTTCCTCACCAACATAATTATGAAAAACAGGTTTGAATGCAGATAGCATAAGGAATAATTTGCTTGCCATTAAAACATTCATGTTGAGTTTCAGTCTTGATCAAATCCACTGACTCTACTCTTCCTTCGTAATAAAAATAGATCTGATAACCAGCTAGGTTAAAAAGGCCAAACCAGTTTGTCTATTGGCTGATGGTAGCAAGTAGTACAGTTCCCCACTAACTGCTGTGCTGATTGACAGGGACCTCTAAAACAATAGAAGAGTATGCCAAACAACTCCCTTTTGAATTTAACTCAAAACTCCAGAATGGCTTTCATGAGGCCATGGTTGACTGGTGTCTTCTTTGATGTGATAAAATTTCAGTCATTTTCAGTTGCAGTTGTAATTACTATGTATGGGAGGGGTTAGGGGCTGACTATCCAGTATTATTTTATTCTTTCAATTCAGTAATAATATAATAACTTAGAGACTTAACAGCTCAGTGAAAGAATGGTACATAGTGGCCTATTGAGAAACCTCAGTCTAGTATTTTGCTTTTGACAGAACGTTCTTTCAGATGTTACTTCTGGGGGTTAAAAAAAACTCTGGATTATTTGCATAAGAATATATTGTATTGTAATGTGTCTAGCATTTCCATGGTGGAAAATTCAAGAAAGGGAACAGTATATTACCATTACAAACAATGATATTTGGAATTAGAACAGAAAGCCCTCAGTCATTTTTCAACCTGCCAAACAAATCAATGCCAAGAGAAAACTGTGTATGTGTGTGTGTGCGCGCGCTCACTTATGCACAAGCCTATGGGCTGATGAGAGCGTCTAACAAAGATATGGATTTATAATTTGCTACCACCAAAGGAAGCACTTTAAATGGCACTAAGTTAGCGAGGGAGCAGTGGTAGAAGGCAAGGGTCATAAACTTCAGCACAAGTGTAGGGAATGTTTCACGTTTGTGTACATTTTTCAATCTTAAAACAGATTTACTCAGGATTTAAGACTTTATTAAGGTCAAAAGGATTACATTAAGTTCATAGACACGTTTGTTATATTAATTGAGTCATAAGTTCTGGCTGTCTGCAAACACATTTGAAAACAGGCATCAGCTGGTTTCCATTGCCATAATAGATCAGAAAATCTGCCAGTAAGTCTGTTTGCAGCTCTTAAAAGTTGTTGAACAAAAATGTGTTTTGAACTATCGACAATTACCTGAGAAAACAACTGGATTCTGTAAGTGGATTTGTTTATATTCCCAATATACTCTCTCTCACCCCACTTCCTCCGTTCTTATCATGGACTTCCCTTAGCCCCAAGCATCCCACTCCAGGGCTTCAGAGATGATCGTTGCCTGAAAATATTTCCATTTCCTCCCTCATTAAGATGGAATATGAAGAAGAATGTTAACTGGTCTTTTTAAAAATAACTTAATATTAATAGACGGGGAAACAGTGTATCTAGAATAGGGAGACAGAGTTGGGTTTTTATTAAATTGTATGCAAAAGAACATGTATGTAAAGAATATATATAAAATATATTTAAGTTATCATAGATTAAAAAAATTACCATTACATTGGCAGTCCCATTAGCCCCTCCACAACTCTACATCCTTCCCTCTGCACCCAGGGGTACTGTCCTGAATTTGTGTTTATTACCCACTTGCTCTTTTCTATAGTGTTTACTATATACATTTGTATCTCCTAACAATACATTGCTGAATTTTGCATATTTTGAGCTCTATAAAATAAAATAATTCTTAATGTATCCTTCTGCATTTTTTAATATTATGCTTCCAAAGTCCATCTATGTTGTAGCATGTAACTTGAATTAAACTACTTGATATGGTTTGGATCTGTGTCTCCACCCAAATCTCATGTCAAATTGTAATCCCCAATGTTGCAGGCAGGGCTTGGTAGGAGGTGATTGGATCATAGGGGTGGATTTCCCCTTTGGAACTGTTCTCCTGATAGTGAGAGAGTTCTTGCAAGATCTGGTTGTTTAAAAGTGTGTAGTGACTCACCCCTCTCTCTGCCTCCTGCTCCAGCCATATAAGATGTGCCTGCTTCCCCTTTGCCTTCTGCTATAATTGTAAGCTTTGTGCAGCGTGTGGAACTGTGAGCCAATTTAACATCCTTTATAAATTACCCAGTCTCAGGTATTTCTTTATACCTGTGTGAGAACAGACTAATACACTACTTTCATTGAAGCACAGTATTCTATTCATGTGTATACCAAAATGTATTCATATTCATACAGTCTCTACATATCCTTAGATATTTATGTCACTTGATTTTATTTTCACAGTACAATAGTGCCATTATAAATATTTTTGTACATGTCTCACAGTATAAAAGTGGCCAACTTTAGGGTGAATTCCCAGGAAAGAAAATACACATTTTCCACTTTACTAGATAATGCCAAATTGCAGTTGATGCATATCTTCAGGAAGACTTGTTAATCATTCTGCTAGTCTGATAGCTGTGGAATACTTACCTCATTGTGATTTCAATTTACACCTCTCTGATTATTAATGAATTAGCCATTCACATTTACTCTGCTGGTATGTAGAAATTCAACTTCTATATTACCTTTATATCCAAACACCTTGGTCAAACACTCTTATTAATCCTAGTAACTTATCTGTACACTTTTTAATTTTTCTGTGTACACCATCATATGATTTGTGAATAACAATATTTTTATTTCTTCTTTTGAAATACTCAAACTATTTTTCTTTCTTTTCTTATTTAACTGGCTGTGATTGCCAGCTCAATGTTGAGTAGAAACTGTGATAGCAGACAACCTTGCCTTTTTCACAAATGTCAATTTAATACTTTCAACATTTTACCATAAATATGATGCGTGTAGTATGTTTTTTCTCATTCAGCAGGTTTAGATGTCCTCTTTTTTTCCTTGTTTACTAAGAGTTTTAGCATGAATAAATGTTTAATTTTATCAAACGGTCTTTCTGATTATATTGAAATAATCATACTGTTTTTTCTTTAATTACATAAAGTGGGGAATTTCACTAATTGATCTTAAAAATTTAAACCATTCCTGTATTCTGGAAATAAATCAACTTTGTATTGATGTATTATCCTTTCATGCACTGCTAGATTTGGTTTAATATTTTGTTTAAAATTTTTGAATTCTATATTCATAATAAAATTGGCTTGTAATTTTCTTATCTCTGTTCTTGTTTGTTATCAACATTATGCTAGTATTGTGAAATGAGTTTGTTAGTGTTCCTTCTTTTTCTGAAATCTGAAATAATCTGTGTAAAATCTGAATTATTTGTTACTTGAATGTTTGTTAAAACTCAATGTAAATTTTTCTACTTCATCTGCATGTTTTATTAACTTAAGGTTATTCAATATTTATTATTTTATAAATTTGTTAATTTCTGAAACATTCATAATTATTCTCTTTTTTATTCCTGATATATTTCTTACTTACATCTTTTTTTCTTGATCATTTTTGCCAAAGGTTTGCCAATTTCATCAGTCTTTTCAAGGTACCAATTTTTGGCTTTATTGATTGCTTCTAGTAAATGTTTATTTTCTATTTTATTGGTTTCCACTCTTATCTTTAGTCTTTCATTCATTCCACTTTCTTTGGATTTAGCCTGTCATTCTTTGTCTAATTTCTTAAGTTGGATGCTTAGCTCACAAATATTTAGTCTACACTGATATAAGCATTTAAGATTACAAATTTCCCTCTAAGCACTATTTTAGCTGTAACTCCTGAGTTTTTATACGTATTCCAGTATTCCAGTAATTTTAGTGCTAAATATGTTATACTTAGTTTAATATTTGCTTTTGTGATTCATGAGTTCATTATAAAGAATTATTTCCTAATTTTCAAACACATAATTTTCTACATATATATATATATATATTTTATCTTTAGCTTAACTCCAGTGTAATCAGAGAAGTACAAAATGGGATTATTTCCTGATTTTAAATCACACTTCATCCCTAAGGTGCTCTGAGTTGAATAGAACATTATTGTTTTGACACATGCATTTATACTTTCTGTTCAGAACAGTGTCTTCTCACTGTCAGAGGAAAGACAAAAAGAGATTTTGGAAGAAAAACAAATAATGTTTTTGAAATGTACTAGTCCTTTTCAAAAACAAAAAAGGATGTGCTGAGAACATATAATTTTTTATTGTGGTGAAAAATATAGCATAAAATTTATAATCTTAGCCATTTTTAAATGTAAAGTTCCATAGTGATAAGTACATTCTCATTATTGTAAAACTATCTCCAGAATTTTTTCATCTTGCAAATCTGAAACTCTGTGCCTACTAAATAACAATTACCCCTTTGGCCCCTTCCCCCAGTCCCTGGCAAGCACCATTTTATTTTTTGTTTCTATAATTCTGACTACTTTAGATATCTCATATAAGTGAAATCATACAGTATTTGTCCTTTTGTGACTAGCTTATTTCACTTAACATAATGTACTCAACATTTATCCATACTGTAGTATGTGACACCATTTCCTTCCTTTTTAAAATTAAATAATATTCCATTGTATGCATATACCACACTTTGTTAATCCATTCATCCATCCATGGACATCTAGATTTTTTCCAACATTTGGCTATTGTGAATAACACTGTTATGAACATAGGTGTACAACTATCTCTTTGAGATCTTGCTTTCAATTTTTTTTCTGGATATGTACCCAGAAATGAGATTCCTGAATCATATGGTAATTCTGTTTTTAATTTTTTGAACAACCACCATACTGCTTTCTATAGCAGCCGCACCATGTTACAATATATAAATGATTTAAAATGAGAAAACAATGCTTAGAAGTTTATATGTGGGGTTTTGGTAAACTAGATATTTTGGGATCCTAAGAGTGATTTAAAATAGTCCATTAAAGATGAGTTAAGTTTGTTTTTCACTGGCATTAAAACAACTGATTAATTATTTTAAAAGAAGCCAACCATTTTGCTTCACAAGTTGCCACTGTGGCATTGAGAAGTCATGGCCTCTGTCTGCAAATAATGTTTATGGTTTTTCCTCCATGATAAAATTAGCACTTGGCTAAGATATTCTTATAGATGTCCTTGTATCTTCTGCCTTATGTTTGGTTTTTCACGGCACTGTCCACTTTAGGGGTAGTTTGGCTGTTATTTTTTAGTATCTTTGAGCACTTACTATAATGCCCAACACTGTGCTAAGGGATTTAACTATATTCTCATGTTATCCCTCAGAGGCAAATACCATTACTAGTCTCAGTTTTTTTCAAATAAGGAAACAAGCTGTTAAAGCTGAATGACTGTATTTCATTGATAATAAGATACACAGTTTACGTTTCCAAAGTCAGTATGTATCTTGTAATCAATAACATCTTACAATCACTATTGCCCAGATGATAGCCTGGCATAGTAGCTATTACTTGCGTGTGTGCACACTTGGTCATAGTTGTTGATATTGTTGTCACTTCCTTTGCATTTATATACATTAGTACCAAACATGGTGAGTTTTATTTCCATTTTAAATGTTTTCAAGAGTATTCACTCCGAATTGACATTGAAAGGAAAAGGTACTGTGTATGCTGAAAAGCACTGAAAACACAGTAGCAGGGTAGCAATTGGGTATTCGTGAAACAAACATATATCGTTGGAGGAATGCATGCAAGTCCTTATTTTCTTGTAAAGTGACAATTAAGTGATTTGCAAGACCTAAGAAAGAAAGATGTCAACAAAAAGAAAGCTTTGTTATGTTGTGTTAACTTATGTATCCAAAAGAACTGCCAAACAAAGTGACTGAAGACAGGAGAAATTGTCAAATCTCACTATATATATGCAAAAAATTTCAAGGCTTGTAATGAGAGGTCTGTGTAGCCAACTTGCACATTGCACAGCAATATTGCTAAAAAGCATATCACTGTTTCATTGGAATTGTTTTTCTTTCTTAGTGGTCCATAAAATAATAATGCATCATGCAATTGATGACATCTTAGATTTGATGGCATTCAATATTTTGCTCAAGGTCACGCAGCTAATAAGCAAAAGAGTTGAGGCTTGTATACCAAGTCTGTGTTCCTAACCAGAAGGCTTTAGTGGACCTTGTTTTATTTCATAACTTCTTTTCTACTCTTTAACAAGCCTATAATCACTTTTTAAATGAAACATTACTTAACGTTTTATACTTTTTGATAATTTCATGACTATTTTGGGGATACGTGTAGACTCCTTGGGAGTAGCTTCCAAAATAGAGTCTGGAATCACCAAAGTTAAGGAAAACAACAGTATAATTAGAAAAGCAGCTAACAGTGGCTCTCAAACAAAGCAAAAACAGATCCTGTCTGCATTAAGCCCCCCTCAAAATGGCAGTGAATGTTTAGTGTACTCTATCACTTGGGAATATCAAATGGGAGCACAAATCTTAGAATCAGTGGAGTCAAGGTCTTGACTCTGTAGTCATATTTTATAACCCTTTCATGTTTACATGACTCTTCCTGTGCTTTCATAACCTATTGCTTTAAGGAGCTTAAGAGAAAAAAAAAAAAAAACAAATCATGATTACCTCATAGAGGTAATCATGACCATAACAATAATAAATAATTATATAGTGCCTGATTGTTTGTTATACTACTGCAATTATATTTCATTTGGTCCTTGTAGCCTCATCTTATAGTGGTTTAGAACAAAGTGCATTGGAAATCTTCACACCATTATCTGGGTTCAAGTCTCAGCTGAACCATAAGTTGAGTTACCAGCTAGGTGACTTTGGGCAAACCACTTCATTTGTATGAGTCTCATTTTTCTCACTTGTAAAATTAGCATCTAATAATACATGCCTTAAGAGCTATTATGAGAATGAAATGAGATAATGCATGTAAAGCAATTCAGCATGGTGCCTGCTATTTAAAGGCTTAGTAAATATAAGCTGCCATTATTAGTAGTAAAAACAACTCTGTGCATAACTAAACAATTTTACAAATTAGGAAACTAAGGCTCAGAGAAGTTAAATCAATCTTCATGACCACACAGCTAGTAAGTAGCAGAGCTGGTACACAAATCGAAAGCTGCACTTGTATTGGATGCAGGTAAAACATGCAATAGAGAAATTCTCGAGGTCTGTGCCAACTCCGTAATGACCATTCTTTTATGATTTCCACGTAACTTGACAAATTGTTGCAAGAGCTATAAAATCTTGAAAATGATTTTTCCCTTCTCTCATAAAGACTGCTAATGGATGGAGATGGAAATAAAAATTGAGTTGTCTTTGTTGACCAGTCATAGTATATATGGTTATCAAAATGCCCTAGGCCATCTTCTATTATAACCAAAATTTCTTTATTACAAAAAAGAAACCAAATCCTAGCAACTTTATCACAAATTCAAGAAATATTTAAAATAGTTTTTTTTGAACAAAAAAGAATATGGACAGGGTGTTGGAAGCTTAATGTAAAGGATTTGACCTGTACTAAAACCTCCTTGAATTTCCTGTTACTCTAACCCATGGTGATTATTCGAATTTGCGTGCAAGCTCTTCATCTGCATAATTAGTTCCAGTACTTTAGAGAAGCAGATTGAGACCTAATCAAGGAGGTCAAGAGTTGGACAAGCGTGAGCTCCAGAGGAAAGGATGCTGTGTTAACCCCTGCTCTTAGATACATCTTTGTGTTCAGGAGCCACGTACCTGGGAACAAAGGGATGGCCCAGGGATACAGAGAGAAGATGGAGAGAAAAAGCTCTGGACAGACAGTCTTATAGATTTCTATAGCTGTAAGCACAGCAGCAGAGGGTGGGAAAATGGACTGAAACCCCAGACCAAATCAGGAGGGTGCTCAGCAAAGGCTGCTGTGCCTGCAAGAATCCAACAGCTAAGGGAAGACCCAAAGTCGTTACCTAGGAAGAGTGCCAGTAGAGAGCACAAAGCAGACCAAACCAGAGAAAAAAAGACTACACAAAAAGCAAGGAGATCACAGCAGTGGCACCAAAAGATCTTAGCACAGACTACTGAAACAACCACACCAGTGGGGTGGGTAAGCCTCTCAAAGAGAGAAGCACATCCCACAAAGAGCAGGTAGGCAGTCCTCCCTAGCCTAGTAGCCAAGCCAACTCAAAGCAGTCAGCTGAAGCAAAGAAACTACCTTTGAACGTTGTGCTTGAATCCTCATCAGTAGATAGACTGTCCTGGAACAGTGGACCTAATCCTTTCCAGTGGAAAATTGGGTCCTGGGAAAGTTGGGAAAACTATGTATTTGGGAGAGCTGTAGCCATGGAGTAAGCTCTCCAGCAGGGTAAGCATCCTGAAGGAGACCTGGGAACTGTTCAGGAGCTGCTGAAGACCTCACGGCTGCTATCAAGAGCCTAACAAAGAGATCAGGGAGCATATTTCTTGTTGGAGCGTATTTCTTTATATGAAAAGGTTTCTGGTTGGAGCCTCAGGCTAGGATGCATCAAAGACTGAGAGTGACGACTACAGCAGATCATCTCCAGCCCAAAAAGTACTAGGGAGTACTTGCTAACACCACGTCAAATAAGTGGGTTGGCGCTTATTTTTTTGCCCCTTTAAATTTAGCATCCTAAAAGATAAGAGCATACATGTATTGTAAGAAGTAACTATACTTTTATTCAGATATACATATCCTGCTCTTTCTCAAACCTTTATTCTAATTTAGAGTTTGTAAAATCCCTTATTTAAAATATATAAAATGATTTTATACACAGTACATAGCATCTTATAGCATCCTCATCTTTAGGTTACAAATGCACCAAGTGCATTAGAAATCATCACACCCTGGCCGGGAGCAGTGGCTCAAGCCTGTAATCCCAGCACTTTGGGAGGCCAAGACAGGCAAATCGCCTGAGGTTAGGAGTTTGAGACCAGCCTGGCCAACATGACAAAACCCTGTCTCTACTAAAAATACAAAAACTAGCCAGGTGTGGTGGTGCACGCCTGTAATCCCAGTTACTCAGGAGGCTGAGGCAGAAGAATTGCTTGAATCCGGGAGGTGGAGGTTGCAGTGAGCCAAGATCGTGCCATTACATTCCAGCCTTGGTGACAAGAGTGAGACTCTGTCTCAAAAAAATAAAAATCATCACACTGTCAGAAATGAATTCACTAAATGTCAGCTTTTTGAAACGTCCTAAGTAAACTTCATTGTACATTTTGTTGTACATTTTGTTACACTGATTTATAATCCATAACCTATTGCTTCTGTGGAGAAAAAAGACATCAAGCCCATGAGTACATAGATATACATACACATACATGTGCATACTCAGACACTTACACACATTTGCACAATCACACACATCCACACACCACCCACACAGTTTCATTCACATGCACACACACTTATATACACACTGTCACACACATGGACACACATTGATAAAACTTCTGCATGCTCACACACACGTGTACATTCATACTTAAAACATATATGTACACATTTAAACACACTCAAAAATACACATACATACATATTAAGTAACTGATATGCATAAGTGAGCCACTTTTATTGAATCCACACAACATTATGAGTTAAGTATTGCTAATTCCATTGCACAGATGAGGAAATTGAAGCTCAGAGAAAGTAAAATAACTTGTTCAAATTCATGAACTTAGTAAATGGAAGGGTGTGTCTGATTTAGAAGTGTGTACAGCTGTTTATAGGAATTGAAACAAAACAATTTACTGTGCGTGGGACGTCTTAAGGATTTCTCTAATTAGACCATCATTTTAGTTAACATAACTCAACACATTTCTTTGAAATACTTTCCCTTAATTTTTCACTTAATTTTTGAGCTGTGCATATTTTGTGGGAAATTTAATCCACATGCTTGTGATTCATTTACACTAAAACGCTCCAAGTATTATTTCTTAAGAAGTATTTGATGTCAAAAGAAGTCTTTTGATATTTTCAGTGAGATTTTTCAAGCTCTATATTTTATTAAAAGCAGGCAAAACCATTGTCCCCAGCTTAGAGAAATTTGGAGTTACGTCTGAGATTTTTTTTTGTTTTGTCACGTTGAAGATCACTTGCTATGTATACTCAGTTATCTGAATAAAAACTAATTTGTTCTTGTAAGTCCTTATTGTTTTGGGTGCTGCTGTTTTAGCCAATGACACACTTAATTACCTTAAAGATAATTCCGTGCTAATTTATTTGTTTTCTGCGAAGCTAACTATACTAACAAAATAAATTTAAACAATTGGAATATTCCAAAGGAAGTTGTAAGAATATTAATAACTTTACCACTTTAGTGATAAGTCCTTAGAAAATATAAGTGGAGTTCACACAGGATAGTGAAGAGATTTTGAGTCGAGATGTGAGAGAAAATGTGAATTCTAGTAAGATATGGATGTTTTGTTTCAAAGTCAAATCTTACCAAAAATCAAAGATGAGCTCTAAGCAAATCACTACCGACCTTCTGAGGATGAACGGCTACTAATTAATCATCTGAAATAATTTTTAACAGCCTTGTTTCCTCTGTGTTTTTCCCTTGATGAAAAAGTTTTAAGATATAAAATAAAATAAAGACCAGCACATCAGAAGCATGTTTCACTCTTTGAGAAGTAGTTGAGTTAGCTGACTTATAACAGGAACAGAGCAGCTGATAACATCTCCTGAACCTGTGGACAAAGAATTTATAGATCCTCTCATGGGTGTGGTTCTGAGGTGGAATACTGAATTTGATACTCAGACAGTGGAATTCCTTCAGCAAGGCTGCCTTAGCATGGAATGGAGAAGTAGTAACAAAACTAACGTTTGCAAACTGTAAGTCTCATAACCACAACTCTATGAAACAGATATTTATTATTGTTTTCGTTGCTATCATTACAATTATTATTGATATCATCCCTGTTTGAAAGATGAGCAACCTGAGGTTCATAGTTGCTCAAAGCTATCATAGTTAGGAGGGCACAGAAAAGATGACTGGTGGCCAAAATGTAAATCTCCATGGAGAGTCATCTAACCCCATGCAGAATGGAGACTGAAGGCAAAAGCAAGATGTTTCTGAAGTGAGGAACAAAAGAAAGTAAGATAAAAGCCGACCTCTGGGTCAACAAACCTGAATCTTCCTATCACAGCCTTGACTGTGCCCCCTCAGCCTGATGCCCTACTTCAGCCTAACCTATGAAGAACCTTTTGCAGGATCTCTTTCTTGATACCTCTCCCTGTCTTCCTCTTCCCTTCCTCTGCCCCCTCCTTTCCCTTTCAATCTCTCTCCCTCTCTCTCTTCCTTCCTTTCTTCTCTTCTCCTCTCATCTCTTCTCTTCTATCTCTCTCATTTCTTCTCTTCTCTCTCTCTCATTCTCTCTCTCTCTCTCATTGCAAACAGGCAGCTCATAAGGGAAATAGTTGTTACTTTCTTGGCTTTCAGGTTAGGTTTCAGGTTAGGCTAACGGTATGTCAAATGTTCAGATGCTTAGATGTCCTTATAGTGGGTTCAAATATGGCACCCTCATTCATAGAATCACAAAGAATAAATATGGACAAAATACAGGATTACGGGTTCTGGTTCTGTTTCATATTGACTGTGTACTCTTAGGGAAATTTCCCAGCCTCTCTGAGACTCAGTTTCCTCTGAAAAATGATAATACTATCTTCCAAGACTCTCATGAGGATTAAATTCACACATGTAAAAGTACCTAGTATAGTCTGTCTGCAGAATCAGTACTCATGTAAAGGGTTTGGGGCATGGAATTTGCCTCAATAATCATGTCAAACGCAACATTGGGGCTTGAAGTCCATCACAATCAAATCTACCTCATACAATGTGGCTTTTTGACAGTTTGTAAGGATTTGTTTATTCTGGGGTGTGGTCCTAAATGTTGCTGGTACAGCAGATGAAGGGGCACTCCCTGACTTCTTGAGCTCCGGGCAGTAAGAGAAACGTGTCCTATACTGCCAAGCAAGCTTCACCCTGTCCCATTGCTCACCAGCACTGCCCCCCAACACACACACATGAAATTGCCTACCCCAACAGTACTTACCCCCGAAAAACTGAGGCAGAACTGTGAAGTGGGAATCCTTACTTCGTAGGGCTGATGGGAAATTTAAAGGTCATGAATGTAAAATGCTTAGCGCAAATGTGGAGCTCATAAGTGATAGCTATTAGTATTGGTGTTTGTTGTCATTCAGGAAGACTGTGGGGATGTTTTAGCTTCTGAACCTGACCAGGACCTGAACTTTATCAAAAGTTCTGGGCTATTTTGATTTTCATTTAATTACCTTCACCAAAAGAAAAGGAAGATATAAGTATTATAAGGCCCTAAAGGAGCAGAATCATATATTTTGTTTAATATTATTTTTAAAGACAGAGTCTCGCTCTGTTGCCCAGGCTGGAGTGCAGTGGCATAATCTTGGCTTACTGCAACCTCTGTCTCTCAGGTTCAAGTGATCCTCCTACCTCAGCCTCCTGAGTACCTGGGATTACAGGTGCGTACCACCATACCTGGCTAATTTTTGTATTTTTAGTAAAGACGAGATTCCACCATGTTGGCCAGGCTGGTCTCAAACTTCTGACCTCAAATGATCCACCCTTCTCAGCCTCCAAAAGTGTTGGGATTGCAGGTGTGAGCCACAGCACCCGGCCCAGAATCATATATTTTAGCACTGTATGACCCCTCTCCCTTTGATACGTGACCCAGGACATTGAGCAAAGTAGAAACTTAGTACTGTTTAAATAATAAATTAATGGACAATGAATGAATGATGCATGTTTGGATGTTTCTTTTTCTATTTTTTTTTTAAACAGAGTCTTACTCTGTCATCCAAGCTGGAGTGCAGTGGCGCGATCTCAGCTCACTGCAACCTCCGTCTCCTGGGTTCAAGCAATTCTCCTACCTCAGCCTCCTGAGTAGCTGGGACAACAGGTACGCGCCACCACACCCAGCTAATTTTTTAAATTATTATTATTTTTAATAGAGACGAGGGTTCACTATGTTGGCGAGGATGGTCTCGAACTCTTGACCTCAGGTGATCCACCTGCCTCGGCCTCCCAAAGTGCTGAGATTATAGGCATGAGCCACCACACCTCGCCTGGATGTTTCTCAGAACCTCTCTGTCAAAGCTTCTGGTCAACAGTAATGGTTTTCTGGTGTGTGCTAGTATTTCTACAACCCTGGGTTGTAATAAGGATTGCTTAACAAATGTTAGCAGAATCTTCTGCAAGGCCTCCAGTCCTTTCAGGGACAGATATTTGCCCAGTTCAGCCACATTTACCCACTCCTGCAGTTCAACTCTCGCTAGCCCTAAACCTACAATGCTTCCCTTTCCTTTCACTCATCTCCTTCAGCAGAAATCTTACCCTTTAAGGCTCAGCACAAATACCACTTCTTGCATGAAGCCTTCTTTGATCTTTCCATCTGGAAATGATCGCACTCTCCTTTGAACACCATTGCCCTTTGTACTTCCCTGTTGGCACTTCTCCCATTCCCCCTTATATTAGAATCATAATCCTGCCTCAGCTCCCCTACTAGTCTGTAAACTCTTTGAGGGCACAGAGCAGATTTTATACACTTTTAGTTTCCCCAACAGTGCCTAGCACTGCCTAGCTCACTGATGCTCAATATACACTCATATGAATGAGTGAATCCAAGCTAGGTGCTATAGTACATGACGTGACAAAGGTTGGCAAACCAATAGAACATGTGGCTTGACATGAAATACCTGAAAGGATAAAGCTGTATAATAAAAGTAAGCATGGTTCACGACCATGTTTCTCTGTCAGAAATGTCATTATTAGCCCAAACACTGCCTAAGGCAGGATATCAGCTAAAGGGGATCTGCTAGAAAAAAAAAATATATATATAGTGCTTTTTACTAAATCTCAAATAAAATCACATACATTTATAAAAATAATTAATTTCCTGCCGACTTTTTAAATAATTGTATCAGCATTTCAGTGGATGCCATTTAAGAGACTCAAACTGCTCAATTTCAGCCTTGACAGAATTCATCCATCACCTCAACCTTGTTTGTCTCTAAAAACGTTCAGAGTCAGCTGGTTTGACCATTTCTACCCCCTTTGACCTAAGCTCCCATGATTGCTACCTGGTGGGTTTGTACTCAAAGCTGACTGACAGTTGTGGCAGTGAAAACGCTCTTTCTAAACAGAAAACAAGACCATGTAAATACAGTCCTGGCATCAGGTTGTATACTTAAGTACTAAACTTTAGTACTTATAGGTTGCTAGATCATTAGCATATAAAGGGTCTGCCTATACTACTACCAAATCACTCATTTGCTCCTGATTTTCTTTCCTGCTGTGTGGCGAGGTACTTTCAAAAAATTTTTAATTTGACCTCTGTATGACCTCATCAGATAGGTCACTGTGGACAGAGTGCACCCTGGAATGAGCATAAGCCCTGGGCAAGGCTGCAAAACCAACAAAGTTACTGGATCTCTGGCTCCCTCCACTTCACATAATGGCACTTTCATTCTCGTCTTGAAGCAGGTCTCTCTCTTGCCCTTCCAAATCTTATGCTGTGTCCTAGCTCTGCAGGTTGCACTGGTTCTACAAACCACCCAACAACCTCTTCCCTGGAAACCCCATTCAAAAGTTTTCTGTTCTGTGTCCCCATTTTTCAAGATCCCATTTTCAGCTAGGGTTCAATGAGTGGTAATGAGTCAATTAAGATTAGTTCATGTATTACCACCTAGATAAACCAAGGCTTTAACCAATAAAATGTACATGACATCCAAAGTACATGATTCCCAGAAAAACCTCAGGAATGGATGTTAATGGTGGGAATATCAGTCATATAACAGGAAATAGCCAGGACTTTTCAGTCTGATCTAATTGCAGAGTCTTCAACTCCCATTCAAAGGGCTGCTTTTATGGAAACTGGCAAGATTAATCCTCCCTAACATGGCAAGAAACCTAATGGAAAAGAAATGCAGAGGAGGAATAAGATGCACATCACTAAAAATGGGGCAAACCTAGGTATATACCCCCCAAAAATGCATGCATAAGTATACCAAAAGACAGTTGCAAACATGTGAACAGCAGCCTTGTTCATAATTCCCCAAACTGGAAGCAACCCAAATGCCTATTAACACTAAAATGAATAAATAAATTGCCATATATTCAAGTATTATACAGCAATGGGTATGAACGAAGCACAGCTACACCCAACAATGGGCATGAATTATAAAAACACAATGTCAAGCAAAATAAGCCATAATCAATGAAGATATGCTGTATTATTTCATTTACATAAAATATAAACAGAGGCTAAACCAATCTATGGTGTTCAAAGTCAGGTTAGTGATTACCCTTGGGAGGAGGAGGTAGTGACTGAGGGAGTCTTCTAGGTGCTATTCAGATTGTATTTCTTCATTTGGGTGCTGGTTACACTGGTATGCATGCTTAGTTTTTGAAATGCCATCAAGCCAACACAATTTTTTCACTTTTCTGATATATGTTACACTTCTTTAATAAGTTTAATAAAGCACAATACCAATAAAAACACTGAATAAAAGAGGTTTTGGTGGGGCAAGTAGGAATGGGGCAAAAGACAAAAATAAGGTGGTTGAACATCTTGGAATAACTGTTACAGAAGAAAAATAGAAAAAAAAAGAGAAAGCCAGACAAAAAAATTATTCTTATAGTGATAGCATTGCTTTATTCATTCAATAAATATTTCTTTTTTTTTTTTTTTTTAAGTTTTTATTCTTAATCTTTATGGATACATAATAGTTGTACACATTTATGGAGTACGTACAAAACTTTCCCACGAACATACAATGTATAATAATCAAATCAAGAAAATTGGAGTATCTATCACTTCAAGCATTTATCATTTCTTTGTGTTATAAACATTCCAATTCCACATTTTAGTTATTTTGAAATATACAACAAATTATTAACTATAGTCACCCTATTGTGCTACCAAATACTAGATTTTATTCCTTCTAACAGTGTTTTTGTATCCGTTAACTATCCCTTCTTTTTTTTTTTTTTATTTTTTTTTATTTTTTTTATTTATTTATTATACTTTAAGTTCTAGGGTACATGTGCATAACGTGCAGGTTTGTTACATATGTACACTTGTGCAATGTTGGTGTGCTGCACCCATCAACTCGTCAGCACCCATCAATTCATCATTTATATCAGGTATAACTCCCCAATGCAATCCCTCCCCCCTCCCTCCTCCCCATGATAAGCCCAGTGTGTGATGTTCCCCTTCCCGAGTCCAAGTGATCTCATTGTTCAGTTCCCACCTATGAGTGAGAACATGCGGTGTTTGGTTTTCTCTTCTTGTGATAGTTTGCTAAGAATGATGGTTTCCAGCTGCATCCATGTCCCTACAAAGGACGCAAACTCATCCTTTTTGATGGCTGCATAGTATTCCATGGTGTATATGTGCCACATTTTCTTAATCCAGTCTGTCACAGATGGACATGTGGGTTGATTCCAAGTCTTTGCTATTGTGAATAGTGCTGCAATAAACATACGTGTGCATGTGTCTTTGTAGTAGAATAATTTATAATCCTTTGGGTATATACCCAGTAGTGGGATGGCTGGGTCATATGGTACATCTAGTTCTAGATCCTTGAGGAATCGCCATACTGTTTTCCATAATGGTTGAACTAGTTTACAATCCCACCAACAGTGTAAAAGTGTTCCTATTTCTCCACATCCTCTCCAACACTTGTTGTTTCCTGATTTTTTAATGATGGCCATTCTAACTGGTGTGAGATGGTATCTCATTGTGGTTTTGATTAATATTTCTTGAACAACCCTCATGAGACAGGCGCTATTCTAAATGCCTGGGACACATCGTGAAGAAAACACATACTCCTGCCCTTGTAGCGATCACATTCTAATTGGAGGCATATCCTATCAGCATTGAGTGTAGTAGTCTTTTGAAGGAAATATATGGAATCTTCAAAACCTAAATCCTCATTGATTAGATTATGCCATGGTTTGTTTTATGTGATCAGCAGCAGTCAAGACACCAGAAGAGACGGTCGACTCATGGTCACCTGTCTTGTCTTCCTAGGTTTCAGGTGATTTGAGTCTAAGCAGCAGTGTTCTGAATGAAATCCAACAAGAAATTGTGGGTTGCATGCTGTATGTGTTCCGAGTCCAGCTTAAAGGGCGTGCTGTGCTCTCCTAAGCTGACTGGGAAACAAGCTTTGCCCTCCTCTGGCTGGACTTCTCTCACTCTGGCACCTGTCATCCATTAGGAGCCCTCCTACTGGGATCTTTCATCATTGAAAATATATGATGATTTTCATTACCGCCTAGGCTAATTGGTAGTGAGTATTCCTTTAAAATATATTCCCCTAAATACTGGGTTTTGGATTTGCTTTGAAGTTTCTAACACCAACACAGTTGGACTAAAATCATAGATACTAATCACAGAAACTGAAAAGTCCAGTGCAGGAAGAATCACCACCGTGGTTCTTTTCTTATTATTATAACCAGTTGGGCAGTAAGCACATAAATGAGAGGGAACGTTACAGCTAAACCAGCCCATGGCTGTCTCTAGTAGCAGGCTTGCTAGACCCACTGTGTTTATGTATTCCCTTGTGAAATTACCATCTAAAAGGAAGTGTTTGATGTGACCAGTTTGCTTTCCAAGACAGTGGAGTAACATTAGATCAAAAAAAATAAATGAAACACATCATATTGTAGGATTTTAACACTCGAAATTATATACTTAATTTAATAGAATAAATATTTATTTTTTAGAGAGGGAGTGGAAATATAGTATTTTCCTCTTATTAGTTGTTAGCATCCGCTTAATAAACTGCTCAGGCTGAAAGGGAAAGATATCGTGAAATGCCTTATGCAATCTTCTTATTTTCAAATTTTTTATTTTCAAATGGAGACACCAAGGCCCTTAAAGTGTCAATGACTTAGTGTAAGTTTCTGCTGGTAGTGGAGCTCATTGTTGAACACAGGTTTCCTGATGACTGCCCCAGCACATCTTCCACTCTATAGTATTGTTAATAAAATCATGCCACAAACATACCTTTTACCCTTGCTGTGCACATGGATACATGTGTGCGTGTGTGTACAGAAAAAAACACACAAAATAAAACATTTTTATTTACTTTTGGATAAACTATATCACCATACTTTTAAGCATAAAAATTTTAAGCTAGATTTTAAACCGAGCTTGTTTATTAAAGATTATAGGATAGATGTTAGAATACGTAAATTTAAAAACAAATCTGTAAAGAAAAAACTAGTTTATAAAAATACATTAAATATGGAAAAATGAATGGAGGAAACTAAAAAAAGAATAGAGGATAGAATTTGCAGTTTACTTCCTTTTGTTTGTAAACTGATACGGTTTTAAGTAGCTCTTAGCTTTATAATTTGTTTTAGCCTAAATTTGTCTTAAAATATATATTTGATACCATCAATCACACAAATACTTAACATTTGTGTAGCTAGTTGTTGAATCATGAAATCAGGAGTGTGTAACATGGTCCATTTAGATAGGAAAATGACATGCTGTGTTCTCACTCCTAGGTGGGAATTGAACAATGAGAACACTTGGACACAGGAAGGGGAACACCACACACTGGGGCCTGTCGTGGGGCGGGGGGATATGGAAGGGATAGCATTAGGAGATATACCCAATGTAAATGACGAGTTAATGGGTGCAGCACACCAACATGGCACATGTATACATATGTAACAAACCTGCCCGTTGTGCACATGTACCCTAGAACTTGAAGTATAATAAAAGAAAGAAAGAAAGAAAATGACATGCTGGAACTTCTATTAATGTTTATTTTTTACTTTTATCTAGAATGTCTGCAGTTAGCTAGTATGGCCTATAATCTCTACAAAGGTAAGAGTCATGTCGTTTCATTCACCACTGCATCCTAGTACCTAAAATAGCACCCAGCTTATAGTAGGTGCTCAATAAATATGTTGAATGAATGAAAATAATAAATTTTAGATTCAAGGTAGCTATGTGATAGATACCTGTATGATACTTGGTGTCACTATGAATAGATTTAAGTTTCTAGACCCTAAAGAGCATGGTTTTAATTTCAATGGGCTTTATTTATCTGGTATCCTTCAATCCTTCCTCATAGAATGCTGGAACTAAAAAAACAAAAAACAAAACAAACAAACAAACAAAAACTTAAATGTTCATCTAATACAACTCCCTTATTTTACTGAAGAAAAAATAGCCAAGTCCATAAGAAGAAGTTACTCCCCAAGGATCCCACTGCTGGTTAACAAAAGAGCAAAAGAGCCTGGGCTAGACCCCAGTATAAGGCCATTGACTAGCTACCTTTCATAGATGTATTTTTCACCTTAGCTTTCACATCACTAGATCAGTGGCTCTCAATCTAATCTTCCCTGACCAGCAGTATCAGCATCAGTGGTGCCTTGTTAGAAACGTCAATTCCTGGGCCCACCCCACTTCTACTCAATCAGAAACTTTATAGGGGTGGAGCTCAGCAGCATTTTAACAAGCCCTCCAGGAGACTCTGGTGCACTTCAACCTTGAGAAGCACTGGTCTACATAATATGACTGGCACTCCTGATATTTTATGACATTCTGTAATTTTAGGCAAAAAAGATTGTGTTTACACACTTGATGGTTCATTTACATAAAAACAAAGATAGCATTTGTGGGTTTTTAAAATCAATTGAGATTGAGGAAAATACTAGAGAGTCATATACGTTGTTTTCACATAACCTACTCAGGTTCCTGGCACATAATAGCTACTCAGGTTTTGTTAAAGTCATCTGAGAATATTGTCTCGATTTTATGGGCATTTCTATATGTACTTTATAGGAAATATAATGTAGTAGTTTATTACATGGGCCTTGGAATCAGATTGACCTAGCTTTGAATCTCAAGTCTGCCACTAACTACTTGTGGGATCTTGGGAGCATTATTTAAATGTTTCTGAGCCTCACTTTCTTATCTCTATAACGGGGATAATTATATACTTACTCCTCAGTATTGTTATGAGGATAAATAGGAAAAACACATGCGAACAATTTAATATAGTGTCTTATACACAGTAATTGCTTAGTGATGGCAGCTATTATGATGATGATGATTATTAGCATAATCATCATTATCATCATCATCATTTGTTCTCAAGTAGGATGGATTATTCATTTGGACACATATTTGGCATACGTTTCAAACTGGTAGGTATTTTTTTTTTTTTAGTATTCCAAGGGTTATGGTGCCCATAAAAAATGTCTGTTTTCTCAGTGTTATTTGAAGGTTCCCAGGCTTTTGAAAGTGAGTTTAGGGCACAGCTTAGATAAATGTTTCCTAGGGCTCCTCAGATATGCTTCACACTCTAATAAAACCTTTTGGATGAATTTGCCTGCAGTAGGTTTTCCTTGCAAGATATAAAAGCGCATCAGAACACAAAATTATATCAGAAACATATTCTCACAGAAAGACGGTTTTAAGAAATTTGACCCATACCCTCACTAGCCATATAGCAGAGGAAGAAATAGAAGGTCATGGTGATCAAAACTTGGCTGCCTTGCCCCACATAAGCTTTATGCTTCATAAAGCCTAGGAATGTAGTTGAGATCATATAAATCTTGCTTAAACTTCGAATTTAGATATTGGGACAAAACATAGTAATCAATATTCCTCCCCAGACCAAAAGATAACCTCTAAAGAGACAGTCACCTCCTTTTCAGTATTTCTCTTAAGAATCACAGCAGATCCCCATACGCCCTCCCCTTCCGGTCAGGGAGCCGGGGAAAGTAGTCACACCTGGAGTGAGTTTGGGTGGCGGTGTCCCATGCAAATTCTCCTTTCAAGTCATTTTCAGAATTTCAATGCTGCCAACTTTTATTAACAATTCTCCATGTTTCTGTCATTCAGGGGAAAGGAGGAAACAGTCTCCCTGGTAGATTTCTCGTCAGAGAGGCATGAGCATATTACAGCCTCTAAATTTTTGAAGTAAGCTACATTTCAGGAGATGAAACAAAGGTAACTCTTAACATCTGCCAATATGTTTTCAGTCCTTATATCAAAGAAAGTGAAACAGCTCCAAATCCTAAGAAAAAAAAAATCAGGCTTTATAATTTATTCAATCACAAAGATGTGATATGCTGGGCTAAGTCTACTTTGGTAAGCAAAGTGTGGTTGACAGACAAATGCTTTCAGGAAGAAGCATCTGAACTACAAGACCCTTTTTGATTAGGTTTTGAAGCCTTCCGACTTCACAGAGCTCCACATACGCTCTAGCAAATTTGTCAAGTTGAAAATTTGTTCAGCTTTAGGGACAAGAGTACAAGGACCTTTGCTCTAAAGTTCATTTTCATGTAAAAAGAGTTACCAGAAAATCCCTGGTTTTTAAAAACAAAATATATTCTTGTCTTCTTGTCCTTTTGCAAGTCTACAGAAATAAAGCCTATTTAAAATTCCACACTTGTGTAGATGTGGCCTTAGGGAAGACCCATTAGACACGGAGATGATTAATGCTCCCCTCGGAATCTTATTTGCTTCTTCAACTGATTGCTCATATAGAATCTTACTTACCAAGTACTTAAGTATTTAAGTGCCTTATCATTCTTGAAAATCACCACTCACTAGCCTGCCTCTGAGAGTGAGGAGAGGTGGAAGCACAAACGGCTTCCTAAATAGGCAAAGTAGCTCACTCTCCCTCCAACTCTGCCCTACAACACCGTCTTCACACTTGCCCTCCACCAAAACAAAACAACAGCCAAAACACCTAGCCTTAAAATACTGCTTTCTATAGCACCAGCCTTTATAATACAGGTGCCTGTAGGACATCTAAATATTGGGCACTCTGTCATTTGTAGAACCTGATTTTTTCAAATGGTGATTAGTCTTTGCAAGCTGAGGGGAGAAAAAAGCGAATGAATTGTTAATGGATTACAATTTCTAAATGTCTGCTAGATGTCTCCCTCTGGATATCCTCTGGCACAATGAACTTAAAGTGCTCTAAACCAAAGTCATGATTTATACCTGACCCCCTGAAAAAGGGCTTGGCTCCTGATTTCCCTATTTCTATCCACATTCCCACACAAATCCTCAGAGGTATCTCTGGCAATTTCCTAACCCTTTTAAAATGCATTCCATCATTTGTCAATACTTCTTGGTAACTCTTACTAAATTCAATTTCCTCAGTCTTTTTCTAATCTCTTCCCTCCTTTCCATTCTCAGCAGTTTCCTTGTCCTGGCCCTCACTGCACACCACCACATCTCTCCATCCCCGCCCCCTGCTCCACCCCCTGCATTGAGCAGCGTCTCCACTGGCCCCCAGCCTCCTGTTTCCTCCCTCTGTAATCAGTCCTCTACATCCACCACGAGAGAGCTTTCTACAAACACAGGCCTGATCATGTCACTAAAAGCCTTAAATAATAAAAGATGTGAGAGGATAAAAGCCAAGTGGGGTTATCAGAACTCAAGCTTTAGTGCTCAAAATGAACAATTATCCTGATTTTAAATATACCCAAGCCATTTTCCTAAGAATTGCAATTATTATAGTGGAACTTTTTACTACAGTGGTTGTAGGCAAGACCATTATATCTGTGTTATGGCCTTAACCATGTTGTGTTAGGAATATATTGTATGTAGTTGTATTTCCAGGAATTTTGTTTGGCGTAGTTTATCCAAACATATGCAGTGATGAATTCTGTTGTTGATGCAACATTTACTGGGCATTTACTAGGTGCTAGATGCTGTGTTGTACACTTGGGGTACAAATATGAAAATAATGTGGTTCCAGCCCTCATGGAAATTTATCTGACTTTCTGAAAGAAAAATAAAACCTTTAGTAACTCTCTATTGTCTATAAAATAAAGTCTAAACTCCTTATTATAAAACATAATGAAACAAATATTTGTTGACTATTACTCTGAGCAAGGACATTAATTCACTAGACCTCTCTCATGAAACCTTCCCTGAACAGCCCAGCCACCACTAGCCGGCTGCATGACCATGGGTAACTTATTTCCTGAGTCTTGCTTTCCTCACTTGTAAAATGGAGGAAATGACAGTAACTACCTCACAGCAAGACAGTAAGGATGAAGTGCATTCCTGATATGAGATGTTAAATTCTTAGCACAGGGACTGGTCCACAGTAAGTGCTAAAGGGTTTGAGCTACTATCGTAATGCTTCACGATTCTTCAAGGACACTTCTCTTCGGAAATGCAAATGTGTTTTTGAGGCGGAATCTGTGAAACTATTTTCCGGCTGAGGTTTGTTACAGACTTTCCTTCCTATGAGTAAAAGTTCCCTGGGAGAGCACTGGGTACTGAGGCTGGGTAAAGGCACAGAAAAGGGAGGTCTCTTATTTCCCACCGTTGTCTTGTGCCAGTCCTTCCCAGCCTGGATTTCCTGGTAGAAGTCCTCCTCTCGTAGGGTTCTGTAGAGGTCACCATCATGCCCACTAAAGTTCAAGAGGAAGTCGCAGCTGGCAGCAGCCCTCACTTGAGAGAAGGTTCCCTGTAGCTTTCCATGTGAAGAGGAGGCTGGGCAGAACACTGTGGTCTGTGGAAAACATTCTGAAACGCCATAATTGCTCTCTAGCAGTGAGCATGAAGAGTCACATTAGTGTTTAAAAATCATCCAAACAGCAGAGTGCTATGATTACACGAAATCAACCTAATTTCTAAATCACTGGAGTAAACCCATGTTGGATGCTACCACATAAACCTGAAAGAATTCAGTAAAAGAGAGCAAACCACTTGGGTGTCATATCGAAATGGCAGTGCCTGGCACTGCTGCCTTCTTCTGTGGTCTGATGGACCTCAGTTGATGTGGTGAAGGGACCTCATTCTGTGAGGTGAGAGTTTTAAACAGAGTCCTGGTGTATTATTCATTCATTTGGCAAATTTTTACTGAGCACATGCTAGGTTCCTGACACTTCTCTTGGTGCTGGTAATATGGTGTTGAGCAACAAAGTTCTAGCCCTCATGGAGCTTATCCTTCAGGGGTCTGAGACAGACAACTGACACATGAATAAATATCTAATCTAGAGTGCTATGGAGAAAAATAAAACAATGTGAGAGGATGAAGAGGTCCCAGGGCAGGATTGGGATGGCAGGTATCTTAAATAGGCCAGTGTCACCTCTGAGGAGCTGACATCTGAGCAGGTGGCTGAAAGAAGTGACTGATAAGTGACGTGGTTATCTAGGAGAAGAGTGTGGTAGGCAGAAGAAATAGCAAGGACAAAGGCCATTGAGGCAGAAAACAGTTTGGGTTGTTCAAGAATCAACCCACAGCAGAATGAATGGGGCAACGGACTGGAAGAAACAAGGTAGGGAGGTAGCCAGAAGCCAGATAAGGGACAGCTTGGAGGCCAGTGTAAGTACTTTACATTTTATCAGGAGGCCTGATGGGAAGCTATAGAAGGGTTCTAAGTAGTGACAGAATCAGATTTTTTGGGGGGTTACAGAGTCTTGCTCTATCCTCCAGTGGCGCAATCTCAGCCCACTGCAACCTCCGCCTCCCAGGTTCAAGTGATTCTCCTCCCTTGGTCTCCCGAGTAGCTGGGATTACAGGTATGTGCCACCACACCTGGCCAATTTTTGTATTTTTAGTAGAGATAGGTTTTCATCATGTTGGCCAGGCTGGTCTCAAACTCCTGACCTCAGGTGATCCACCCACCTCGGCCTCCCAAAGTGCTGAGATTACAGGTGTGAGCCACTGCGCCTGGCTCAGGTATTTTTATTGTAATGGAATGTTCGTTATTCTGAATTGTATTAAAATATATATAACATAAAATTGCTCATCTTAACAATTTTTAGGTAGACAGTTCAGTGGCATTAAATATGTTCACCATATTGTGCAATCATCATCACCATCCATCTCCAAAAGATGAATAACTTTTTCATCTTTCCCAACTAAAACTCCATACCCACTAAACAATATTTCACATTACATTTTCTAGTTCCCCCAGGTTCTGGTAACCAACTTTCCAATTTCTGTCTCTATGAATTTGACTACTCTAGAAATCTAATATAAGTCATACAGTATTTATTCTTGTTATGACTGGCTTATTTCACTTAGCATAATGTCTTCAAGGTTCATTCATGTTGTAGCATCTGAGAGGCTATTCTTTCCTTTTAAGGCTGAATAATATTCCACAGTATATAGATTATATATATGATTATACACACACACACACAGACACACACACACACAGTATCACATTGCGTTCATTCATCTGTCAATGAACGTTTGGGGTGTTTTCACCCCTTGGCTATTTGTAAACATGAGTGTACAATCATTTTCTTTTAAAGGATCACACAGACTATTGTGTTGAGATTGGACACTAGATTTCAAGGCCAGAAGCTAAAGATCAGTTAGGAGGCTGGGTAAGAAATGATAGCTGAGAAGTCATAAAACTTTGATTTTAACTTGCGATAAGGCTGGCAATCTGGCTGAAGAAGTAGGTGGTATCCTGTACTTTATTTCTTCTCAGGCTAGCATCTGGTTTGTAGGATTCACTTCTCTCAACTTTCTACGGAATGCTAGTGCTATGGTCTTAATGTATGCCCTGAAATTTGTGTGTTGGAAACTTAATCTCCAATGCAACAGTGTCAGGAGGTGGGGCCTAATGGGAAGCGTTTTGATCCTGAGGGAGAATGGATTAACGCTGCTATGAAAAGGACTTGTAGGAGTGAGTTCACTCTCCTCTACTCTTCTGCCATGTGAAGACACAGTGTTCCTCCCCTTGGGAGGATGCTATGTTCAAGGAATCATCTTAAAAGCAGAGAATGGAACCTCATCAGACAACTGAACCTGCTAGTGACTTGATCTTGGACTTCTCAGTCTCCAAAATCGTGAGAAATAAATTTCTCTTCTTGATAAATTACCCAAGCTATGGTATTCTGTTATAACAGCACAAAACAAACTGAGACAGCCAGAAAAACCACTACTTCTAGAGAAATCTGATCATTCATCTACAGTGAGACTGACAAAAGTGCTAAGCAATCTGAGTAGTAATAACTCAGCCAGCTAGAAGCTTGGGAGATTTCTCAGGGTACGAGAATGCCTGAATAAAACAAACAAACAAAAAGCTTATTTTAACCATGTGTGATAAAAAGCCAACTAAGGTATATTAGACTTTTCTCTGTCTTCTTGAAGAGAAGACATTGAAACTATTGGAAACTTTTCTGGATGACTTGCTATGACAGTCCGGAAAGAGCAACTTTAGTGCTGACATTATGTACGTTGTGAACAATGTCTTGAAGGCTACTGAAGTGGACAGGGCTACATTATCCCACACTAAAGTAGTATCAGCCTTCTGCATTTTTGGTATTTCGGGGCTTTCTTACTGGGGATTTTCAGTCTCCTTTCTTGTTAATAAGGCTGCAAATACTGTTCTTCTTTTTTTTTTTCTTCCTATGAGCTTGGAGAGCAGTGTCCAGCACTGTACCTTTCAGGTAGTAGGCGCTTGATAAATGCTGGTAGAATGAAGACAGTCAAACATGTTTATATTTTGGGTGAAATAAAAGTTGTTTTGGCTTCTTGGGGCCTCATTTGTTGTCTTCCTAGTTTTCATGCATATTCAGAGCCAATAATTTTGCCATATGACATCACTCTGCACACAGTTAAGGCATGAGACCAGTGATGGCTGGTAAGAAAAACCTGCTGGGAGCATACATGTTGATCCTAGGTCAGAGAAGCCACAAAATGAGAAATGTCTTCCTGTTTCATCTATTCCGGTCAGAGCCATACTGTAAAAAGATGTGCAATATTTCGAAAGCGTCAACTGTTTGACATCTGTTTTAGGGAAGTTCACAAGCACATTCTTGATGACAAAAGTAGTGTGTTATTTTCTTTATTTTCTTGCCAAAAAAAATGCATTCTGAAATATAGACTATCTGGATGGGCTCACATTTAAACTAGAAGTACGTGTGAAAATTACAGAATCTTACAGCAAGAAGGGATCCAGAGAGATGAGAAAAACAGGAAGACAGATGTGGACATGAAGCTAGAGAACACTATCATTGTTACAGTTTACATTGTATATTTCTTAGGAATGTCTCTTTGCCAAGCTGCTCCTAGGTTTTGGTTTGCATATGTGGCTCTGTGTCTTAAGAGGAATATACTAGGAGAGATTTGGAATTGGTACTGACTCTATTGATTACATTAATTTGAGGAGCCTTGCTTTAAGAGCATGAGAGCTGACTCTGTCATCTAACAATCAACAAATGATTATTGATTATTCAACCAACAGTAAATTGAAACAGCTAGCTTATATTGAATACTTAATATTGCACTGTGTTAAGTACTTTAAGTATAACTAATTTAATTATCAATCAACCCCATGAAGTAGATTCTATTATTTTCACCACTTTATAGATGAGAAAACTGAGGTTTAGTAAATTGCAGAGCTGGTATTTAAATCCGGGTTTGTCTGAGGCCAAAGCTACTGTCCTTAACCACTGTACCATACTGCATGTATCAGCAAGAGAATCAGAAACCCCGGGTCTTTGCTGAGTACCCAAAAGACTAGAGCTGAATGTAACTAATAGGGTACTATGGATATCGCAGAGATCTCCAAGGGAGCTGGTTTTTGCAAGAATACAAAGCCTCATAAAAGCCAGTAGAGGACTCAGCATAGACACTGCTTGCTGGAAGCTAAGCCCTAAAAGTGCTGAGAGTGAAAAACAAAAGAAGCAAGAGCAAGAAATCAGAATGCTCAGAGAAATGGTTAATGGGCCCAGGCGATTGATTGATGTACTCAGAAAGGGAATCATGAAAAGCTAGCAAATGCTCTAGCATACCAAGCAGCAGTCAGAAGGCCAGAGCCACTCACCTTTAGGTATCATCTTACAGAATGTGAGGAGCCTTCGGATAGGGTACTAATACAAGCAATGCTTTTCCCAGTGAGAAGGGTCTACTGTCTACCTACCTCTTCCCACTAGAGTGTAAGCTCCTTAAGCACAGAAAGCATGTCTTTTTGTACAAGAATCTATCCCCAATTCTTAAAACAGCACCTGACACATAGAGGGTGCTCGAGAAATATTTGTTGAATTCAGGCATTCAGACAGTGCCCAGTTTGCTATCCTAAGCTACAACCCAGATGTCTTCAAGTTCTCCAGTCTTCAAACACACAAATTAGAGTCCAGGCTCCCAATCCCCTCTGTAGCCTAGCAATCATTAGTGCCACTCAACAAATATTTTCAACTCCCTGCTTTCCAGGCACATGGCACATCGCACCTCCCCACTCCTTTTAAAGTTAGGTGTGGCACTGTGATGTCTCTTAGCCAATGAAATGTGACCAGAAGCTTTAAGAACTTTTCTATGCCTAGGCAATCACGGAAGCATGGAGATATAACTTCCCTGAGCCTGACACCCAGAGTGAGGACTAGAAGAAGAGCCAGCCAACCCGCAATGGACAAATTCTGTTGTTTTTTAAAGCCACTGAAATTTTAGGATTGTTACTTCAGTCTAACCTAGCCTTGCCTAACTGATGTATTGCCTAATTTGCAGAAAAACTCATCTTTTTATCAGGTTACTTTTGCCTAGATTTCCTGGGAATCATTAAGAGATGCCTGCAGTTTATAAGTCGATTCTGGTTGTCATTTATCACCTTTAGATTTAGACCTCTGTCCCACATTTCCTTACGGGTCACTTCTTGCCTCCATGTAACTAACTTTCCCTGGGCTGTTGCTGTTTTTCCAAACAATGTCGTGGCAAATAATGACAGAGTTAAGACCTGGCTATGGAGTTTAAAAGAATTTTACTGAAGGCTTGGGGACCACAGATGGGAATTACAGAGCAGGAAAAAAAAAAAAAAAAAAAAAAGCTCAATGTTGGTTGTTCATTATCATGTTGCATAGGCTCTATCAGTCAGGTCTGTCCACAAGGGTCCACATTAGCAGGTTCTTTCCTTAGTCTCAGCATCTACTGCCATGGTGAAAGTTTAGCATAGCTCACATGGAGAAAAGTGTCTTCCACCTTATCCACACTGTCCAGAGGTCACCCCGTGACCTTCTCCTTCAAGGCCCAAAGAGAGAAGGAAAGCCATCCTTGCTTCCAGTGGAAAGCATCATAATCTCTACAGATATCCAACTCTATCCGCAGGAAGCCCACCATGTACACTCTTCTACAGGGCAGTTTAACTCTTTATTTTGACAACCTCTTCATTCTAGAACAGAATGTAAGTTAGAGCTTTTCAAAATTAATGGTCCATTGAAGTGATTTTTCCCAAAAGAAAAGAGCAATATTTTCTCAGCAATGAACTCTCAAAGCAAAGGTAAGAAGCTGCTGGCAGCCTTAAATAGCAGCTTGTCCCTGCTTCTGGTCACTTTTTGCTTGATTTATTTTTATTTTTTAAATTTTTTTGATGGAGCCCACTTTTCTCTCCACACAAATTTCCAGAGCTTTGCTCCATGTGGTGTGACACCTAATCGCATAATGTCCTGTGCCATAATGATCTGTTCCACCAATCTTGTCTGGTGGCCTCAGCTTAAATGTAAGATCACTGGGAAGGGTAATTGTATCTGCTACTACTTAGTAAAGAGAGGCAGATTCACATAGGCTTAAGAGTTAGACGCTGTAAATATACTTCTTAACACAAAGTAAATGTTAAGTGTTTGCTACTACCATAATGTCTCTGGGATGACCCAATGACTTGTCTGGTTTCCTTCCTAAGGTGCTAAGATTGCAAGGGCTTGCTATCTTTAATGGCCAGAGGAAGAACCAGTTCAAGGGCTGAATGCCAACCTGAATTAAAGAGGAAAGCTAAGCCACTACCGTATCTGGTAAGTGAGGCCATGGCCAGGGAACCAGGCAAGAGATCAAGAACAGCAGGAATGACGGGCAAGAAAATAGAATCCAAGACCAATTTTGGAATTGGACCAAACCAAGGAATCTGGTGTTTGTCATTAAGGTGTGTTGTGGGGAGAGCAGAGCCAGAGTGACCACCTTGCACTCTCTTCAAGGCCTTACATGAGTTGTTTTCCTTCTCAGAATCCTAAGGTTCCATTGAAAAAGAGAAATCTTATTTTCATAAGTTAGCATTTTCCAAAGCTTGCTCTGGGGAAACAAAGTTCTTGAGGAAGTTAGTAGGCATATTGTGAAACCGACTTGGAAACTGTAACATTAAATAAACTTTAACACGTTTCCTTACTATAGGGCCCATCAAAGGATGTTAAGATGCATTGTGAATCTCCAGGAGGGAGCTAGAGGCTGCACTGTCACCCTGAAGATACTTGAGAAGGAAACCTTCTTTTCATCACCATCTCTCCCTGCCATAACTTATTATATCTACAAAGCACTTTAAGCTCATCATAATGAAAGAGGCCATGTAAGTTCAATGTAAGTTGTAGATGAATGTATCTAATCATACTATTAGGCAAGGAACATCAAAATGGAAGCAGAAAAGGTTGCAGAGGACTTCTCCCAACCAGGTGGTTGGCAAGGTGGACGTGACAAAAGTCATACATGTTATGTTGGATTTTGTGAGAGTGAAGGAAGGGGACACTAGAGAGTGAATGAATCAGGTAAGAACAAGCCCTTCTCTGAAAGGGGAGTAGGGGTGGTTTCCTGGAGGATTAGCCATTTTTATTTTTATTTGGTTTTATTTTGTGTGTGTGTGTTATTAGATACATGTATTTTCTAACATTTTATTTTGAAGTAAGTTTAGACTTAACAAATGTGCAAAAATGGTACAGAGAATTCCCTCACCCCTTTTACCCAGTGTCCCTTAATGATAATATCTTACATATTCATAGGATTAGACATGTTTAGGGTATTTTCTCTCTGCTAGACACAGTGCTGTGTGCTTAATACACAATATTTCACCGAACCATCCCAACAGTCTCATAAGGTAGATCTCATGATTCTCACTTTGCAGACTAAGAAACTGACCTTGAGATTCAGAGAGATAGTGTAAATTGCCTAAGGTCACTTAGTATATTAGCTTGCAGAGCTGAGATTACAGTCAGTCAGACTGACTCCAAAATCTGTAGTCTTTGCTCCCTCCAGTTGACCACAGATCTCAATAAGCCTGTGCTCAGTGCCTTCTGGCTCCTGTCTGGGGGGTACACACTCTAATAGTGAGGAAAAAACTTGGTAACAACTCAAATATAGTTATGCTCCATGTTTGTTCAAGGTACAGTGGAACCTGAAGGAGAGAAAATGTTACCATGTCAGCTTAGCATGTGGAGTGGAGGGCTGGTCAGGGAAATATTATAGAAGAGTAGCCGCTTGAACTGAGTCCTGATAAGAGTCACCAAGGACACAAGGAGTAGGCAGTAGATGCTTGGTGGGTGTGGAGTACATTCCTGACACAGGAAATATTGTCCATATGGGAATTTTCATAAAACGTTTTAAATGAAAAAACAAACTTCCAAAAAAAAAAAGAATCTATATTACAGTTGCTGATAGTTCTGTTTCAGAAGTTCAGAGACTCGACCACCAAAAGAAAACACAACGGAACCAAACAACAACAACAACAACAAAATCCAAAGGCATTGCTAATCTGTCATCTGCACCAATGATGTAGGAAAATAAACCAAGAGAGCTAAGCAAAGCAAAACAAAACAAAAACGCCTTAAACAAAAAAGACCTCTTTTGAGACAGGAGGAAAGCCCTGTCTCCCAAAGCCACATTCATGTTTTCTGTGTTTATGCTGTGGTGTGACCGGGGCCTAGTGTCCTGTTGGGGGCCTTTTTATGCTTCATGGCTTAATCTGTCTCCATCACTTCCCAAAGTCAGACGGGAATCAGCTTAAAAAGCCAAGACTTGACTTTAGCCCTGCAGCGCCCACCTCCCAAGCCACAACATCTTAGTGCAGCCTCCTCCCAGGCAAGGAAACAGTCAATAAGGAAATACCATAGTTAGGCTCTTTGCAACTTGCTGGAAGTGTGAGGCGGCGCTTCATTTCCTGATCGCTCAGGTGGAAATTGTAAAAACAATTAAGAGCAATGACTAATCACCGAATCAAAGCAGGTTGCCCAACTCATTTGCAATTGTGTGCTCAGTTCTGTGTGCCAACAAACAAAGACTTGGGGAGTTTATTATTTAAACCAATTAAAAGCTCTAGGCAAAGCGAGTAGTCAATTTGTGGCCACGTGGTGGGAAAACATCAGTTGGAAGAGCCTGAGGAATTTCGTGAGCAGAGCCATATGGCCAAAAACGAAATGAAGCTCCCAGGATCACTGGGAATGTCTGCAGTGAAAGCAATTTCAGAATAAAAAGTGTCACCTAGCAAGAAAGACTTGTGTTCTGCGCGTGCGCCCCCCTCCCCCATATTCTAGCTTGCCTGCAAGGCTGGTAGTTCTAACCAACAGTAAAAGAAAAACGAACTAACTAAAATCCATACTCTGTTCAGCAAGAGACATTGCTAAATTTCCTGTCCACCATTTGTACTTTTATGTATTTTAGGGCTACCTAGAGAGTTCTTAAAGGCCCAGATGATGAAAATCGGCTGCCCTTCTTCCCAAATGAGGTGCACAGTCCATCTGGAGAGGGCACTCACACTTTTGTATGAAGCTGTAGGCCATAAAAAGGAAAGTAAAGAATTAAAAACTGCAGCCATTTGGTAGCAGTTATAAAAAAAAAAAAAAGGACGGCGGAAGGTAGAAAGTTGTGTGGTGGGGGCAGTTGCTCCAGCAAATTAGATTTACAGAATGGGTTGTAGAGTAAGTCTTTATTGAAAGTTCCTTTTCACATCTCTGCAAGATATTTTTTTGCTTACATTTCTTTCTGGCCTATAGGTCCCTTTGCTCCTAACCGTTCCTTTCCATGTCTCCACACCCGTGTCACTGCCCCCCCCCACCCCATGCATTTTCCTGGAAAGTCTGATAATTCTTGAGCTCCCAATGGATCTCACTTCTTAAGGTTCTGGTTCCTTTTCCCTTCAAGTTCCCTCCAAAACAAGCATTCTCAGACAATTCTGATTACAGAAGGAGGAAGAACAACTGTGCCGGAACCAACTGGAAAATTTGGAAAGCTGACAGCTAGCTGCAGCTGTCCTGTACTATGTTGCATAACTAATGCACTAAGATTAAATCATTTTTGTACATCAATAAACAATGTGGCTTATGGTATGTCAACAAATAAATTGAGTAACAAAGAATAACAATTGTAATGTCATCCCTTTCAGAATCTAGTACTGTCAATACTTCCAATATTAATATGGCACACCTGTTAGTGTGTTGGGATATGGTCAGGATTCTAGCTCCAATTTTCTGCAATCTGGAGGATGGTAGCAGGAAAAGGAAGGGAGGTTCTAATACTGTCTATCTGGGGCTTACTCTAGACCATCACAGGAATCCAGTCCCCTCTCATTTCATTCCAGCATGTTCAGAGCAACAGCACCAAGTTGCATTATAGATTAAGGAGACTAATCCTTGCATTTTTAAATCAGATGCCTGTAACAAGTAAGATTGCAAAGCACAAAACTACAGGAACTGTGAGTTCCAAGTCTGACTCTGCTACCAGGATCTAAGAAGTCTTCAGAAAGTCACCCAACCTCAGGGGCCTGCTTGACTGTCCAAAGAACATTCCTTCCTAAGACATTAGACATGGAAGAAACATGAATGATAGTTCAGGCACTGAAAGCATATCCCCATTTCTAAACCGGTGGGAATGGAAATAGCATGTCACAGAGACTAATTAAACTGTTTTGAGAAGCAGATTTCAAAAGAGGTGATTAAGAAATGTGGTCCTGTCTGAAGACATCGCTGATATCCAGTCTGGTGCAGAAGTGGGATGGTACTCCATCTGTGTGAGAGCACCAGGAACCCTCCTTAATTTACAAAACAAAATGTCAACCCTGCTACCTGGCTGGCTGTCAAGTGTGGTAGGCATTACAACTGCTAAACAATTTCTAGATGAAGAGGTGGGCATACCTGAGGAATGCAAACCCAGTCCCTTTGAAGGTAGGCACAGCCACGTCACTTGCTTTGGCCAATGAAGTGTGAGTGAAAGTGCTATGTGTTACTTCTGGGTAGGAGCATTTAATTGCCAGGATTTCCAGGGCTTTCTTTCCCTGGTCTGGTAAACCCTGTAGTACAGTGTTGATTGAGATGAGGTCATGAGGTGCTATAGAGTGACTACATGAAGCAAACCCACCTACTGACCCATGCTGGACATGTAGCATGAGTGATCAAAATGTTTTTGTTGTATTCAACTACTCAGCTTCTGGTGGTGTTTGTTTTCAAAGCATATTCTAGCCTATTCTGACTGGTAACAGTCATAATCTAAGGCTACAGTTTGCTCATTCTGAGAGCTGTAACTTAGTCATTGACTGAAGAGTCTAATCTTGACTAAAAAGTTATTTTACCAACTGGGAAACATGATTTAGATAAGTAATATTGAAGAGGCAGTCTGAAGGACATATTGATCATCCAATCCTTTAGACTCTCCTAGGTCTAATTTTATGCAAATTAAATAAGCAGAAGCTCATTTATTTTGGCTGATTTAGCTTGGGTCTGTATAGGAATGCATTCATAAAACCTTAAGTTGTCATTCAAAATTGATCTAAAGCAAGTCATTACCTGCAGAAGACAATAGAATGTTGTATACAGTGTTCTTTATATCATACTTCATGTGATAAGATCTGCTTAGAATCTGGTTTGAGGCAGAAAATTTATCTTTTGTTTATCCAGCATTTTTTTAGCAAAGTGGAATCATATTTTCATTTCTACCTTAGCTACTAGGAAGCTCAGAGCAAAATTTGTCGTTCTATTTCAGGAGCTATCATATTGCTCCTTCCAGGCATAATTCCTTGTGCTTCTAACTCCAGTCTTCTCTCATTTATAACTGTCCTCATATATTCATATGTGTATTTTTATCTTATAAACTGCTTTAGAATCCTTCAGAAATATTGATGGTGATAGCTATTATAAATTCTTTTGTTTTCAAGGTAAAATCACTTGTAGAGCCAAACCATATCCACAAAGTGAATCTAGTCCATTCCCATGATACCCAGTTCTAAAGCATTACAGGCTCTCACTTATTCCTCTATTGTCTCTAAAGAGAAGAAAATAGTCTCGTGGGTCACTGGACAGAGTATGGATGGCTTTTAGAGGTAAAAAAAGTAGGGAACTTTTTTTATCTTATTCAAGGTGAAAAGAGTTAAACTACAAATTTAGAAATAATCTGATTATCTATATTCTTGGAACAACAGAATATGACAGGGAAAGGCAAAGAGGCATTCTCGGCAATACTACTGGAAAGGAAACTTAACCAGGATCACCGATGAACTGGAAATTTTAACATGCATAATCCTCATGAACGGAAGGGAGAGAAAAAATAAATTTATAAGACTAACCACTAAGTTAAATGACTTTGCAAAAGTCTCAATAAGCCTAGTAAATTGTGTTTCTCAAATTAGGGCAGGGTTTCTCAACCTCAGCACTATTTCTTTTTCGAGACAGGGTCTCACTCTGTCAGCCAGGCTGGAGTGCAGTGGCGCGATCTCAGTTCACTGCAGCCTTGGCCACCCTGACTCAAGTGATCCTCCCACCTTAGCATCCCGAGTAGCTGGGACTACAGGCACATGCCCAGCTAATTTTTTATTTTTTTTCTTTGGTAGAGATGGGGTTTTTCCATGTTTCCTAGGCTGGTTTTCAAAGTCCTGAGCTCAAGTAATCAACTTCCCTTGGCCTTGCAAAGTCCTGGGATTACAGGCGTGTGCCACCTTATCAGGTCTAACCTCAGCACTATTAACATTTTGTAGGAATACAGCTAACAAGAGAAGTGAAGGACCTCTTCAAGGAGAACTACAAATCACTGCTCAGAGAAATTAGAGATAACATAAACAAATGAAAAACATTCCATGCTCATGGATAGGAAGAATCAATATAGTGAAAATGGCCGTACTGCCCAAAGCAATTTATAGATTCAATGCTATTCCCATTAAACTGCCATTGACATTCTTCACAGAATTAGAAAAAACTCTTTTAAAATTCATATGGAACCAAAAAAGAGCCGGAATAGTCAAGACAATTCTAAGCAAAAAGAACAAAACTGGAGGCAACATGCTACCTGACTTCAAACTATGCTACAAGACTACAGTAACCAAAACAGCATGATACTGGTACAAAAACAGATACATAGACCAATGGAACAAAATAGAGAATTCAGAAATAATGCCATACACCTACAACAATCTGATCTTTGACAAACCTGACAAAAACAAGCACTGGGGAAAGGATTTCCTATTTAATAAATGGTGCTGGGAGAACTGGCTAGCCATATGCAGAAAATGGAAACTTGAACCCTTCCTTACACCTATACAAAAATCCACTCAAGATGGATTAAAGACTTAAATGTAAAACCCAAACTTAAATGTAAAACCCAAACTATAAAAACCCTAGAAGAAAATCTAGGAAATACCATTCAGGACATAGGCACAGGCAAAGATTTCATGATGAAACCACCAAAAGCAGTTGCAACAAAAGCAAAAATTGACAAATGGGATCTAATTAGACTAAAGAGCTTCTGCACAGCAAAAGAAACTATCATCAGAATGAACAGACAATCTACAAAATGGGGGAAAAGTTTTGCAATCAATCTATCTGACAAAGGTCTAATATCCAGCATCTACAAGCAACTTAAATTCAGAAGAAAAAACATAACCCCATTAAAAAGTGGTCAAGGACATCAACAGACACTTCTCAAAAGAAGACATACATGCAGCCAATAAACATATGAAAAAAAGCTCAACATCCCTGATCATTAGAGAAATGCAAATCAAAACCACATTCAGATACCATCTCACATCATTCAGAATGGCTATTACTAAAAAGTCAACAAACAACAGATGCTGGCGAGGTGGTAGAGAAAAAGGAATGCCTTTATACTGTTGATGGGAGTGTAAATTAGTTCAACCATCAGGGAAGACAGTGTAGAGATTCCTCAAAGACCTAGAGGCAGAAAGACCATTTGACCCAGCTATCCCATTACTGGGTATATACCCAAAGGAATATAAATCATTCTATTATAAAGATACATGCATATGTATGTTCACTGCAGCACTGTTCGCAATAGCAAAGACATAGAATCAACTTAAATGTCCATCAATGATAGACTGCATAAAGAAAATGTCATATATGTACACCATGGAATACTATGCAGCCATAAAAAGGAACAAGATCATGCCCTTTGCAGGCACATGGATGGAGCTGTTATCCTCAGCAAACTAATGCAGGAACAGAAAACCAAACACTGCATGTTCTCACTTATAAGTGGGAGCTGAATGACGAGAACACATGGACACAGGGAGGGGAACAACACCTACTGGGACCTGTCAGAGGGTGGACGGGGGGAGGACAGAGAGCTTCAGGAGGAATAGCTAATGGATGCTGGGCTTAATGCCTAGTTGATGATATGATCTGTGCACCACCATAGCCCATGTTTACCTATGTAACAAACCTGCACATCCTACACATGTATTCCTAAACTTAAAATACAAGCTGGAAATCAAGAAAAAAAAACATTTTGTAGTGGATAATTACTTGTTGGGGGTAGTGAAGGGCTTCTCTGTGTATGGTAAGATTTTTAGTAAAACCCCTGGCATCTCTTCACCATATAACAACACCACTTCCACCAAGCAATGAAAATGAAAAACGTCTCTGGACATTGGCAAATGTGCTCTTGGGAGTCAAACTTGCCCCTCATTGAAAACCACTGAATTGGGCTATTTTTTCATCAGAAACTTCTGCCACAGTCAGCCATAACCCTCCCCTGTTTTGTATTTCTTATAAAATAATCATAATAGCTCTCATTATTGTGTACCTACTATATGTCAGAAACTTCATATGCATTCTCTCATTTAATCCTCACTACAACCCTGTGAACTATTCATCTCCAATTTAAAGATGACAATTCTGAAGTTTAGAGAAAGTCATACAATTAGCAGGAAATGGAGCTAAGAGACAAATCCAGAACTGTTTGGCTGTAAACCTGTGTTTTTATCCACTGTTCAACCCAGATCGACAACCCACTTTGACAAATGAAGAAACTGAAGTTCTTCCAACTTAAGCAATTTACCTATACCACACAACTAGCCTATGGCAGAATAAGGTACTACTCTAGGTTTCTGCAGCTCAAATGATACACCGTTTTTTGTCCATATGAGTCTATTAAGTGGTGGCTGGGCCATTTGTACTCTCTCCAACTTGGGTGCCAATAGAAGCAAAAGGGTGAGATATCTGGAGCCAATGAAGTTCAGAGATTGCACCAAAAGAAAATAACAAAGCAGTGGCAATCAGCAAAAGAAAAAAAAAATCCACCAGTACTAGTGAGGCCACACAGCTACCAAAGTTTGCAATGAGAAGAAAGAGTCCTACTTCTACTGCCACTTAGGGAACGATTTGAGTATTTCTCTGGTAATCCTTGACCCTCACCTGCTTCACTGAACTCCAAAGTCAGAAAACCGTGTGACCAGATTGAGTTTTCTTAAGGCACTTTGAGACTATTCTACTTCATTATGTCTGCTAATGGCTGAGCCAGAAAAAAAAATCATATTTTCTGCAATGATGATGATGAAAAGTCAATATCTCATGAATTCCCCATGTGCCCAAGCTGGAATTTAACATGGCAAAATTAATGTGTGAACCAGTGTTGCTATTTAATGTGGTTTCTATCAAAGTGTTCATAAAACCTGGAGCTGCAGCTGGCCCCCATTAGGTAGTTTCTTGGTGAAAGTTTTCCAAGGAAAACTTTTTTTTTTAACAACTTCATAAAGCCAAGCACAAAACGGCATTGCAATGACTGGCTGAAAGATATGGGACTTTTTGTCTTTGACGACGAAAATGTTAAATGGGGGCTTACTCTGTGCATTTATCGAAGAAAACTTGGAAGGCATTAAAGGCTACATTTTGAGCCTTGCATGATTTAATTCATGTATGCATGAATTCATTTGTTCAACATTTATTTAGCACCTACTATATACCAGGCACTGTGCCAAATGTTGGGAGGAAGAAAAAGATGAATAACACTGGCGAGAACACAAGTAACTATTTCAAAGTAGTCTATGGCAAGGACTTCAGTGATAGAATTTGTAAAGCTACCTGGAAAAGTGCTTGGTGCCAACAAATGCTCAGAATATGTGCGTTCATTCCTTCTACGTACACAATTAAATGCAAATGCTTTGAAAACCATCATGCATTTATTGCTAAAAGATGACTATCAACCTCACACAAAAGGTATTGTTTGGGGCCCATTTAGAAATATGTGCTACTGTTTTAAAAGGTACATTTTCATCTAAACAACAAGATGTATATGTTAGTTTTGTCACAACACCATTACACCTTTCCTGTATGCTTGCATACTTCCTCTGCTCTCAGGAGACTTATACTCCAGCTGAGGAAATCAGGTTTATATTTTCTTATGAATAAAACATGAAGAAGGCTTGCCCCTCCAGCAGACTTTCTTGCCCAAAGACTCAGGTTGGTTCTAGATTGGTGTAAACATCGGCCATTCATCCAACCAACCCTTCCATTCAACCAGCATAGGTAATAATAATGTTATAAGAGTTCGGAGGCACAAATGATCTCCTGGGGAATGAGGTGGTCAGGCAAGGCTTTATGAGGTAGGCAATCCCAAAGCTAGGTCTCAAGATAGAAGGTTGTACACAGTACAAAGGAAGAAGAAAGAAATTCAAGAGTGGGGGAAAGCTTGAGCAAAGATGCAGAAGTAGGAACATGCTTAGCATGATTGGGAGCAATGAATACACCAGTTTGACCTGAATACCATTCAGAGGATTAGTGGAAAATCAAAGTCACGCTAGGTAGGGCCAGATCATGGAAAAACCTCAAATTTCAGTCTCAGGCATTGTATAAAATTTGTAGCCTATATATGGTTGCAAACATTATACTTTTAAAAAGTGTATACCAGGAACCGAGTCCACAGGTTCTCAAGTATTTTACTCTTAGCAGTATTCTTTATTACAGTAAGTCTCAGAACCTTCCAAATGCTTCCAATACTATAAAATCCACAGGACTTGGAGGCCTGTAAAAGAAAAGGTCCTGAAAACATATGGCAATGCTGTACCTGGGAAATGTGTCCTTGAGAAAAGAAACTAGTATTTGCAGACATTGTGCAAGACCCTTGTACTTGTGTTCTTCAATTTCATTTCCACATAAAGTCTATGAGGTAGGTCCTAATATAGCCCCCATTTTACAGATGAAAAAAATGAGCCTCAGATAGCAGATCAATACAGGATTCAAAATGTGGCCCATTTTGTTCTAAATCCACTATTCTTTTTACCGTACCACACTGCCCCCTGAATGGAATTTCTCTGCAAAAATTTGGGTCAGGGTACCCTGTGATTCATCCATACCTTCAGTTGCTATTCATCTGGAACCTAGTAAAAATTTCTATTTGCCTATCATCCAAATATCTTTGAATATCAGATATTTTGAGGTTCTAGCCAAGTTAGGGAAAACAATTAATGCCAGGACTCCCAGGACTATTCATTATAAAGTCAAACTAGCCCTTCACTATATAGTCAAACTACACCCACGTTTAATTAACCATCAAGAGACTCTACAGCAAGGATCAGAGAAAATGGTGCTAACTGGAACTATTTGAGTGGTTTGGGTTGACAGTCACAGCCAATAAGGATTAGCTCTATTATTCTGGTAGGCTCTGCTGCCTCTTTAAGTACCACATGACTAAAACTACAGCAAACAATTACACTAGCAGGTTACCTTTGTACAGCATTCTATAGTTTACAAAGGTTATATACAACCCCCTCTGAAACACCACCACTTTCAATTTCACAAATAAGAAAACTAAAGATCAGAGAAAGCAAGCAACTTGCTCAAGGACACATATCTCAATAATCGGTAAAGTACAAATTTAAACCCCAGCTCTTTGACCTAAAAGTTCAATATACTACTTTTTAAGTGTGAAGACACTGATATTGCCTTCATTTTGCCAAAATAACCATGTAGTGAAATACTAGGAGAAGTCATCAACTTAACTGATTTTATTTCTCACTGCTAATCTTCCAGGTTCTGAAGTGTATCAGGTCATTTTTGCATTGCTATAAAGAAATATCTGAAGCTGGGTAATTTATAAAGAAAACAGGTTTAATTGGCTTACGTTTCTGCAGGCTGTATAAGCATGATGCTAGCTTCTGGTGAAAACTCAGGAAGCTTCTGGTGAGGACTCAGGAAGCTTATAACCATGGCAGAAGGTGAAGGGGAAACCAGGATGTCACATGGTGAGATAGGGATCCAGTGAGAGATGGGGAAGGTGTCACATTCTTTTTTCAATAGTTTATTTATTAATTTATTTAAAAATATATTTTAAAAATTATGTGGATATATAGTAGGTGTGTATATTTATGGGGAACATGAGATATTTTGGTATAGACATTCAATGGGTAATAATCACATCATGGAAAATGAAGTATCCATCCCCTCAAACATTTATCCTTTGTGTCACAAACAATCCAATTATGTTTTTTCAGTTATTTTAAAATGTACAATTAAATTATTATTGATTATAATCTCCTTGTTGTTCTAGCAAATATTAGGTCTCATCCATTATTCTAACTACATTTTTGTACTCATTAACCATGTCCACTCCTGCTGCCCCTTACTATCCTTTCTAGTCTGTGGTATCCGTTCTTCTACTCTCTATCTCCACAAGTTCAATTGTTTTGAATTTTACATCCCACAAATATGTGAGAACATGTGATAGTTGTCTTTCTGTGCCTGGCTTATTTCACTTAACATAATGACCCCCAGTTCTATCCATGTTGTTGCAAGTGACAAGATCTCATTCTTTTTTATGGCTGAATAGTACTCTATTGTGCCACATTTTCTTTATCCATTCATCTGTTGATGGACATTTAGCTTGCTTCCAAATCTTGGCTATTGTGAACAGTGCTGCAACAAACATGAGTGTGCAGATATCTCTTCAATATACTGAATTCCTTTCTTTTAGGTATATATCCAGCAGTGGAATTGCTAAACTATATGGTAGTTCCATTTTTAGCTTTTTGAGGAACCTCCAAACTCTCCTCCATAGTGGTTTGAATCATGTACACTCCAACCAACAGTCCCCAAGGGATCCTTTTTCTCCATATCCTCTACAGCATTTGTTATTCCCTGACATTTGGATAAAAGGCATTTTAACTGGGATGAGATGATATCTCATTATAGTTTTGATTTGCATTTCTCTAATGATCAATGATATTGAACACCTATTGATAAGCCTGTTTGACATTCATGTGTCTTCTTTTGAGAAACATCTAATCTTTTGCCCACTTTTTAATCGGATTATTATCCCCCTTGGAATATAACTCCATTGGACTGGGAACCACACTCCCAGCCCCCACAGTAGCCACAGCAAGTCCAACTCAAGAAGAAGCTGAGCTCAGACACCCCTATCCCTGCCCCCACCTGGTGGTCTTTCTCTACCTGCCCTGGTAGCCTGGTAGCCAAAGACAAAGGTCATAGTCTCTTGGGAACTCTATGGCCCTGCCACTGCCTGAGAAACCTGAATACTTAACCAGGTGTCCCTAGGGCAAGTTTGCATCCTCCCTATAGGACTGCGGCTGATGTCTCCTTGAAAGAACCAACTCCTCACTGGAGACCAACCAACACAAAACCAGTGCACTAAACAAAAACACAACCAAAGACTCTCACAGAGTCCACTTCACTCCCACGCTAACTCCGCCAGAGCAGATGCTGGTATCCATGGCTGCAAGACCTGAAGATGGATCACATCACAGGACTCACTGCAGACAATCTCCAATGCCAGCCTGGAGCATGGTAGCTCTGCTGGGTGACTAGACCCAGAAGAGTAAAAGCAATCACTACACTTCAGCTCTTAGGAAGCCCCATTCCTAGGGGAAGGAGGAGAACACCAAATCAAGGGAGTACCCTGTGGGACAAAAGAATCTGAACAGCAGCCCTTGAATTCCAGACCTTCCACTGGACATAGTCTACCCAAATGAGAAGAAACCAGAAAGACAATTCTGGTAACATGACAAAACAAGCTTCTTTAATACCCCCAAAGATCATACCAGCTCACCAGCAATGGATCCAAATCAAGAGGAAATATCTGAATTACCAGAAAAACAATTTCAGAAAGGTCAATTGTAAAGCTAATCAAGTAGGCACCAGAGAAAGGTGAAGTCCAACTTAAATAAATAAAAAAAACGTGATATAGGATATGAAAGAAAAACTCTCCAGTGAAAGAGATAGCATAAATAAAAAACAATCACAACTTCTGGAAATCAAGGACACACACAGAGAAATGCAAAATGCACTGGAAAGTCTCAGCAATAGAATTGAACAAGCAAAAGAACGAACCTTAGAGATCAAAGGCAAGCCTTTCAAATTAACCCAATCTGTCAAAGACAAAAAAGAATTTTTAAAAAATGAGCAAAGCCTCCAAGAAGTTTGGGACTATGTTAAAAGTCAAAACTTAAGAATAATCGGTGTTCCTGAGGAATAAGATAAATCTAAAAGCTTGGAAAACATATTTGAGGGAATAATCAAGGAAAACTTCCCTGGCTTTGCTAGAGACCTAAACATCCAAATACAAGAAACTCAAAGAACACCTGGGAAATTAATTGCAAATCACCCAGGCACAAAGTCATCAGGTTATCTAATGTCAAGACAAATGAAAGAATCTAAAGGGTTGTGCAGCAAAAGCATCAGGTAACCTATAAAAAGAAAACCTATCAGATTAACAACAGATTTCTCAGCAGAAACCCTACAAGCTAGAAGGGTTCAGGGTCCTATTTTTAGCCTCCTTAAACAAAACAATTATCAGCCAAGAATTTCGGGTCCAGCAAAACTAAGATTCATACATGAAAAAAAAAAAAAATACAGTCTTTTCCAGAGAAACAAATGCTGAGAGAATTCACCACTACCGAGCCAGAACTACAAGAACTGGTAAAAGGAGCTCTAAACCTTGAAACAAATCCTTGAAATACACCAAAATGGAACATCTTTAAAGCATAAATCTCACAAGACCTATATAACAATAACACATTAAAAAAAAAACACAAGGTATTCAGGCAACAAATAACATGATGAATATAATAGTACCTCACAACTCAATACTAACATTGAAGGTAAATGGCCTAAATGCTCCCCTTAAAAAATATAGAATGTCAATATGGATAAGAATTCACCAACCAAGTTTCTGCTGTCTTCAGGAGACTCACTTAACACATAAGGACTCACATAAACTTAAGGTAAAGGGGTGGAAAAAGATATTCCATGCAAATAAACACCTAAAGTGAGCAGGAGTAGCTATTCTTATATCAGACAAAACAAACTTTAAAGGAACAGCAATTAAAAAAGACTAAGAAGGACATTAAATGATGATAAAAGGACTAGTCCAACAAGAAAATACCACAATTCTAAATATATATACACCTAACACTGGAGCTCCCAAATTTATAAAACAATTACCACTAGATCTAAGAAATGAGATAGACAGCAACACAATAATAGTGGCAGACTTTAATACTTCACTGACAGCACTAGACAGGTCATCAAGACAGAAAGTCGACAAAGAAACAATAGAATTAAACTCTACTCTAGAACAAATGGACTTAAGGGGTATTTACAGAACATTCTACCCAACAACATTCTATTCAACAGCACATGGAACATTTTCCAAGACAGACCACATGTTAGGCCACAAAACAAGTCCCAGAAAATTTAAGAAAATCAAAATTATATCAAGTACTCTTAGACCACAGTGGAATAATATTAAAAATCAACTCCAAAAGGAACCCTCAAAACCATGCAAATACATGGGAATTAAATAACCTGCTTCTGAATGATCATTATGTCAACAATGAAATCAAGATGGAAATTTAAAAATTATTTGAACTGAATGATAACAGTGACACAACCTATCAAAACTTCTGGGATACAGCAAAAGGAAAGAAGAAAGTTCATAGCATTAAATGCCTACATCAAAAAGTCTGAAAGAGCACAAATAGTCTGAAATCACACTTCATGGACTGGAGAAACAAGAACAATCCAAACCCAAACCCAGCAGAAGAAAGGAAATAACGAAGATGGGAACAGAACTAAATGAAATTGAAACAAAAAAATACAAAAGGTAAATGAAACAAAAAGCCAGTTCTTTGCAAAGATAAATACAATTGATAGACTATTAGCAGGATTAACAAAGGAAAGAAGAGAGAAGATCCAAATAAGCTCAATTAGAAACAAAACAGGAGATATTACAACCAATACCACAGAAATTTAAAAAAAAAAAAAAGAGCATTCAAGGCTACTATGTTTTTTTTTTTTTTGAGACAGAGTCTCGCTCTGTCGCCCAGGCTGGAGTGCAGTGGCCGGATCTCAGCTCACTGCAAGCTCCGCCTCCTGGCCATTCTCCTGCCTCAGCCTCCCGAGTAGCTGGGACTACAGGCGCCCGCCACCTCGCCCGGCTAGTTTTTTGTATTTTTAGTAGAGACGGGGTTTCACCCGGTTAGCCAGGATGGTCTCAATCTCCTGACCTTGTGATCCGCCCGTCTCGGCCTCCCAAAGTGCTGGGATTACAGGCTTGAGCCACCGCGCCCGGCTCAAGGCTACTATGAATACCCTTACATGCATAAACTAGAAAACCTAGAGGAGATGATAAATTCCTGGAAAAATACAACCCTCCTAGTTTAAACAGTAAAATATAAAATCTTTGAACAGACCAATAACAAGCAGTAAGACTGAAATGGCAATTTAAAAATTACCAACAGAAAAAAGTCCAGGACCAGATGGATTCACAGCTGAATTTTGTCAGATATTCAAAGATGAATTGGTACCAATCCTACTGACACTATTCCAAAAGATACAGAAAGAGGGAATCCTCCCTAAATCATTTTATGAAGCCAGTAACAATCTAATACCAAAACCAGGGAAGGACATAACAAAAAGAGAAAACTACAGAAAAATGTCCCTGATGAACATAGATGCAAAAATCCTCAACAAAATACTAGTGAACCAAATCCAGTGGCATATCAAAAAGATAATCCACCATGACCAAGTGGCAGGGATGATTTAACATACATAAGTCAATAAATGTGATACACCACATAAACAGAATTAAAACAAAAATCACGTGATCATATCAACAGCTGCATTTGACAAAATCCAGCACTCCTTTATGATTAAAACTCTCAGCAAAATCGGCATAGAAGAGACATACTTTAAGGTGATAAAAGTCATTATGGCAAACCCACAGCCAACATTATACTGAACAGGGAAAAGATGAAAGCAGTCCCCCTGACAACTGAAACAAGACAAGAATGCCTACTTTCACCACTTCTATTCAACACAGTAATGGCATTCCTAGCCAGAGCAATCAGACAAGAGAAATAAATCAAGGGCATCCAAATCGGTAAAGAGGAAGTCAAACTGTCGCTGTTTGCTAATGATATGATTGTATACCTAGAAAACTTTAAAGGCTCCTCTAAAAAGCTCCTAGAACTGATACATAAATTCAGCAAAGTTTCAGGATACAAAATTAATGTACATAAATCAGTAGCTCTGCTATACACCAACAGCGACCAAGATGAGAATCAAATCAAGAATTTAACCCCTTTCACAATAGCTGCAAAAAAATTAAATACTTAGGAATATACCTAACCAAGGACATGAAAGACCTCTACAAGTAAAATTACAAAACTCTGCTGAAAGACATCATAGATGACACAAACAAATAGAAACACATCCCATGCTCATGGATGGGTAGAATCAGTATTGTGAAAATGAACATACTGCCAAAAGCAATATACAAATTCAATGCAATTCCCATCAAAACACCACCATCATTCTTCACAGAACTACAAAAAACAATCCTAGGCCACGCATGGTGGCTCACACCTGTAATCCCAGCACTTTGGGAGGCCAAGGCAGGCAGATCATCTGAGGTCAGGAGTTCAAGACCAGCCTGGGCAACATGGTGAAACTCCATCTCTACTAAAAATACAAAAATTAGCCAGGCATGGTGCCAGGCACCTTTAATCCCAGTTACTCAGGAGGTTGAGGGAGAAGAATCTCTTGAACCTGGGAGGCGGAGGATGCAGTGACTCAAGACTGCACCATTGCACTCCAGCCTGGGCAACAAGAGGAAAACTCTGTCAAAAAAAGAAAAACGAAAAAAAAAATCCTAAAATTTATATGTAACCAAAAAAAGAACCTGCATAGCCAAAGCAAGACTAAGCAAAAAGAACACATCTGGAGGTATCACATTACCTGACTTCAAACCACACGACAAGTACATAGTCATCAAAACAGCATGGTTCTGGTATAAAAATAGGCACATAGGCCAATGGAACAGAACAGAGAACCCAGAAACAAAGCCATATACTTACAGCCAACTGTTCTTCAACAAAGCAAACAAAAACATAAACTGGGGAAAGGATACTGTATTCAACTAACGATGTTGGGATAACTGGCAAGCCACATGTAGAAGAATGAAACTGGATCTTCATCTCTCATCTTAAACAAAAATCAACTCAAGATGGATCTGAGACTTAAAGCTTAGACCTGAAATCATAAAGATTCTAGAATATAACATTGGAAAAATCCTTCTAGACATTGGCTTAGGCAAAAACTTTGTGACCAAGAACCCAAAAGCAAATGCAACAAAAACAAAGATAAATAGATGGGACTTAATTAAACTAAAAACTTCCACATAGCAAAAGAAATAATCAGCAGAGTTAACAGACAACCGACAGAGTGGGAGAAAGTCTTCACAATCTATACATCCAACAAAGGACTAATGTCCAGAATCTACAAAGAACTCAAACAAATCAGCAAGAAAAATCAAACAATCCCATCAAAAAGTGGGCTAAGGACATGAATAGACAATTCTCAAAAGAAGATATACAAATGGTCAACAAGCATATGGAAAAGTGCTCAGCATCACTAATGATCAGGGAAATGTAAATTAAAACCACAATGCAATACCACCTCACTCCTGCAAGAATGGCCATAATCAAAAAATCAAAAAATAATAGATGTTGGCATGGATAAAGTGAAAAGGGAACACTTTTGCACTGTTGGTGGGATGTAAACTAGTACAACCACTATGGAAAAATGGAAAACAGTGTGGAGATTCCTTAAAGAAATAAAAGTAGATCTACTGTTTGATCCAGCAATCCCACTACTGGGTATCTACCCAGAGGAAAGGAAGTCATTACACAAAAAAGACACTTGCACACACACATTTATAGCAGCACAATTTGCAATTGCAAAAATATGGAACTAACCTAAGTGCCCACCAATCAACAATTGGATAAAGAAAATGTGGCATATATATATACACCATGGAATACTACTCAGCCATAAAGAGGAATTAAATAATGACATTTGCAGCTACCTGGATGGAATTGGAAACTATAATTCTAAGTGAAGTAACTCAGGAATGGAAATCCAAACATTCTACGTTCTCACGTTCTCACTCATACAGTGAGCTAAACTATGAGGATACAACGGCATAAGAATGATTTATTGGACTTTGGGGACTTGGAGGAAAGAGTTGGGGGGTGGTGAGGATAAAAGACTACACACTGGGTACTGCTAGGGTGATGGGTGTACCAAAATCTCAGAAATCACCACTGAAGAACTTATTCACGTAACCAAACACCATCTGTTCCCCAAAAAACTATTGAAACAAAAAAATTTGGCCGGGCGTGGTGGCTCACACCTATAATCTCAGCACTTTGGGAGGCCAAGGCAGGTGGATTACCTGAGGTCAGAAGTTCAAGACCAGCCTGGCCAACATGGTGAAACCCCATCTCTACTAAAAAATATATAAACATTTGCCAGGCGTGGTGGCACACACCTGTAAACCCAGCTACTCAGGAGGCTGAGGCAGGAGAATTGCTTGAGCCCGGGAGAGGGAGGTTGCAGTGAGCCAAGATCGTGCCACTGCACTCCAGCCTGGCTGACAGAGCAAGATTCTGTCCCCCCCAAAAAAATAAAAAATAAAAAATAAATGTAAGATCATATCATCTGCAAAAAGGGTAATTTGACTTTTTCCTTTCTAATTTGGATGTCTTTTATTTCTTTCTCTTGGCTGATTACTCCAGCTAAGACTTCCAGTACTATGTTGACTAACAGCAGTGAAAGTGGGCATTATTGTGTTCCTAACGTTAGAGGAAAGGCTTTCAATTCATCCATATTCAATATGATACTTGCTGAGGGTCTGCCCCATATGGCTTTTTTTTTAGATGGAGTTTCACTCTTGTTGCCCAGGCTGGAGTGCAATGGCGCTATCTCAGCTCACTGCAACTTCTGCCTCCTGTGTTCAAGCAATTCTGCCTCAGCCTCCTGAGTAACTGGGATTACAGGCATGTGCACCACGACTGTCTAATGGCTTTACTTATCTTAAGGTATGTTTCTTCTATGTCCAGTTTTTTGACAGTTTTATCATCATCAAAAAATTGGGATTTGATGGTTTGAGGGATGTTGAACTTCATAGAATGCTTTTCAGCATCAATTAAAAATGATCCTGTAGTTTTTGTCCTTCATTCTGTTGATATGATGTATCACATTGATTTGTGTATATTGAACCATTTTTGTATCCCCTGGATAAATTTCACGTGGTCATAATGATCTTTTTCATGTATTGTTGAATTTAGTTTGCTAGTATTTTGTTGAGGAGTTTTGCATCAATATTCATCAGAGATATTAGCCTGTAGTTTCCTGTTTTTGATATGTTTCTGTCTGGTTTTGGTATCAGGACAATATTGGCCTTGGAGGCATTTGCACTGCACAGCTTTACTCTCAGCTTGGCAAGGCAACACTGAGTTTAATGTAAAGTCTCCCAGTAGCTGTGTTCTCCCTCCCCAAAGTGCACAGATTTTATCTTCGCATCAAATAGCTGCTGCTGTGGCGTGGAAGAGGGGTGGCATTAGTGATTCAAGACTGTCTCTCCTGCCATCCTCAATGCCTCTTTCTACAATATGAACTTAAAAACAGGTGCTGTGGTTGCTCACCTGATTTTTGGTTCTTGTGAGGGTGGTTTTTTGTGTGCAGATAGTAGTGAAAATTTAGTGTTCTAGCAGGAGGAACAAATGATGTAGGCTTCTATTCTGCCATTTTGCTGTGTTCCTGAGATTGCCACAACAACCAAATCTCACATGAACCCAGAGTGAGAATTCAACTCATTACCATAGGGAGGGCACCAAGTCATTCATGAGGGATCCGCATCCATGGCCAAATCACCTCCCACCAGATCCCCTCCAACATTGGGTATTACATTTTAACATGAAAATTGGAGGGGACAGGCATCCAAACCCTATCACGAAGTTTCTCTCTCCAGTCCTGTCTCCATCTCTCTATTGATTGAAATGACCAGCTGATCTGGTACCATGCAGACACAGTCTATGTGTCATAGGTGCAGAGAACTCCCCCTCAAACTCCCAAATGCAATAAACATGACTTTAACCTTGAGGAAATCCAAAACACATGGAAAACATAAAAATGGCATTGGAGAAATTAACAACAGGTTATCAGAGAGACAAGAGTCTCTAGTTGTGTTATATTGATGAGTCATGACTAGACCCTGTTAAAAAAAGAACCTGGATGGTATTATAATGATATAGATAGCAGAGAACATGTAGGAATAAGATAAATAGCTACCTGATGAGCATGCAGAGATACTCAAAAGGTCTCTAAAAATTTCAGTCATCAAATCATGCTATTCACAGTCTACCCTATCTTATAATATATTTTTCAAAATGTATGCATGAAAATGAATATAATCATTGCCTATGTTCATCAAGCAGCTAATTACTTTAAGGATGAAAAAATCATTAGATTATATTCTCCAGTGAGTGTTTTTTTTTATTTAACTGGTGAGATGAAGATTCTAGTTTAGGCCCTTATTGCCCAGGGGTTGAATTCTGCAAAAGCCTCCTGCTTGACTTTCCTTAGTACTGTTTCTCGTACTGGAGAATCCACCAGAATCACCTGTAGGGCTTTTTAAACCACAGACTTTTGGGCCCCACCCTCAGAGTTTCTGATTCAGTAGGTTTGGGGTGGGGATCAAGAATTGGCATTTATAACAAGTTCCCAGGTTCTGTTGACACTCCTAGCCCAAGGACCACACTTGGAGAATAAATACTGTATAGCCACTAAAGCGACCATCTGAAAACACTTACTTTGTTTGTATCACTCTTCTCAAATACTTTCAGAGGCTTACAATTGCCTACCCAATAAAGTTCAGACTCTAGTACCTAACACTGCAAGTTCCAGTCACCTTCTCTCTCCAAACTTCCCTCTCAGCAATCAGAAACACAAACACTTCATTCCAGCCAAGAAGGTTTCTTCATTGGTCCCTGACTCAGTATGCTTACTGCTTGCTGCTGACTTCAATCCTTGCTTCATGCTGTTCCTCTCAAAGGAAATGAATGCCTTTACCTTTCCTTTGCTCATCAATTTGGACTCCTGCTCTATTTCTTCTAATTGGCCTTTCTTGACTCTTCTAGCTGCATTAATCTCCTCTTTCTATAGGGGCCAATAGCACCTCTAATTTGTATCCCTCAGTTTAGCAAGCAGGAAGTTGAGTGGTTTTATGTATGTTGCTTCTCTGTAAGTAAACTCAGTTCCCTGAAGGCCCATGTTTTAAGCAATGTTCTCCTTCAGTACCTATGGCAGTGCTAGACAAATAGTAGGTACTCAATAAATACAACTTTTTAAATTACAACTTTTAAAATACAACTTTATTAATTAAGGATATTTCATATATTTTTAAATGTGGTGAAGCTTGGCACAGTAATGAATGGTATATTTTGGCTAGATTTGTTGTGTTTTCAAGTTTTTGTTTGTTGTATATTTCTTTCATGTTTTCAGAATTCCCGAACACACTTACATTTGTAAAATTAGGTTGAAAACAGATGTGACAACATGGGTACAATCTATGCATTTGCTGATCACTGCTGGATATTTCCCAGTATACTCACACATGGAGCACAGACCTAATTTGCAGAGCTCAACTTAACCCTCTGGTAACACAGGCACATTATAGGTTCCTTTGACCCAGATTCAGCACCAAACAGTGATCTAGACATATGCTAATTAAGATTTCATTAATGACAAAAATATCCTGCCTTTGAGGGATGCTTTGGTGAAACAGGATGGAGATTAAAAAGACAATTACACTTCTTAAATCACCTCCGTTGCTCTCCATGAGATACTCTGAGGCTGGTTTGGTTCAATTCCACCTTTTCAACAAATCTCAGTTGGGGGAAAATGGGAATACAAAAATAATAATTTCTCAAAGCAAATTTAAACTATTCTAACCAGAACATGGTAGGTAGAAAGCAACTAATGTCTAAAATTATGCTGGCGGTGTTCTTCTTCCCGTAGAATCTAAATTATTTGAATTGATGAAAGAAAAACACACAAATTGTGTGTATACATACAAACTAGTTTGAATTTTTTGAAAGATTAGTCTCCATTTCTGAACAGATTACTAACTTGGGTTTGATTTCAGTCAAATATCTGGTACTTTTCTTATCAATTGTTGTCTTCCCTCCAGTCCCACATAACCACACATATTTCTAGAATGTGTGAGGGCATAATCACCTGGCAGCTGGATATCATTCTAATTACAAAGACAGTGTGACTCAACCCAATGACATTAGTTACAGTTGGCAGTGGATTTTTTACTTTATTTTGGATTTCCTTCACTCCAAAGAGGCTCTCTAACTCAAATACTTTGCTATATAAGTGATTGCTTAAATGAGTGCAAAGTAACAGGCTTGTTGGTCTCTATGGCAGGCCATACATAATCACCATAGAAATATATAATTACACCTGTCAACCTCATCTTGTGTAATTGATTCAATGACTAACAATGTCAGTGGCAGGCTAAGCTTTGAGGTCTCACTGTGAGAAAATACTCATACATGGCTAAACATCTTGGTGTCTTAATTGCTTGTCATACTGCCAAGGCTCCTGTGTTGTATCCATTTCCACAGCAACAGACTGGAATAGATAAAGCATATTTAATAGCCCAAAGTGAAATGATAACCTTATTTTTGTCTTATAGGCCTTTTAAGAAAATCATAGAGTCATTGAAAATAATCTGGTCGTGAAGCCAAATTTGAGAGAGAGAAGCCTAAAATATTCTGTGCGTTAAAAACTAGATGCACGCTCTGCACTTTAAAAAAAATCCTCTAATTATGATTACAAGCTAAGAGGAGCAGTTCATGGTTGAACATGTACAAAAGCCCAACATGACAAGAGGTTTTCGTCACTCACTGCCTTTTCAGGAGTTGTTGGAACACATTAAAGTCTATCGACCCCAAAGCAAAATACTGGAAGCTACTGACCATTGGCAGTTTTTCTGAGAGGATGGGTTGGGGAAATCAACATGATGGTGAAGTAGAGGCCACCAATACTAAGGGCCAGCACACTAACCATTATTATGTGTAATGAAGATGCAGAGTCACAGCTAGTATTGTAACAAAATGCAATCAGTTAGTTTGAAATTTAGCAAATGACATCCTGTAGCTAGTGTTTAGAGGGTATAGTGACTAAATGAAAGTTGCCAAGAAGCCTGCAGATTAACCCAAGATTAAATAACTTTTGATACATTTCACAGCTACAAAGTAACTCCCACACCCAATCTCTACTGTTCTATTTATTTATTTATTTACTTTATTATTTTATTTAGTTTTTTGTGACAGAGTCTCACTCTGTCACCCAGGCTGGAATACAGTGGCATGATCTCAGCTCACTGCAACCTCTGTCTCCCAGGTTCAAGCGGTTCTCCTGCCGAGTAGCTGATACTATAGGCATGTGCCACCTGCCCTGCTAACTTTTGTATTTTTAGTAGAGACAGGGTTTCACAATGTTGGCCAGGCTGGTCTCGAATTTCTGACCTCAGGTAATCCGCCCATCTTGGCCTCCCAAAGTGCTGGAATTACAGGTGTGAGCCATGATGCCTGGCCTCTACTGGTCTCTGATTTCTCATTAACAAGCTATTTTTTATATGAATCATACTCAGGCAACTGCTTTCCATGGCTACCAAAGCCCATTCACTCGTTAATTCATCTATTTATTCACTCAATGAACATATTTTTGAGCACATACTATGTGTTAGGCACTGTGCTAGATGTTGCAGTGTAACACAAGAGAATGTGTGTCATGGAGGCACATAAGAGTAGTGCTAGCTCAGACTTGATCAGAAACATTTTCCTGGAGGAGATGACACTTAACATGAGTCTTGCAGCATGAAGAGAATATTAACCTGGTTTTGAGGGGAGGGGGAAATATCAGTGACATGGTACAAAGTCACAGAGGTGAGGTACAACATGGCTGGAGCATAAAATGGCATAACAGGATATTTGGCTTGAGAGGGAAGAAGGAAACAGATCATAAAAGGGTTTTTCACATTTTAAGGATTTCAGATCCTGATCCTGAAAGCAAAGGAGAACCAGTTTTTAATTGTGTTTTGGGAGGCAGGGCACGTGTTAAGAATATTATTTATGTGTAACATTAAGAATAGAACAGTACTTTCAGAAGAATCTGATTTTTCTATTCAATTACATTTTCCTTGACTAGAGTATTTAACACTCTTCCTAACATGATAACTTTGTTTGCTTTTCTGGTGCTTTTCTAGCTCCTTTGCTGTTCTTATTTATTCTGTCAAATCAGTGGATTCTTCCCCTTCCACTATCACCAACCCTATACAAACTTTCCTAATTCGCTTCCTAATATACTTCCCTCCTTCTTCCAATTCATCATGAATACTTCTGGAAATTTGCGTTTTCTAAATTCCACTTTCAGCCATATAATATGCACCTGTTGTTTCTAATTGCATAACAAACATGCACCCATTTTTGGTAGCAGCACCATAATTTTCCTTTAGAAAACAATCCCTTCCCCAGTGGATCATGTCCCACCTTCCTCTGGTCAGAGGCCAGTTGTATAAGCCAGGCCAAGCCAATCAGACTTCCCATGAAATTTAAATCTTGACCTGAAGGATTTATTGGTATCTAGTTCACCGTAAGAGCAGAATGCTGAAGTACTTGTAATTTAGTTCCTGTGGCTTTGGATCTGTATGGTTCTTGTCCTTTCTAAAGCCTGGTTGTTGTGCATTCTCTTAAGTTCTAGAAGCTTCCCTATATCCTTCTAGTGGTGTGCGTGTGTGTGTGTGTGTGTGTGTGTATAGATAGATAGATGATAGATAGATAGATAGATAGATAGATAGATAGATAGACAGATAGATAGATAGATAGATGTTCATGTGTGTGTGTAGAGTTCAGGTTAGTTAGAGTCCACTACTGTCGCTTGCAAATGGAAAGTGTAAGCTTCCTACTGGCATTAAAGGCACTTGCTTAATAGAAACCATCCTGCCTGTCCAAACATACATACCATCATTAGCCAAACTAAACTCTCTGCCACAGTCTGAGTCTCCCTTCTCTATCTCTTCTGCCACACCTACTTTTATAGTCCTAACTCCATATTTTTTTCTTTCTTCTCTCATAGTCTATCCTCATATCCCATTACAGTTGATACTGATGGAGGGCAAACAATTATGAGTGCCACTGTGATGATGGTTCAGGAAAGAAGAGATGAGGGAAACATAGGTCCAACCTTAAAAACTAACCTTCTATTCTACAAATCTTATTTTTCCCTTTTGGCCTCCTGCCCAAAGCCTTTCCCAATGTTACAAACTTTCTAGGGCAAGGGTCCCCAACTCCCAGGCTGCACAGCAGGAAGTGAGCAGTGGGTGATAGAGTGGAGCTTCATCTGTATTTATAGTCACTCCCCATTGCTCACGTTACTGTCTGAGCTCTGCCTCCTGTCATACCAGCGGTAGCATTAGATTCTCATAGGAGTGCTCACTCTATTGTGAACTGTGCATGTGAGGGATCTAGGTTGTGCGCTCCTTATGAAAATCTAATGCCTGACAATCTGTCACTGTCTCCCATCACCCCCAGATGGGATCATCTAATTGCAGGAAAACAAGCTCAGGGCTCCCACTGATTTTACATTATGGTGAGTTGTATAATTATTTTATTATATATTATAATGTAACAATAATAGAAATAAAGTCCACAATAAATGTAATGCACTTGAATCATCCCAAAATCATCCACCCAACCCTCACCCTGGTCCATGAAAAAATTGTCTTCCACAAAACTAGTTCCTGGTTCCAAAAAGGTTGGAGACTGCTGCTGTAAGGTCTAGGAACTTTGCCTTGATAGTCTCTACTGCACAGGTGAGCATTAAGATAAATATTGTTGAATGCTGTACTTTAATTTTCTTTTTTCCCCAGCAACATTATAAGCTCTTCAGGAAATGGTTGTGTCTTCTGCTACCTTTCATTCTCCCTCCCAACTCCATCTGCCAACCTGCAGTTTTGTGCAGGAGCATACTGAATTAAATAATGTTTAAGATACTAGGGAAAATATAGGAAAGAAAATTACTTTTAAATTTGTATTAATATATAATGTTTGTACAAATTCAGGGGCTACGTGTGATATTTTGATACCTGTAAACAATATGTGATAATCAAATCAAAGTAATTGGGACATCCATTACCTTAAACATTCATCTTTTCTTTTTGTTGGAAACATTACAATTAAGAAGTTTATTTTTAACTTATGCCCACTGTTGGGCCGCTGGAGCCTTATTTGTTAGAGAGTGTAGTATATTACATGGGTTTTGGAATCAGACAGCCCTGAGTTCAAACTCTGGTTCTGTCACTTATGAACTATATACCTATACTTCTACACCTCAGTTTTCTCATCTGTATATTAGATGATACTATGCATATTAAATTGCTAAGCCCAGTGTCTGGCACACTAAAGAATTACTATTTGTAGTTGTTTTTATTAAAATGAAAATTGTTTTCTTAATCAATAGCCCCAAACCACATTTAATTTTTTACATGCCAAATTCTGAATCTGTGGCTGCAGAGGAGTCTATATATGGGTTTCCCTCTGAAATAAAATAAGATGTATTTTGCGGACAAACCTAGAAAATTTCTAAACCACTTTTATCTCCAAAAGCCACTGATTCACTCTCACATTTTATCTTTCCCACTTAGTATAGAAACAATTTTTTAGAATAGGTGCTGATTTCCACAGAGGCCTCAGCAGCAAACTCATGGACCAGTGAGCCTTGTGGTGAAAGCCCATATTGCAGGGGGTTCTTTCAGAAAGGGTACCTACCAAAAGAGCATTGAGAAGATTTAAAGGTGGGAAAGATTTAATGTGATAATACATGTATTTGGCACTATGACTAACATGTGGTAATTACCGAGTAAATATTAGTTGTCCTTTATTTTAATTACTTTCATTTCTAATTCGAGTGTGTGATTTTTCAGACATTTTAAGCAACATTTTAGCTACGCATTCTTCTATGTCCTTAGGTTATGTTACCTCAAATAAAAATAGCATAGCTAGTCTATAGTATCTTGGAACCCTTAGAAATGCTACTGATGGGCCGGGCGCGGTGGCTCAAGCCTGTAATCCCAGCACTTTGGGAGGCCGAGGCGGGCGGATCACGAGGTCAGGAGATCGAGACCATCCTGGCTAACACGGTGAAACCCCGTTTCTACTAAAAAATACAAAAAACTAGCCGGGTGAGGTGGCGGGCGCCTGTAGTCCCAGCTACTCGGGAGGCTGAGGCCGGAGAATGGCGTAAACCCGGGGGGCGGAGCTTGCAGTGAGCTGAGATCTGGCCACTGCACTCCAGCCCGGGCGACAGAGCTAGACTCCATCTCAAAAAAAAAAAAAAAGAAAGAAAGAAATGCTGCTGATGAATTATGATTATAAATTATGTACTTATGCGGGGTGCAGTGGCTCACGCCTGTAATCCTAGCACTTTGAAAGGCAGAGGCAGGTGGATCAACTGAGGTCAGGAGTTTGAGACCAGCCCGGACAACATGGCAAAACCACATCTCTACTAAAAACACAAAAATTAGCCAAGCATGGTGGCACATGCTTGTAATCCCAGGTACTCGGGAGGCTGAGGCAGGAGAATTGCCTGAACCCGTGAGGCAGAGGTTGCAGTCAGCTGAGATTGCGCCACTTCACTCCAGCCTGGGTGAAAGAGTGAAACACCCTCTCAAAAAAGAAAAAAAAAAGTTATGCACTTATGTTTCAAAACAGTTTGTAAAACACGAATTGATTTTTATTTTAAAAATTAAGTATAGTGCATACACACACAGAGTACAAAAAGTCTAGAAGAAAACAATACATTTAACACTGGTTCTCTCAAGTGAAAGGTAAAAATAAATGGAGGAAGAGCTGTTTTTATTTTACCTTATACAATTCTACATTGTTCAAGCTTTTAAAAATTTGAAATGAACATGTGTTATTATTTTCGTTAAACTAATCAATCTTCTCTTGAAAATTGGCCATTTGAAGATTATTTTTACACCTATCACAAAAGTACAGTCAAACATATAGTCCCAGCAATCCATGAGAGTAACTCCTCCTAAATAGACATCAGTAGATTCACAGATAAATACATGCTACCTTTAATAGTTTACTTTTTGCTTATGCTGCCAGGAAGCTTAGAGTTTAATTCTGTGTTTTATCAATAACTCTTCTCAAGTATTGGTGTATCATTGTTTCTTTTAACTTTTTAAATTTTTAAAAGATATTTAATAGTAATTCTTGATATGTTTTTAAATATTATACACAATCCAGTATTTTTTAAAAGTAGGCAGAGTGTAATTGGATTGTTTGTAACACAAAGGATAAATTCTTGAGGGGATGGATACCCCATTTTCCAAGATTAGATTATTATACATTGCATGGCTGTATCAAAATGTCTATGTACTCCATAAATATATATATCTACTGTGTACCCACAAAATTAAAATAATTTTTTAATTCTCTATTTAAGGTTTTTGAAGTAGCCATTAGAAAATGAAGAAACATTTATTTAACATCTTTGAAAATTCTGTGTTAATGTGAACCAAGACTCTTCCCTCTCTCCCCAACAAAGCAGAGAATCCACTCACTTTCTGAATACAAGATTCCAGCTCTCCCCATCCTCCATTTATTCCCAGGAGCAGCACACTTCAGTATTTCTCTTCCTGCCCCCAGTTACCTATTACCTGCTACTGTTCCAGCTATGGGTGAAATTCATGGAATTAAATCTGGACCTTGGGTGGGGCACACTGAAAATACTGGGGCCATGATCACTCTTACCGTAGCTTGTGAGACATGCAAGTCAAAAAGACCTCAGTCTGCTTCCCCTCTCATAAAGTGCTAAGCTTCTAGAGTGGGGGGTCACTCAAGAAGAAGCTTGCCATTTTCCCCATTCATAGGTAAAAAGCCCTGGCTCAAATATTTCTGCCTAGGAGAGAAGCAGACTGTAAAACAGCTAGCTCCTAATCTCTTTGCAAAGGAACTGACTTCATTTGCAACATACATGGAAGAAGTTCAAACTTAAGCATGCTCCAAAGGACAGTAGGAGTTTCAATAAAAGGCAATTGGAAGGATATTCATGGATTTGAAGATACAGCCTAGACTATAGGCCTGCTAGTTTGCAGGAGGGAATCAGAATATAAGACAGCTGTGAGAAGCCCTGCTAAGGTCAGAATAAATATCAAACACAGATCTAAGAAACTTTTTTTTCCAAATAGCCACAACTTGATTGGATTAGCTTGTAGAGCAATTAATGCCCCAAAGTATTGTTGAAAACAGTAGTAGAGCAATCAGCCAGCAACTAGTGGAGTTTAAGAGCTGGGTGTGGTTCAGAAAAGAGAGAAAACTCTACCAATAACAGTGTCAACCAATGGTTTGCCTTTCTGAAGAGTGACATTAGAGATTTAACACTGTGGGGAGAGGAAATAGACCTCACTAAAGTAATAGATGCAAAGCAATCTATAAAGATACACATAAAAATGCTGAAAGTCAAAGGTCAGGAGAATATATGAATAGCAGCAAGAAAAAATGACTTATCACTTACAAGGGAACCTCATGAAGACTGACAAGCTAAATTCTCAACAAAAACAATAGAGGCCAGAAGACAGTAAGATAATATACTCAAAGTGCTCCAAAAAAGGGAAAAAACCTATCAACCACTAATCGTATATCAAGCAAAGCTACCTTTCAAAGACAAAGACAAAATTATTTCCAAGATAATTTCTTTTTTAGCAGAGAAAATTTGTTGCTATAGAACTGCTTCCCAGAAATAATGAAATAATAAAGGATGTTCTTCAGACTGAAAGCAAGTGACCCCACATGAAAAAAGAGCACTTTTAAAGATAATTACGTAAGTATAAAAAACAGTATAAATGTATATTTTTGTTCTTTCTCCTCATAACTGATTAAAAACAATTATATAAAATAGTACAGTGTGTATATAATGTAATCTTGGGCCCATAACATATAGAAATGTCATATATGTGTAATATATATTGCCAATAATAACACAAAGAAGGTGAGTGGGAGAAATCGGAATTGGGCTTAAGAAATGACTACAGATAGCAAAATAATAATTACAGCGATGAATTATTGGTTTTTTAAAATTAATAGATTTAGTATATATAACAATAATACCATAGAAATGGGGGAAGGGAATAGAGCTATGTAAGAATAACATTTCTATATATTACTAGAATTGAGTTACTAGAAATCTAATGCTAATTTAAGATGCATAAGTTACAATAAACCCTAGAACAACCACTTAAAAATAACTGAGAAAATATAGAGAGAATAAAATCACTAAGAAATTAAATACTACCTTGTAAAATATTCACATAATTCAAAAAAACAGTAAAGGAAGAGAAGAGGAACAAAAAAGACATGAACCATATAGAAAACAAAATGTAAAATGGCAGATGTAAAAGAAATTTAGGGGATATAATGTCCAGTCATATGTGTGGACATGATTTGCATTCTAATTTCTTAATGTAAAAAATGTAATAACATTTGGTTGTAATGAACATTGGGAATTTGAACACTGCATATTAATGGTATTAAACAATATTTTAAAATTATATGTAATCATTGAATTGTGATTGTGTTTTTGTTTTTGAGATGGAGTTAATGAAACAATCGAAATAGAAAATCTACAAAATACATGATCAGATATTTCTCTTTTTGGACCTTTTATTTTCAACTTTTATTTTAGATTTAAGGGGTATATGTGCAGGTTTATAACCTGATTATATTGAGTGATGCTGAGGTTTGTGGTACAAATGATCCCGTCACCCAGGTACTAAGCATAGTACCCAAGAGTTAGTTTTTCAAACCTTACTCCCGTCCTTGTCTCCCCCCTCTAGTAGTCCCCAGTGTCTATTGTTGCCATACTTACGCCCATGAATACCCAATGTTTAGCTCCTACTTATAAGTGAAAACATGCAATGTTCAGTTTCCTGTTCCTGCATCAATCTGCTAAGGATAGTGGCCTCGGGCTGCATCCATGTTGCTGCAAAGGACATGATTTTGTTCTTGGTTTAAATCTTTCTCCAACCTTTTACTTTGAGCCTATGGGTGTCATTATGTGTGAGATGGGCCTTAAAAGGGTCAGTTTTATGGTATGTGAATTATATCTCAATTTTTAAAAGCATAGGAGAGAGCCAGGTGCGGTGGCTCACACCTGTAATCCCAGCACTTGAGGAGGCCGAGACAGGTGGATCATGAGGTTAGGAGTTTGAGACCAGCCTGACCAACATGGTGAAACCCCATCTCTACTAAAAATACAAAAATTAGCCTGTGTGGTGGCACACACTTGTAATCCCAGCTACTCAGGAGGCTGAGGCAGAAGAATCACTTGAATCTGACACAGGAAGGTTGCAGTGAGCCAAGATCTTGCCACTGCACTCCAGCCTGGGCGACAGAGGGAGACTCTGTCTCAAAAATAAATAAATAAATAAAAATAAAAATAAAAAAAATAGGAGAGAGAAACAGTCGTGGCTGAGACAGGGCAGTAGCAGTGGAGGTGGAGAACTGAGCAGGTTCCGGGTATATTTGAAGAAAAAGGTAATATGATTTGCTAATGATTAGATGTCAAGTATGAGGAAAAATAAAGCAGGTACAAGTGACTACAAGGTTTTTGCCTGAGCAACTGCAAAAACAGAGTTGCCTTTCACTGAGGTGGGAAAGACTATGGCAGGAGCAGATTTTAAGTGTAGATGAGAATTACAGTTTTAGACATATTAAGTTTGAGATGCTTATTAGATGTTAAAATGGATATATTGCATAGATAGGCAAGCAACTGTATATGCCTCTGGAGTCCAGAAGAGGTCTTGGTTTGGGCAGAAGAAAAGAAGTATTGTTTTGTCCAAGTTACATGTGAAATGCTTGTCAGATATTTGTATTTGTTTCCTAACGTTTCTTGTAACAAATTACCACTTAGCAGCTTAAAACAATGAAAATGTACTATGTTACAATTTTGGAGGTCAGAAATCTGAAATGGAAATCAAGGTGTTGGCAGGAATGTGTTCCCCTCTGGAGGCTGTCGGGGTGAATCTGTTTCTGTGCCTTTTCTAGCTCCTAGAGGCTGCTTGCCTTCCTTGGCTTGTGGCTTCCTCTTCCATCTTCAAAGCCAGCAGCGTAGCATCTCCAAATCTCTATTTGAATATAACATTTGCTTCCATCATCACATCTCCTACTCTGACACTCCTGCCTCCCTCTTTCACTTATAAGGACATTTGTGACTACAGTGGGCTCACTTAGGTAATCCAGAATAATCTCAGCATCTCAAGATGCCCAATTTAATAACATCTGCAAAGTCCTTTTTGCCATATTCACAGGTTCAAAGGAATAGAATGTGGGCATTTTAGGGTAAAAGTTATTATTATTCCTACAGTACCCAAATGAAGCTACTGAATTAGTGCCTAGATATAGAGTTCAGAACAAAAGTCCAGACTGGAGATATAAATTTGCGAATTTTCACATATAGATGTTATTTAAACTCATGTAACTGGAAGAGATTAACAGGGCAATGAACATATATAGTGAAAAAGTCCCAGGACTAAGAATCTTAGGGCCCTCTAACATTAAGAAGTTAGGGAGATGAGAAGAGGAAAGTAAAGGAGACTGAAAAGAAGTAACCACTGAAATAGGAGGAGCTGCTGAGTGAGTAGGAAAATCAAGAGAATAAGGTGTATTAGGAGCAATGAGAAGAACATTCTTAAGGAGAAAAGAATGATCAGTTCACTCAATCATTGCTTCTAGGTCAAGTTAGATTAAGACTGAGAATTCACTATTGGAATAGGCACTGTGAAAGTCACTGATGATCATGAAATAGCAGTTTTTGTGGAATGGCAGGTTTAAGAGAGAATAGGGACATCAGCTTCCAGGCAAGATGGAGTAACGGAGACCAAACTTATCCTCTGGCCTGAAAAAAACTAAAATCCTGGAAAAATATGTGAAACATAAGACAGCCTATTGAATGGCAGAAAATGTTTGCAAATCATATATCTAGTAAAGTATTAATATCCAGAATATGTAAAGAATTCCTACAACTCAACAACAATAATAACAAAATAACCAATTTTTAAAAAACAGGCCAAGGACTTGTATATCTTCTTTGTCTCCAAAGAAGATATACAAAGTGAACAACAAACACATAAACATCACTAATTATTAAAGAAATGTGAATTGGCCGGGTGCGGTGGCTCAAGCCTGTAATCCCAGCACTTTGGGAGGCCGAGACAGGCGGATCACGAGGTCAGGAGTTCGAGACCATCCTGGCTAACATGGTGAAACCCCGTCTCTACTAAAAAATACAAAAAGCTAGCTGGGCAAGGTGGCTGGCGCCTGTAGTCCCAGCTACTCGGGAGGCTGAGGCAGGAGAATGGCGTAAACCCAGGAGGCAGAGCTTGCAGTGAGCTGAGATCCGGCCACTGCACTCCAGCCCAGGTGACAGAGAGAGACTCCGTCTCAAAAAAAAAAAAAAAAAAAAAAACTTCTGTGACTGCCATAGCTTACTGTCTAGATAAAATTTTCAGTCCAGGATACAATGAAGGGCAACCCAGGTAAAGTCTGGTGGTTGCCCTGAGTTTAGTAAATAAAACTGGGAGTCCAGAGAAGCCAGGGTAGCTAGCGTTCACAGGGTAAAAGCACCAGAGAGGAGAGACCTGTACTGAAAGAGAACTCCAGGAATCTTCAGGGAATCTCCTTTAATTTTAATCTGAGTACTTAAAAAGAAACCAATCTTAAACCTTAGCAGGAGACAGAATCAAAAGATGAGAGAGAAAAAATTCAAAACTCACAATGTGATATGTTCTGGAATATGTATTTACACAAGAAACTCTCATCATAAACTACAAACGTATCAATCACCCCCAAAAGTTTGCAGCATCCCTTTATACTCTCTGCCTGTCACTCTTCCCCACATCCCTTCCTATCTCCAGATAACCGCTTATCTGCTTTTTGTCACTATAAATTACTTTGTGCTTTCTACAAGTTTGTTTAAATGGAATTATACAATATATTTTTCCCTCTGGCATCTTTCACTCAGCATATTTTGAGATTCATCCACATTGTTGCATGAATTAATCACTCATTGTTTTCTTTTTGCTGAGAATTCCATTATATGAATATATCATAATTTGTCCTTTCACCTTTTGATGGAAATTTGAATCATTACCATTTTTGCCTATTACAGATAAAACTGCTATAAATACTCATGTAAAAGTCTTTCAGTGAACATAGGCTTTCATTTAGGAGTAAACACTTAGGAGTAAAATGCTTGGGTGGTAGAATAGATGCATGTTTAACTTCTTTTTTTTTTTTTTTTTTTTTTTTTGAGATGGAGTCTCACTCTGTCACCCAGGCTGGAGTGCAGTGGCACAATCTTGGCTCACTGCAAGCTCCGCCACCTCCCGGGTTCACGCCATTCTCCTGCCTCAGCCTCCCTAGAAGCTGGGACTACAGGCGCCCGCCACCACGCCCGGCTAATTTTTTTGTATTTTTAGTAGAGACGGGGTTTCACTGTGTTCGCCAGGATGGTCTTGATCTCCTGACCTCGTGATCCGCCCGCCTCGGCCTCCCAAAGTGCTGGGATTACAGGCGTGAGCCACAGCGCCCGGCCTATGTTTAACTTCTTAAGACACTGCTAAACTATTGCCAGTGTGGCTAGACCATTTTGTGTCTCCACTAGAAATGTCCGAGGGTTCCAGTTAGTCTACATCCTTGCCATTACATGAACTTTTTAATTCCGGACATTCTATTAAGTGTAGTGGTATCTAATTGTGATTTTAGTTTGTATTTCCTTAATGACTATGGTATTGAACATTATTCATATGTTTTTGACATCAATATATCTTCTTTGATTAAGCATCTTTTCAAATCTATTATTCATTCTTCTAAAAATTGGGTTGTTTTCTTATTATTGAATTTGAGAATTATTTATATAACGTGGACACAAGTCTTTTGGCAAATTATGTGATTTGTAAATATTTTCTCCCAATCTGAAGCTTGTCTTTTTATTCTTTTTTTTTTTTTTTTTTTTTTGAGATGGAGTCTTGCTCTGTCTCCCAGCTCACTGCAACTCCGCCTCCCAGGTTCACACCATTCTCCTGCCCCAGCCTCCCAAGTAGGTGGGACTAGAGGTGCCCACCACCACTCCTGGCTATTTTTTTTTTTTTGGATTTTTAGTAGACATGGGGTTTCACTGTGTTAGCCAGGATGGTCTCAGTCTCCTAACCTTATAATCTGCCTGCCTCGGCCTCTTTTTATTCTCTTAATAGTGGCTTTCAAAAAGCAGAAGTCATTAATTTTGATGAACTCCAACTTAATATTTTTTATTTGATGTCACTTCATTGTTATATTGAAGAATTTTTGGCCTGACCTCAGGTCACAGAAACACACAGTATTATTGTTTTCAAGTATTACATATAGGCCTATGATCCATTTAAATTAAATGTTGTACATGGTATGAGGTATGGATCAACTTTTTTTGTATATGGATCCCAATTGTTCCAGCACCATTTATTGAAAAGACTATCCTATCACCATTAAAATCTCTTTTCACTTTTGTCAAAAGTCTAATGAACATATATTTCTGGACCTATTTCTAAGACTCTATTCTGTACCATTGATCTATATGTCTATATTTATGCCAGTACTACACTGTCCTGATTACTGTAATTGATATCTGTAAGCTTCAAATAAAAATTGAAAATCGATATCTGAACACTATTGAGTTTTGCAATCCATAAACATGGTGTATCTCTCCATCTATTTAGGTCTTTTTAAATTTCTCTGAGCAATTTTTGCAGCTCCCAATGTACAGGTCTTGCCTATTTTTTTGTCAGATTTATCCATAAGTATCTCATAGCTTTAGATACTATTCTAAATGTCATTGTTTTATGTTATTTTAATTTTCACTTGTTTATGCTAGTATAGAGAAATATAGCTAGTTTTTATGTATTGACCTTGTTTCCTGCAACTTTGTTAAATGCACTTACTGGAAACTTTTTTGTAAATTTCAGTTTTTTATATAGATTGATATGGTTTGGCTCTGTGTCCCCACCCAAATCTCATCTTGTAGCTCCCATAATTCCCAAGTGTTTTGGGAGGGACCTGGTGGGAGATGATTGAATCATGGAGGTGGGTCTTTCCCATGCTGTTCTTGTGATGTGAATGGGTCTTACGAGATCCGATGGTTTTAAAAACGGGAGTTTCTCTCCACACGCTCTCTCTTTGCCCGCTGCTATCGCTGGAAAAGGGCCACCATCCTCCAGACCCTAGAATGGTGGAACCACTGACAGCTTGCACCGTGTGCCTGGAAAAGCCACAGGCACTCAACACCAGCCCATGAAGGCAGCTAGGAGGGAAGCTGTACCCTGCAAAGTCATAGGTGCAGAGCTTCCCAACACTATGGGAACCTACCTCTTGCATCAGCATGACCTGGATGTCACACATGGAGTCAAAGGAGATCATTTGGAGCTTTAAGATTTCACTGCACCACTAAATTTTGGACCTGCATGGGGCCTGTAGCCCCTTTGTTTTGGCCAATTTCTCCCATTTGGGATGGCTGTATTTATCCAATGCCTGTACCCCCACTGTATCTAGGAAATAACTAATCTGCTTTTGATTTTACATGCTCATAGGCAGAAGGGACTTGCCTTGTCTTAGAAGAGGCTTTGGACTGTGGACTTTTGAGTTAATGCTGAGATTAGTTGAGACTTTGTGGGACTGTTGGGAAGCCATGATTGGTTTTAAAATGTGGAGATATGAGATTTGGGAGAGGCCAGGGCAGAATGATATGGTTTCCCTCTGTGTCTCCACCCAAATCTCATCTTGTAGTTCCCACAATTCCCAGGTGTTGTGGGAGGGGCCTGGTGCGAGATGATTGAGTCACAGGGGCGGGTCTTTCCTGTGCTGTCCTCATGATAGTGAGTGAATGGGTCTCATGAGATCTGTTGGTTTCTCTGCACAAGCTCTCTCTTTGCCTGCTGCCATCCACGTAAGATGTGAGTTGCTCCTCCTCCCTTCCACCATGATTGTGAGGCTTCCCTAAGCATGTGGAACTGTAAGTCCAATAAACCTCTTTCTTTTGTAAGTTGCCCAGTCTCAGGTATGTCTTTATTAGCAGCATGAAAACAGACTAATACATAGATAATCATGTCTGTTTTGTAATTGAGGTGTTTTTATCATTATTATTATTTATTCTTCTAACCTGCTGTACTGGCTAGAACCTCCAGTACAATGTCGAATGGAAGTGGTGTGAGTGAATATCCTTCCCTTGTTGCTGACTTAGGCAGAAAGCATGAAGACTTTTCACCATTATGTATGATGTTGGCAGTAGGTTTTCTGTATATGCCTTTATCAGGTTGAGAAAGTTCCCTTCTATTCCTAGTTCACTGAGAATCTTTATCAAGAATGGATGTTAGATATTGTCAAATGTCTTTTCTGTATCAATTGAAGTGGTTGTCTGATTTTTCTTTTTTAATCTGTTCATATGGTGACTTATATTGTTTGATTTTCATATATTAAACCAAACAATCTTACATTCCTAGGGTAAACTTCCACTTGTTCATTGTGTTTACTTATTTTTATATACTCTTGGATTTGACTTGCTAAAATTGTCAACATTTCTGCATCAGTTTTTTTTTTTTTTTTTTTTAGGAATTTTAATCTGCAGTTTTCTTTCCTTGATATGTCTTTGGTTTTAGTATCAGAGTAATGTTGGCCTCATAGAATGAATGGGAAAGTATTTGACACTCTGTAATTTTCTGGAAAAATGAAATTGTTTCTTCCTAAAATGTTTCCTTCTTCCTAAAATGTTTGGTAGAATTCCTCAGTGAAGCCACCTGGGCCTACAGTTTTCTTTGTGGGAAGGTTTTAATCACAAACTTCATTTATTTAATAGCTATAGAGCTATTCAGGTTATCTCTTTCTTCTTGAATGAGCTTTGGCAATATGTGTCTTTCAAATAATTTGGCATTTAATTAAAATGGTATGTTTGTTGACATGAAATTTTTCATAATATTTTCATATTACCATTTTAGTATTTCTAGAATCTAGTTTTGACAACTCTTTCCTTTCTGACATTGGTTATTTATGCATTCTTGGTTATTCTACTGATTTGTCTAGGTAGAGCTTTATCAATTTTATTGATTATCAAAACAACAGTCATTGGCTTCATTTTTCTGCTGCTTTTTAAAAACTTCATCATTTCCACTCTGATCTTTATCATTTCCTTTGTTTTGTTTACTTTGAGATTAATTTGTTCTGCTAATTTTAGTTTCTTAAGGTAGAAGCAGAGGTCACTGACTTGAGATATTTTTTCTTTTGTAATATAGATATTTAGTGCTCTAAGTTACACTCTAGCTAAAATCCTACAAATTTTAACATGTTATTTATTAGATTTGAAATACTTGTTAATTTCTCCTTTGATTTCTTCTTTGAACTGTGGATTATATAGAAATGTGTTATTTGATTTTCAAATATTTGCAGATTATCCAGATAACTTTCTATTACCGGTTTGTAATTTTAATTCCATTGTGATCAGAGAACATATTTTGTATGATTTGAATCATTTTGGGTTTATTGAGATTTGTTTTATGAACCCAAATTTGTTCAATCTTGGTAAATGTTTTATATGTACTTGAAAAGAATATGTATTCTGTTGTCATTGAGTGGAGTATTTTATAAATGTTACCTAGGTCAAGTTGGCTGATAATGTTTTTCAGACTTTTATATATTTGCTCTTTTTTTCTCTGCTTGTTCTATTAATTATTGAGACATGGGTGACTATAAATGTAGATTTGTCTGTATATCCTGCCAGTTCCATCGTTTTTTTTCTTCATGTACATTAAAACTGTGCTTTCAATAGATTCATTAGCTTATAGGATTTTATGTTCTCTTAATTAATTGAACTCTTTATGGTAAAATGTCCTTCTTCATTTGTGATGAAATTCTTTACTCTAAAATCTACTTTACCTGTTATCAATATAGCCACTTCAGGTTTCTCCTGATTAGTGTTATCATGGTATAGATTTTATACCTTTTAACTTTTATTTTTAACCTATTTACATTTAAACTGGGGTTATTGTAGGCAGCATATACTTGCTTTATATATAGTTTGACAATCTCCACTTTTTAATTGGAATTTTTAGATGATTTACATCATATGCAATTATTAATATGGTTGGGATTAAATCTACAGTTTTACTTTTTTTTTTTTTTTTTTTTTTTAGACAGGGCCTTGTTATGTTGTCCAGGCTGGTCTCAAACTCCCGGGCTCAAACGATCCTCCTGCCTCAGCCTCCTAAGGAGCTGGAATTACAGACACATACCACCATGCCCAGCAATTTTTTTGTCCTATATGTTATTTGTTCCCTTTTCCTCTTCTACTGCCTTATTTTGGATGAGTGTTTTTAATTAATGCATTTATCTCATTTTATGACTTATTAACTATAACTTTATTGTGTTATTTTAGTGATTGCTTTAAGATAGGAATGACCATATACCTTTTAAAATGATCACAACCTACCCTCAAATGACACTATACTGCTACAAGATCACTAAAATATTATATTTATATTTCTCCTATCACAGATTTTGTGCTTTTTGTCATATATTTTTCTTCTGTATCTATCATCCCAGTCTCTGTGCTATTGTTGTTATTTGTTTTACTTCTATTTAACTATATATCATAATTCTTATTTTAAATAATCCATTATCTTTTAAATATATTTAAATAAGAAGACACTTTTGTTTACATTTACCCACATAGTTATAATTTCCAGAACTCTTTATTCCATTATGTAGATCCACATTTCTATCTGGTATTATTTTCTTTCCTTTTTTCTTTATTATTATACTTTAAGTTCTAGGGTACACGTGCACAATGTGCAGGTTTGTTACATATATATACATGTGCCATGTTGGTGTGCTGCACCCATTGACTCGTCATTTACATTGGGTATATCTCCTAATGCTATCCCTCCCCCCTCCCCCCACCCCACAATGGGCCCTGGTGTGTGATGTTCCCTTTCCTGTGTCCAAGTGATCTCATTGTACAATTCCCACCTATGAGTGAGAACATGCGGTGTTTGGTTTTCTGTCCTTACAATAGTTTGCTGAGAATGATGATTTCCAGCTGCATCCATGTCCCTACAAAAGACATGAACTCATCTTTTTTTCTGGCTGCATAGTATTCCATGGTGTATATGTGCCACATTTTCTTAATTGATGGACATTTGGGTTGGTTCCAAGTCTTTGCTATTGTGAATAGTGCCGCAATAAACATATGTGTGCATGTGTCTTTATAGCAGCATGATTTATAATCTTTTGGGTATATACCCAGCAATGGGATGACTCGGTCAAATGGTATTTCTGGTTCTAGATCCTTGAGGAATTGCCACACTGTCTTCCACAATGGTTGAACTAGTTTACACTCCCACCAACAGTGTAAAAGTGTTCCTATTTCTCCACATCCTCTCCAGCACCTGTTGTTTCCTGACTTTTTAATGATTGCCATTGTAACTGGTATGAGACGGTATCTCATTGTGGTTTTGATTTGCATTTCTCTGATGGCTAGTGATGATGAACATTTTTTCATGTGTCTGTTGGCTGCATAAATGTCTTCTTTTGAGAAGTGTCTGTTCATATCCTTTGCCCACTTTTTGATAGGGTTGTTTGATATTTTTCTTGTAAATTTGTTTGAGTTCTTTGTAGGTTCTGGATATTAGCCCTTTGTCAGATGAGTAGATTGCAAAAATTTTCTCCCCTTCTGTAGGTTGTCTGTTCACTCTGATGGTAGTTTCTTTTGCTGTGCAGAAGCTCTTTAGTTTAATTATATCCCATTTGTCAATTTTGGCTTTTGTTGCCATTGCTTTTGGTGTTTTAGACATGAAGTCCTAGCCCATGCCTATGTTCTGAATGGTATTGCCTTGGTTATCTTCTAGGGTTTTTATGGTTTTAGGTCTAACATTTAAGTCTTTAATCCATCTTGAATTAATCTTTGTATGAGGTGTAAGGAAGGGATCCAGCTTCAGCTTTCAACTTATGGCTAACCAGTTTTCCCAGCACCATTTATTAAATAGGGAATCCTTTCCCCACTTCCTTTTTTTGTCAGATTTGTCAAAGATCAGATGGTTGTAGACGTGTGGTATTATTTCTGAGGGCTCTTCTGGTATCATTTTCTTTCTGTCTGAAACACTTCCTCTGAGGAAATGAGTTCAAAACCAACATTTTTTCCTTTCACTCATTATTTTCCCACTCCCCCTTCTATGGTGTGAATGTTGTTGTCTCCTCCAAAATTCATGCATTGGAAACACAATCCCCGATGCAACAGCACTGGGAGATGGGGCACAATGGGAGGTGTTTAGGTCATGGGAACTCTGCCCTCTCTAATAAATTAATGCTATTAAAAAAAAAAAAAGGCGGGAGGGCTTGCAAGATAAGTTTCTCTCTCTTGCTCTTCTGCTGTGTGAGGACACAACATTCCCCTCCGCTGGAGCAATCAGGCTTCAAGGAGTCATTTTGGAAAAACAGAGAGTTGGTCCTAATTTGCTGGTGCCATGATCTTAAACTTCCCAGCCTCCAGAACTGTGAGAGAATAAAGTTATGTTTTTTATAAATTACCCAGTTTTAGGTATTCTGTTATAGCAGCACAAAACAGACGAAGATACCCCCAACCCATCCAAAGAAAAGCAATGATGATATGTTTGATCAGATTCCTGGGCATTAATTGGATCTGGTTTTCTAGTGTATAAGGTCTTAAAAAGAGGAACAAGCATGAGCCTAACGAACAAATGCCTCAATTTTCTGCTATTTCCTCTAAAACGAACTGGCATGGCTTAATGTCTCATTTGAAAGGCAACGTTCCGAGATGCAGTTTTGTGTTTAGGGAAGAGGGCCACTTAAAACTCTAGCACAGAATTTACAAGAAAAAAACAAACAACCCCATTAAAAAGTGGGCAAAGTATATAAACAAACACTTCTCAAAAGAAGACATTTATGCGACCAACAAACATATGAAAAAAAGCTCATCATCACTGATCATTAGAGAAATGCAAATCAAAACCACAATGAGATGCCATCTCATGCCAGTCAGAATGGCAATTATTAAAAAGCCAAGAAACAATAGATGCTGGTGAGGGTGTGGAGAAATAGGAAAGCTTTTATGCTGTTGGTGGGGATGTAAATTATTTCAACCATTGTGGAAAACAATGTGGCAATTCCTCAAAGACCTAGAACCAGAGGTAGCATTTGACCCAGCAATCTCATTACTGGGGATATATCCAAAGGAATATTAATTATTCTATTACAAAAACACATGCACACATATGTTTATTGCAGCACTATTTACAATAGCAAAGACATGGAACCAACCCAAATGCCCATCAATGACAAATTGGATAAAGAAAATGTGGTACATATACACCATGGAATACTATGCAGCCATAAAAAGGAATGAGATTATGTCCTTTGCAGGGACATGGATGAAGCTGGAAGCCATCATCTTCAGCAAACTAACACAGGAACAGAAAACCAAGCACTGCATGTTCTCACTCATAAGCAGGAGTTGAACAATGAGAACACATGGACACAGAGAGGGGAACAACACACACACGGAGGGTGGGTGGTTGAGGGGAAGGAGACCATTAGGACAAATAGCTAGTGCGTGTGGGGCTTAAAACGAATACGATGGGTTAATAGGTGCAGCAAACCACCATGGCACACATACACCTTGTAACAAACCTACACATTCTGCACTTGTACCCTGGAACTTAAAGTAAAAAACAAACAGACAAACAAACAAAAATTACTCTAGCACAGGAAAAAGGAAATTAATGCCTCAAGTGCTCCAAGCATGCTCACTTAACTTTTACTCTGGCATATGCAGCTCAAATCCCAGGTAATAATAAATCATCACTTTGTTTTTCATGCTTTCATTTGCATCTATATATCCCTTGGAGCTCCTATAAAGAGAAAAGGTGGCTGGGCCAGGGTTTGTGTACTTAACTAGGCCCTCTAACTGTATACCTTCTTATACAATACCCTCCAATAGAAATGTATATAAAAGTTATGAACTAAGAACACCAAAACTGGCTTAGATTGAGGTCCCTCCTTGTTCCTGGCATTTTATCTCCATCCTTTAGTAATTTCCCTTCAGTTCCTGAAGATTTTCTGATTCCAAGTTACCTGAATTTCACACTTTCAATTTTTCTCTACCTTTGGGTGTCTTCATTATGCTGGTTCTATTTTCATTTTTGTCCACTTATTTCATTTCAGATACATGGGGTACATGCGCAGGTTTCTTAGAAAGGTGTATTGGGTGATGCTAAGGTTTGGAGTACAATTGAACTCATGACCCAGGTAGTGAGCATGGTACCAAACAACTCAGTTTTCAAACGTCTGCCCCCACCTCACCTCCCGCCCCTAGTAGTACCCAATGTCTATTGCTCCCACCTTTATATCCATGTGTATCTAATGTTTAGCTTCCACTTATAAGTAAGAACATGCAGTATTTGCTTTTCTGGTTCTGCACTAATTCAGTTACGATAATGGCCTCCCATCCTGCTTGTTCTTATCTCTATATTTGTCTTCTGCCCCATGATTAATTCTAACCTTTATTCTTTGTATGATCTGACTGTAGTTTTTCTACTCACATGTGACCCACAGGTTTATTATTGCCTTTATTATCTGAGTTCACCACTGCTCTTAATTGACTAGTAGCTTTTAGACCTGTGATTTTGTTTGGCTTGTGACACTCTGTCCCAGCTTAGTGATCAATCCATTCTTTTAACTTCTCCTACCTTGTATTCATAGTGTGATTTTTATCTCTTCTCATCTTTGCACCTCACCTTGATGTGTCCCAAACTTGTTTGAAATTTTTCAGCGATAGATAATATAGGATGAAGCAGTTAGCTCAATTAGAGCATAATATCACTGAAACCAAGATCAGATACTTAATCTTCATTTGAACCACCTGGTCCTGTGCCCCATTGATTATAGGGAGAGCAGAGGGAGGGTGTGTGGATTAAATAGTAGAAACCTACCCTGCTATTGACAGCATATCTTTTAAAACATGTCTGAGTGACTTTGGTCAGCATTATCATCTCTGTATGGGAAGGACACCACACAACTATTTACATATATAACACATGCAAATGAGTTTGAGTTTTGTCCAGAGGATGCATATGCTGAAGACACCTTTTAAATTCCAACAGAAACAATTTGTGTGTGAGGAACTCCTGTTCAGAGAAAATGCCTCTGAGATCAGAGAAAAAGACTCGAATTCCCTGAACCAGATTGTTCAAAGTATTGGAACATGCTGTCCTTTCAATATTAAAGAAGCATGGCTTTGATCATGATTATTTTCATTATGAATGATTATTTCTATTACACCATCCCTCTATGGAATAGTACTAAAAGACCTCCTGAATCTTCTAAAACGTATTTATAGATCTCATCAATGAAATAAATAAATACACAAATGTCCTAATTAGCTAGAAAAAGTTCAATGCTGCCTTTAATGATATTTTTGAAACAGGAAGCAAGTGATTTTACAGCAACGAAATGGTATATGTTCTGGTTTAGAATGTAGTATTTATTAATGCAGAAAATATAATTTTTTTCACAGTATCGGTGAGCCCTGAAGGAAGGGACAATACTGATTGATGGCAGGCATAAACATTAGGAAAGTATTCTCCAAGTGTACCATGCATTCTAATTGACCAGTTACCAGTTAAGTCACAAATGAGATCCTGCTTTGTAATTCTGTGCTAGCACTGCGTATGAAAGTATTACAGCTGGTATAATAGCAAATAATGTATGTTGCAAAGCAGATAGATTTAAAAATTAAAACATGATATTTCATCTAGTTATTTGATAAAAGACTAGTAGTAATCAATTATTTTCTGTATTTAGGGTGTCATTCTACACAATCTATAGAAATTTATTAATCATTGTTTACCTTATAGAGCCTCAAGTTCTTCAGTGGCTAAAGAGATAATAGGCTTTTTGAAAAATTATGGGAGATACTTTCATAATAGGAGCCAGATCTTTGGATTTAATATAGAGTCTTTTGATGAGTCAATCTCACTGAGTCTCCATTTACTCTTCTGAAATGGTAAAATAGAGCTAATAATATAAGGCTGACCTAGATGTGCTAGATAAGCTTTCATTTGCCACTTCAGATCCTTCCTTCCTTCTCCACTCTGCTTTGTGACCAGGAAGCTAACTTGTATAGGCTTCCTTGATTTCTAACTTCGACTTGGGTTCATTCAATGGGAGGCACTGGCAAGAGGTCAGAGGTCATGAAGAGAATAAGGTCAGGGAATTTATTTCCCCAGCTTCCTCCCTGCTAGGTCATCTTGGGTTGGCTATATCCTTTCTCCTAAAGATCCCTTCACAGCCTTTCCAATGGTCCTCACCAGTTATGTTCTCTACTTTCTTCCCTTGTCCCTTCGGGACTAGGGGCCTAGAAGCTTAACATTGGCAAAGGTTAGATTAGATTAAATTGGCATCTAAGAATGATTCAACATGACTTGTTGGTTTCCCTTTAACCTGGGACATATCTGTGTAAACAGTCACTTTATTAAACTCTTAATTACTCCAGCTGAGCATGCCACCAATTTCAGCCAGCACAATGACTGATTTAGTCACAGGTCATTTTGATGACTAATGAGATATCACATAACAAGGTCATATTGAAATACATAAAGCATACATAAATATTAGGCCTTATTTTTTTATCAGAAATCAAACACTGAATAATTGAACTAAGCAGTGAGAAAACTCAGATATATCTAAAACATGAGGTTAAAGCAAAATTCAACTAGTCTATGACAAGTCAATTTACTAAAAGGTAAATTGCCAGGGTTGAAAGGGCTAATAGGGAGCAAGCAGAAGAACAAACGCCTATGAGATGGCCATCTCAAATAAGACATGGAGCAGTGAAGACTTTCAAAAGAAATAGAGGAGCAGTGTGGGAGGATGTAACTCCAGAACAGGCTCCAGTGTCAGCCTTCCACCTCTGTCCCCAGTCTCTGGACATTGTAGTACCACCATTGAGAGGACAAAGCACCATTTTGTCTCTAAAGTCTGCCCTTTGGCATTCATTTCTTCAATAGTTTCCCTGCCCCACACCACTGACTGCAATAGAGAACACTATGGCCCGTTGTAGGGTGTTTGCTATTTTTCTTCCATTTCAGTGCAATCTTGAGATAAAACTGCTCTTTAGCCTCTCCCAGATCATCTCTGTTTCACCATTATTATATTCTACTCTCCATCTGCTGACCCTTTGATTTACGTGTCCTTATTGCTCATTCATATGATTCTGCCTCTCCTTGGTTGTGTGAGTTTCTCTGAAAAAGCAGAGGTCTTTCTATTCTGTTCCCTGGCCCACCCTCACCTTCAAGCTGAGATTGCTTTTCTGATTGCTTTTCTTGAAGCTTTGTGAATCCCAAGTCAGCAGTGTTCCCTAGACTATGCCTGGAGAAATTCTCTGAACTGGACCCTCCTCTGCTTAGTAAACAGGAGCCAATCTCTTTCTTTTCTCAAGTCTGGCAGCTGCTTAAGTCCCATAGTCCGCTCAATCTCTGAGAAGCTCCAATATCTAAACTATTTATTCTCTCCAGGCCCCAATTTCTTTGGCAACTCTTCCCCTCCACCTAGCCCTTTTGTACTACCTGAGACTTAACCTCTCCAACCACTCTAGGACCATTGTCTCACCTCAGATAATATGAACATAGAACAATAACACATCTTCAACTCAATTATTAGTTCTTCTGGCTCCAGACAGATAGCAGCTACTCCCATATCTACATATAAATTTGGAGGAAAGGGTCTCTGCCAGAGACAAAGAAGAAACATCAGGTCTTTGTAGTGTAAGTCACATAGCACAAAGAAAACCAGGGGAGTGTTCTATAAACTAAAGCAGAAATCATCCTATTCCATGGGTTCCAATATGCCTAGAATGAAAAGCAAAAGAGAGAAACACAGTGTTTTTCTAGTCATAAAGAAAATTGTATTTAATGTTTATGTCTCAATAGGCGCTTGAAAATATTGATGCAATAGTGCAATTTTACTTTGTCCGTGTAATGTCCTCAGAATTCTGAAATGAATTTGCTCAGATTCCTCAGGAGTTATGAGAGTTTGGTGTCGTGGTTAAGCACATAGGCTCTGGAGCCAGCTTACTTGGATTTGAAATGCCAAGTCTGTCACTTAAGCAAGTAATTTAAATTTTCTATATCTTGATTTCTTCATCTGGGATAATAATTGTACAGCATACCTGTCCCACAAGACTGCTGTGAATATTAAATGAGTTATGATTGGGAAGAGCTTTGAACATGTTAAAAAGAAAATAGGAACTCAAAGGCCGAAGACTGAGTGGTAAGTGTCTTACTGTTAGACAAAAACCTCAGTCTTAGGCAGATGTCATGTTCCATGAATTTGCACTAGAGGGATGGAAATGGGTTAGGGTTCTTAAAGCCAAAATTGCAAATGATCTCCGTTCTATACTAGGAAAGTTAAGTGTATGATTGATTGGTTGGTTGTACGTATCTGGGGAAATTGGTTAGTATTGAGCATATATTGGGGTCCTAGTCTGTTGTGTTTCTTAGGTCTGTGCTTCAGAATTTATGGCATTCAGTTGTCATTTTAGTAGAAGTTAAGTGTGCAGTGTTTTCAATAGGATAGATGGATATCACAGAATGCCTTAAACAATACCTGGCACCTCATAGTGGCTATTATTATTCTGCTAAAGCTATTGAGTAGGGATATATTCTTCCCATAAAAATATTAGATCATCTGGCAAAGCTTCATATAGAAATCAAAGATATTTTTTAAAGAACCTCTGTGTCTGGCCCAGTGCTTACTGAAGTGAGTGGATGCGAGTGAATGACTTGTATTGAGATTCAAAATGATGGTGCTAAGAAACTTAATGGAAGCAACCATAAAGATTAATTTGCAGCATTGGGTCAGGAAGAAAAGGGGGTGCCACCAGGTCAGGCCTGGTGCTAAAGAACTCCCAAGGTCCTCTCCTAGATGCTTCCCAGGTGTCTGCCTCTACAGCTCAGTGACTCCAGCTTAGGAGTCAGAATTTATGAAGAGCACTCTCTCCCCAACCTGGCTCTTACCATGGGTATTCTTAGGCCATTTATCTTTGTCTCGGTACACTTAACTCTATCAAATCTTATTTATAGTCTGGCACCCTAAGCTCTTGGATTCTAATTCCAAATTTGTCCTTTAATCTGATTCTCTAATGCTACTATTGCTTACACATTTTGTGTATATTCTGCTCTTTTCTCAATGCTGAGCTATACCATGTCTCTGATTTACCTTATTACTACAAATCAACAAAAAATAGCTGAATTCCTTCCTCTTGTGGTGGCAACATTCAGACTACCCCTTATACTGTCTCTATCTCACATTAAAATAATTCAGAATGGGAGAACTTCCTGTAATAGCAGAGGAAAAGGTCACACAAATTCCCCACAGATAATAATTACAAAAAATGGATAATTTTTTTTTTATTTTTATAAAATTTAAATAAAAAAAAAGTCTTAAAAAACCTACTATGTCGGCTGGGCATGGTGGCTCACTCCTGTAATCCCAACACTTTGGGAAGCTTAGGCAGGTGGATCACCTGAGGTTAGGAGTTTGAAATCAGCCTGGCCAACATGGTGAAACCCTGTCTCTACTAAAAATACAAATATTAGCTGGGTGTAGTGGCGGGCACCTGTATTCCCAGCTACTTGGGAGGCCGAGACAGGAGAATCACTTGAACCCAGGAGGCAGAGGTTGCAGTGACCCGAGATCGCACAATTGCACTCCAGCCTGGACAACAAGAGCGAAACTCTGTTTCAAGAATCCAAAGGAGGGTTTAAGCTTATAAAACTTCATCTGAAAAGAGTAAAAATTAGTGATTTGGTGCTTACTGATGTGTGGTGACTTTAAAGTATGTCCACAAATTCTTTAATAGTCTCCCTTCAAGAAGTAGAACCTAATCCCTTTCCCTTGAATGTGGGCTGGGCTTAGTGACTTGCTTCATTTATTGATTGATTGATTGATTGAGGCAGAATCTCACTCTGTCCCCCACCACCCACACTGCAACCTCCACCTCCCAGGTTCAAGTGATTCTCCTACCTCAGCCTCCTGAGTAGCTGTGACTACAGGCATGTACCACCACACCTGGCTAAGTTTTATAATTTAAGGAGAGACCGGGTTTCTCCACGTTGGCCCGGCTGGTCTTGAACTCCTGACCTCAAGCGATCCGCCCACCTCTGCCTCCCAAAATGCTGGGATTACAGGTGTGAGCCACTGTACCCAGCCTTAGTGACTTATTTCTAAAGAAAAGATAAAGCAGAAGTGAAGGTGTGGGACTTGCAAGACTAGGTCAAAAAAGGCACTGCAGCTTCCTCCTTGCACTATCTGTTGAATCACTCACTCTGGGGAAAGAGCGAAACCCTTTATCAAAAAAAAGAAAGAAAGAAGACAAGAAAAAATAACTTATGCAACAACTAGAAAACAAGTAATGAAGTGGCAGTAGTAAGTCCATATCTATCTATAATACCAGTGAAGGTAAACGGACTAAATTCTCCAATTAAAATATAGAACCAATGAATAGATTTGTTTTTTGAGACGGAGCCTCGCTCTGTCGCCCAGGCTGGAGTAAAGCGGCCGGATCTCAGCT
>NW_012117389.1:485230-490576 GCF_000951035.1 Colobus angolensis palliatus | reverse complement strand
CCACCATGCCTGGCTAATTTTTGCATTTTAATAGAGATGAGGTTTCACCATGTTGGTCAGGCTGGTCTTGAACTCCTGACCTCGTGATACGCCCACCTTGGCCTCTCAAAGTGCTGGGATTACAGGCATGAGCCACCATGCCCAACCTTGAATTGATTTATTTAAAAGACCCAACTATATGCTGCTGAGAAAAATCTCACTTTACCTATAAAGACACAGATAGACTGAAAGTAAAGGTAAAACCAATATTCCATGGAAATGGAAACCAAAAATGTGAGCTGGAATAGATATGTTTATGCAGATATAATAGGCTTTAAGTCAAAAACTATGTGAAAAGACAAAGCAGGTGGGGTGAGGTGGCTCATGCCTGTAATAGCAGCACTTTGGGAGTCCGAGACAGGTGGATCACCTGAGGTCAGGAGTTTGAGACCAGCCTGGCCAACATGTCAAAACTCCATCTCTACTAAAAACAAAACTTAGCTGGGTATGGTGGTGCACACCTGTAATCCCAGCTACTTGGGAGGTTGAGGCACGAGAATCGCTTGAACCCAGAAGGCACAGGTTGCAGAGAGACGAGACCGGGCCATTGCACTCCAGCCTGGATGACAAGAATGAAACTTCATCTCAAAAAAAAAAAAAAAATGAAAATATGAATTCAGTAAGTTATAGAATACAAAGTTAATGTGCAAATATCAGTAGTGTTTCTACATGAAAATAGTGATCAATCGAAAAAAGAAATGAAGAAATCAATCTCATTTCAACAGCTACAAAAAATACCTAGAAATAAATTTAACCAATGAGCTGAAATATCTCTGTGAAAAAACTACTGATTGACAAAAGAAATTGAAGAGGAGACAAAGAAATGGAACGACATCCGTTGCTCATGGATTTGAAGAATGAATATGGTTAAAATGTCTTTGGGTGGCCAAAGAAATTTATAGATGCAATGCAATCCCTATCAAAACACCAATGACATTCTTTACAGAAATAGAAAAACCAATTCAAAAATTTATATGGAACCACAGAAGACCCCAAATAGCTAAAGCAATCCTGAGCAAACAGTACAAAGCTGGAGGCATCACATTACCCGATTTCAAATTATATGACAAGGCAATAGTAACCAAAATAGCATGGTACTGGCATAAAACCAGACACACAGACCAATGGAACAGAATAGAAAACCCAGAATTAAACCCAAGCAATTACAGCACACTCACTTTTGACAAAGAAGGCAAGATCAGACCATGAGGAAAGGACAGTCTCTTTAATAAATGGTGCTGAGAAAACTGGATATCTATACACAAAATAATGAAACTAGATCCCCATCTTTCACCATATACAAAAATCAAATCAAAATGGATTAAAGATTCAATGTAAAGCCTACTACTATGAAACTACTAAAAGAAAATTTTAGGAAACCATGTTAGCATATTTGTCTTGGCAAAGATTTATTTGGTAAGACATTAAACGCACAAGGAGCAAAGCTAAAATAGACAAATGTGATTCGTCCAAGCTAAAATGCTTCTGCACAGCAAAAGAAACAATTAACAAAGTGAAGAGCTAACCAACAGAATGGGAGAAAATATTTGCAAACTATCCATTTGGCAAGGGATTAGTAATCATAATACATAAGACACTCAAGCATCTTAATAGTAAACAACAAGTAATCTGATTAAAATATAAGCAAAGACCTGAATAGACATTTCTTAAAAGAAGACATACAAATGGCTAACAAGTATCTGAAAAAAATCCTCAACATCACTAATCATCAAGGAAATGCAAATCTGAACCACAACAGGCTGCCATCTCCCTCCAGTTAGAATCGTAATTATAAAAAAGACAAAAAGTAACAAATACTGGCAAGGATGTGGAGAAAAGATAAGTCTTATACACTGTTGGTGGGAGTGTAAGGTAGTACATCCATCATGAAAAACAGTATAGAGGTTCTCCAAAATCCTAATAATAGAGCTATCATATGATCCAGCAATCCCACTGCTGGGTATATCTCCAAAAGAAAGGAAATCAATATATCAAAGAGATATCTGCACTACCATGTTTATTGCAACACTATTCACAATAGCCAAGATATGGAATCAACCTAGGTGTTCATTAACAGATCAGTGGATAAAGTAAACATAATCTGTATACACACAATGGAATACTATTCAGCCATAAAAAAAGAATGAGATCCTCTCATTTGCAACAGCATGGATGAAACTGCAGGTCATTATGGTAAGTGAAATAAGCCAGTCACGGAAAGACAAAACATTGCATGTTCTCACTCATATGTGGGAACTAAAAAGGTGAATCCCAAGGAGTATGAGAGTAGAATAGTGGTTACCAGAGGCTGGAAAGGAGAGGGAGGAGAGGAATGAAGAGAAATCGTTTAAGGGGTACAAAAATACAGTCAGATAGAAATAGTAAGTTCTAATATTTCAATGTATACTAGCAAAACTATAGTCAACAGTAATGTATCGTATATGTCAAAATATCTAGAGGATATTTGTAATGATCCCAACACAGGAAAAAGATAAGTGTTTGAGGTGATGGATATCCAAATTACCCAGATTTGATCATCACAAATTGTATACAGTTACAGAATATCACATGTATTCCAAAACATGTACAACTATTATATATAAATTTAAAAATTTTTTAAATCAAATACATATATTACTTAGTAAAAATATAATTTCAATTTTAAAAATAACTCTGAAGAATTGAGAAAGAAGAAATAATTACTGAATGATGTCAGGAAATACCAAGGATAGTGGCGTTTGATTACTGGTTTGATTGATAACAAATGTACTAAAAAATCTACCACCATCCCACGCCACATCCAGAAAAAAAATAATCAGAATATGAAAGAGGACATAACTAACAATACAAAGAGAAATATCAAAAATATTAGGAGCCTATTATGTACAACTTTATGTAAATAGATTTGAGAACTTAAATGAAATAGATCACTTTCTGGGAAACATAACAGTTGTGAAAATTGACTTTAAGGTAGAAATCCTGAATAATCCCCAAATCATAGAAGATGCTGAAAACCTAGTCAAATATTTGCCCTTAAAAAAGCCTTAAGACCCATATAGCTTCACAGATGAAGTCAACCAAATCTGCAAAAAATAGATAACTCATTTGTTGATTATATTTCATTAATTCTATGTGTCTATTTTTTTTTTTTTTTTGAGGCGGAGTCTCGCTCTGTCGCCCGGACTGGAGTGCAGTGGCCGGATCTCAGCTCACTGCAAGCTCCTCCTCCTGGGTTTATGCCATTCTCCTGCCTCAGCCTCCCGAGTAGCTGGGACTACAGGCGCCCGCCACCTCGCCCGGCTAGTTTTTTTGTATTTTTTTTAGTAGAGACGGGGTTTCACCGTGTTAGCCAGGATGGTCTCGATCTCCTGACCTCGTGATCCGCCCGTCTCGGCCTCCCAAAGTGCTGGGATTACAGGCTTGAGCCACCGCGCCCGGCCAATATTTTTCACATTCTAACATCTCTGAAATCAGAAAGAATTTTATAACCAACAGCACTTTATAGTGGACATTTGATAGGCAAGTAATGATATATCTGTCATCGTTTGCATATGTCCCACCTGGTCACAACTTCTAAAATTGCTGTCATGTAGATATGTATAATATACTATTTGACAAAAGCCTCAACCCATAGAAGAAGGAAATCCACTGGCATTGCAGAGTCCAGAGGCAAACATTTTATATCAGTAACACTTTAATAAAGAACATAACAAGAAAAAAAAAATCTACAGAGAGTTATACAATGATACGGGCTGGAAAAACAATATTTTAGAGATGCCATTTCTCCCAAAATTAACCTATAAATACAGTGCAATGAAAAACATCATTTCAACAGGATGTTTTGTGCAACTTGGCAAACTAATTTTATATTCAATGTAGAAAGTAAAAATACATAAGAATTATTTTTAAGTGGACAAAAAAGAACAATGATAGGTTGCGCCGTCAGATATTAAAATATCCTATAAGGCTAAAATAGGTTATAGTAATTAAAATGGACAAGTACTTCAATAAGATAAAACAGAGTCAGGACATCTAATAGAGGGAAAAAGTGACACTTCAAATTATAAGGGAAACAATGCATTAAGTAATATTGAGATAACTTACTTCATATTAGAAAAAAATTAAGTTCACATTCTAATTGATACCACACACAAAAAATAAATTCCAGATGGATTAAAGAACACAGTGTCAATGACATAACTGAATACTGTATTAAGTTCTAAGAAGAACATTTAGAAGGATATTTTTATCATAGGGTGAGGAAGACCTTTAGCAACACTTAAATCAAGAATCCATAAAGATTTAAAGACTTAAAAGTGAAACCTAAAACTATAAAAACTTGGGAAGATAACTTAGGAAATAACATTCTGGATATAAAAAGTGGCAAAGATTTCATAAAAAAGATGCCAAAAGCAATTGCAACAAAACAAAAACTGACAAATGGAATCTAATTTAACTAAAAAGCTTCTGCATGCAAAAGAAACTATCAACAGAATAAACAGAAAGCCTACAGAATGGAGAAAATATTTGCAAACTATGTATCCAACAAAGGTCTAGTATCCAGAATCTATAAGGAACTTAAATAAATTTACAAGCAAAAATCAAACAACCCTATTAAAAAGCGGGAAAGGACATAAACATTTTTCAAAAGATGTACATGCAGCCAAAAAGCCTTTAAAAAAAGCGCACTATCACTGATCATTAGAGAAATGCACATCAAAACCACAATCAGATACCATCTCATGTCAGTCAGAATGGCTATTAGGAAAAAGCCAAAAATTAAAAGATGCTGGAGAGGTTGTGGAGAAAAGGGAACACTTATACACTGCTGGTAGGATGTATGTTAGTTCAGCCATTGTGAAAATCAGCATAGTAATACATTAAAGAACTTAAAACAGAATTACCATTCAACCCAGCAATCCCAGTACTGGGTATATCCCCAAAGGAATATAAATCATTCTACCATAAAGACACATACACACATATATTCATCACAGCACTATTCACAATAGTAAAGACACAGAATCAACCCAAATGCCCATCAATGGTAAACTGGATAAAGAAAATGTGGTACTTATACACCATGGAATACTATGCAGCCAAAAAAAAGAATGAGATCATGTCCTTTGCCATTACATGGATGGAGCTGGAGGCCATTACCCTAAGCAAATTAATGCAGGAACAGAAAACCAAATACCACATGTTCTCACTTATAAGTGGGAGCTAAACAGCAAGAACGCATGGACACCAAGAAGGGAACAACAGACACTAGGGCTTATTTGAGGGTGGAGAGTGAGAGGAAGGAGA
>NW_012117389.1:469818-484053 GCF_000951035.1 Colobus angolensis palliatus | reverse complement strand
ATCTCCTGACCTCATGATCCACCCGTCTCGGCCTCCCAAAGTGCTGGGATTACAGGCTTGAGCCACCGCGCCCGGCCCTATTTCTTAGTTGCTATCAAAATATAAAATATGCAAAGTTTGGACCTAGCATATGTGTACACACAGAGACGCAAGGACAAAGATACTTGTTGTTGCATTATTTTTAATTGTAAAAAATTGGAAACAATCTAAATGCTCATCAGTTGTTAAATAACGATTTATCTGCATTAGGTTGTGGTTAAAAGAAATGAAGTAGGGTCTATATGCACTGACATGGAAAGGTCTCCAAAGCATGTTATTATGTAAAAAAAAGTATTACTAGCAAAACCATTTTTATCATATGATTTCAATAAGGTAACCAAACGAATCTGTAGGTACATATATATGTAAATCCATAGGGAAAAGTTTGTAAACATTCACATCAAAATGATGACAATGATTATTTCAGGAAGGAGGGTGAGATGGGGGACTGAAATGTAAAAGGAGCACTTGAACGTTTTACTTTCTGTACTTGTGAATGACGACTCATTCCCAATGGGAATGTATTCTTATATTACTTGTGTAATTTTTTAGACATAATAAAAGTTTTAAATACTAAATAAAACTGGGTAATGAGAAAGCATAGGGCAAGGAACTGCTGTTTCTCATTACAAGCTTTTGAATAATATTTTGTTTTTAAACCCACGCACGTGCTTTCATTTGATGGAAAAAGGTAAAGGTTTAAAAATGCATTTAAAATATATATTTTTACTCAAGTCCTCAGAGCAATAAGGGCAGAGTTGGTCTTCAAACCAAGGTTGTGTTAAGAGTTTCTAAAGAAAGAAATTTTTTAAAGTTTTATCCAGTAATTCATTATAATTCATTCCTATTCAGCTTTTACCTATGTTATGAGAAACATGATTATGGTTTCATAATCATCTTCATAACAACCTGTAATAGTAATCTATTTTAAAAGTTTTAAGTAAGGTCCTATCTATAAAATGACTTGGAATATTTTTTTCCTTAAACGTATAAATTTGGCCCTAAAACTGGTGCAGTTAGGGTTAGCTTGGTGTCATCACGATTTGTTAGCAGCTGTCTACTTTAAACATACTGTCTGCTCATTTATATTTCTTTTTAAGCCCATCAGATTTAGATCAGAAAGAGAAATAGCTATCTGTTTTCATTGTGGGGTTGTGTATTTTTCTACGTAGAGGACATTCTTGTTTCCACATATCTTTATTTACAGATCAGCGTGTGTTCTTGGGAGTCCCTGAATATAAGACCACATGGTTTTCATTTTCCATTTTCATATAACTGTTTTTTATTTTAGTTTCTGTGGACAAATACTTAATGACAAATTGCCATCTTTATTTTTATAATGCATGAAACAAGTTTATTCTTACCATTAAAAAATTAAAATACACCAAAGAGAAAAATGGTTTTAATTTTTGCATTCAAAGAAAATATTTTCGTTATCATTTTACAGTCCTTATACTAGAGCATACAAGGCAAAAGAAGTTAGAATTTAATGTTTAAGAACATTGTGCACTCATCATTTTATTTTGCTTTTTTTTTTTTTTTTTTTGGAGACGGAGTCTGGCTCTGTTGCCCAGGCTGGAGTGCAGTGGTGTGATCTCTGCTCACTGCAAGCTCCGCCACCTCCCAGGTTAACGCCATTCTCCTGCCTCAGCCTCCCTAGAAGCTGGGACTACAGGCGCCGGCCACCACGCCCGGCTAATTTTTTTGTATTTTCAGTAGAGTCGGGGTTTCACCGTGTTCGCCAGGATGGTCTCGATCTCCCGACCTCGTGATCCTCCCACCTCGGCCTCCCAAAGTGCTGGGATTATAGGCGTGAGCCACCGCGCCCGGCCTTTTTCATTATTTTTATCCCTTTGCAGTATGTTAGTCAAGACTCTTTTGGTTAAAAGTAGCAGAACCCCAAATAACCTTAAGCCATGCCATACATGCCTGTGTATGCATGCATGTCACATGCACATGTACACACACACATAAACACACATGCACACACACACACTTCTAGTTGGAATATACAAAAAGTATTGGCTTCATTCTCAGACAGGCCTAAGATGATAAAGTATAGCCCAGTGGTTCTCAGTCAGGGTGAACTTGGTCCTGCAGAGGACATTTTGCAATGTCTGGAGATGGAGGAGGGTATTACTGGCACCTAGTAGGTACAGGACAGAGATGCTGCTAAATATCCTAAAATGCACAGGGCAGTCCCCAACAGCAAAGAAATATCAAGCCCCATATGTCAATAGTGCCAAGGGTGAGAAACCCTGGATATAGGCACACTGATGAGTAACAAAGGTAGAGTAAATAGGGAGGAATTTAGAATGAGATAATCCAGGAACTGTGATGCTCGGATGGCACTATAATTATTATATAGGAGGGACTTGGGAGTGGCATTCTGATGAGAAGTGGAAAGATGGAGCACAGTTTGTTTAAAAATTTTGTGAAGTTGTAGAAATATCAATTATGTATATCAAAGAATAGGACAGGAGTCTAACGTTCTCCTAATTCCCACCCCATTAGCAACACCACTAAACCAGGATGTTAAACTAGTCCTTAACTTGGATTTTTTAAATTATTATTATACTTTACATTTTGGGATACATTTGCAGAATGTGCAGGTTTGTTACATAGGTATACTGGAGCCATGGTTGTTTGCTGCATCCATCAACCAATCATCTACATTAGGTATTTTTCCGAATGCTATCCCTCCCCTACTCCCCCCACCCCCCAACAGGCCACAGTGTGTGATATTCCCCTCCCTGTGTCCCTGTGTTCTGTTGCAGGAAGTCAGGGACCCCGAACAGAGGGACCAGCTGGAGCCGTGGCAGAGGAACATAAATTGTAAAGATCTCATTTTAATATGGACACATATCAGTTCCCGAAATTAATACTTTTATAATTTCTTATGCCTGCCTTTACTGCAATCTCTGAACATAAATTGTGAAGATTTCATTTTAATATGGACTTTTATCAGTTCCCAAATAATACTCTTATAATTTCTTATGCCTGTCTTACTTTAATCTCTTAATCCTGTTATCTTCATAAGCTGAGGATATACGTCAACTCAGGACCACTGTGTTAATTGTATTTAACTGTACAAATTGTAAAACATGTGTGTTTGAACAATATGAAATCAGTGCACCTTGGAAAAGAACATGATAACAGCGATTTAGGGAACAAGGGAAGACAACCATAAGGTTTGACTGCCTGTGGGGTCAGACAGAATAGAGCCATATTTTTCTTCTTGCAGAGAGCCTATAAATGGATGTGCAAGTAGGGAAGATATCACAAAATTCTTTTCCCAGCAAGGAATATTAATAATTAATACCCTGGGGAAGGAATGCATTCCTGGGGGGAGGTCTATAAATGGCTGCTCTGGGAGTTTCTGTCTTGTGTGGTTGAGAAAAGGATTGAAATACGCCCTGGTCTCCTGCAGTACACTCAGGCTTATTAGGGTGGGGAAAAAACCCTACCCTGGTGAATTTGAGGTCAGACCGGTTCTCTGCTCTCGAACCCTGTTTTCTGTTGTTTAAGGTGTTTATCAAGACAAAATATGCATAGCTGAACACAGACCCTTATCAGGAGTTTTTGACTTTGCCCTTTGCCTTGTGATCTTTGCATTGCCCTTTGTCTTGTGATCTTTATTGGCCTCAGAAGCATGTGATCTTTGTTCTCCTTTTTGCCCTTTGAAGCACATGATCTTTGTGACCTACTGCCTGTTCATACACCCCCTCTCCTTTTGAAGTCCTTAATAAAAACCTGCTGGTTTTGCGGCTCAGGTGAGCATCATGGTCCGACCGTTATGTGATGTCACCCCCAGAGGCCCAACTGTAAAATTCCTCTCTTTGTACACTTTCTCTTTATTTCTCAGCCAGTCAACACTTAGGGAAAATAGAAAGAACCTGCATTGAAATATTGGGGGCAGGTTCCCCTGATAGTGTTCTCATTGTTCAACTCCCACTTATGACTGAGAACATGCAGTGTTTGGTTGCCTGTTCCTCTGTTAATTTGCTGAGAATGATGGTTTCCAGCTTCATCCATGTCCCTGCAAAGGACATGAACGCATCCTTTTTCATGGTTGTATAGTATTCCATGGTGTATATGTGCCACATTTTCTTTACCCAGTCTATCATTGATAGGTATTTGTGTTGGCTCCAAGTCTTTGCTATTGTGAATAGTGCTGCAATAAATATACATGTTCATGTGTCTTTATAGTAGAATGATTTATAATCCTTTGGATATATACACAGTAATGGGATTGCTGAGTCAAATGGTATTTCTGGTTCTAAATCCTTGAAGAATCATCACACTGTCTTCCACAATGGTTGAACTAATTTACACTCCCACCAACAGTGTAAAAGCATTCTTATTTCTCCAGATCCTCTCCAGCACCTGTTGTTCCCTGACTTTTTAATGATCGCCATTCTAACTGGCATGAGATGGTATCTCATTGTTGTTTTAATTTGCATTTCTCTAATGACCAGTGATGATGAGCTTTTTTTCATGTTTCTTGGCCGCATAAATGACTTCTTTTGATAAGTGACTGTTCATATCCTTTCCCCACTTTTTGATGAGGTTGGTTTTTTTCTTATAAATTTTTTAACTTCCTTGTAGATTCTGGATATTAGCCCTTTGTCAGATGTATAGGTTGCAAAAATTTGCTCCCATTCTGTAGGTTGCCTGTTCACTCTGATGATAGTGTCTTTTACTGTGCAGAAGCTCTTTAATTTAACTAGATCCCATTTGTCAATTTTGGCTTCTGTTGCCATTGCTTTTGGTGCTTTAGTCATGAAGTCTGTGCCCATGCCTATGTCCTGAATGGTATTGCCTAGGTTTTCTTTTAGAGATTTTATGGTTTTAGGTCTTACATGTAAGTCTTTAATCCATCTTGAGTTAATTTTTGTATAAGTTATAAGGAAGGGTTCCAGTTTCAGTTTTCTGCATATGGCTAACTAGTTTTCCCAATACCATTTATTAAATAGGGAATCCTTTCCCCATTTCTTGTTTTTGTCAGGTTTGTCAAAGATCAGACAGTTGTAGATGTGTGGTGTTATTTCTGAGGCCTCTATTCTGTTCCATTGGTCTATATCTCTGTCTTGGTACCAGTACCATGCTGTTTTGGATACCGTAGCCTTGCAGCATACTTTGGAGTCAGGTAGCATGATACCTCCAGCTTTGTCCTTTTTGCTTAGGATTGTCTTGGCTATACGGGCTCTTTTTTGGTTCCACATGAAATTAAAAGTAGTTTTTTCTAATTCTGTGAAGAAAGTCAATGGTAGCTTGATGGGAATAGCATTGAATCTCTAAATTACTTTGGGCAGCATGGCCATTTTCACGATATTGATTCTTCCTATTCATGAGCATGGAATGTTTTTCCATTTGTTTGTGTCTTCTCTTATTTCCTTGAGCAGCGGTTTGTAGTTCTCCTTGAACACGTCCTTCATATCCCTTGTAAGTTGTTTTCCTAGGTATTTTATTCTCTTTGTAGCAATTGTGAATGGGAGTTCACTCATGATTTGGCTCTCTGTTTGTCTGTTATTGGTGTATAAGAATGCTTGTGAATTTTGCACATTGGTTTTGTATCCTGAGACTTTGCTGAAGTTGCTTATCAACTTAAGGAGATCTGGGGCTGAGACAATGGGGTTTTCTAAATATATAATCATGTCATCTACAAATAGAGACAATGTGAGTTCCTCTCTTCCTATTTGAATACCCTTTATTTCTTTCTCTTGCCTGATTGCCCTGGCCAGAACTTCTAATACTATGTTGCATAGGAGTGGTGAGAGAGGACATCCTTGTCTTGCCAGTTTTCAAAGGGAATGCTTCCAGCCTTTGCCCATTCAGTGTGATATTGGCTGTGGGTTTGTCATAAATAGCTCGTATTTTGAGATACATTCCATCAATACCTAGTTTATTGAGAGATTTTTGCATCAAGGGATGTTGAATTTTATCAAATGCCTTTTCTGTATCTATTGAGATAATCATGTGGTTTTTGTCATTGGTTCTGTTTATGTGATGGATTACGTTTATTGATTTGTGTATGTTGAACCAGCCTTACATTGTGTATGTTGAAGCCAACTTGGTCGTGGTGGATAAGCTTTTTGATGTGCTGCTGGATTTGGTTTGCCAGTTTTTTATTGAGGAGTTTTGCATTGATGTTCATCAGGGATATTGACCTGAAATTTTCTTTTTTCATTTTGTCTCTGCCAGGTTTTGGTATCAGGAAGATGCTGGTCTCATAAAATGAGTTAGGGAGAAGTCTCTCTTTTTCTATTGTTTGGAATAGTTTCAGAAGGAATGGTATAAGCTCCTTTTTGTACCTCTGGTAGAATTTGGCTGTGAATCCATCTGGTACTGGGCTTTTCTTGGTTGGTAGGCTATTAGTTACTGCCTCAATTTCAGAACTTGTTATTGATCTACTCAGGGATTTGACTTCTTCCTGGTTTTGTCTTGGGAGGTTGTATATGTTCAGGAATTTACCCATTTCTTCTAGATTTTCTAGTTTATTTGTGTAGAGGTGTTTATAGTATTTCCTGATGGCAATTTGTATTTCTGTGGGATCAGTGGTGTTCTCCCCTTTATCATTTTTTATTGTGTCCACTTGATTCTTCTCTCTTTTCTTCTTTATTAGTCTGGTATCAGACTATCTATTTTGTTAATCTTTTCAAAAAACCAGCTCTTGGATTCATTGATTTTTTGGAAGGTTTTTCTTGTCTCTATCTCCTTCAGTTTGGCTCTGATCTTAGTTATTTCTTGTCTTCTGCTAGCTTTTGAATTTGCTTTCTCTTGCTTCTCTAGTTTTTTTTGTTTTGTTTTTTTGTTTTGTTTTTTTTTTTGCAGTGGCGTCTAGCTCTGTCACCCAGGCTGGAGTGCAATGGCATGATCTCAGCTCATTGCAACCTCTGCTTCCTGGGTTCAAGTGATTCTCCTCCCTTAGCCTCCCGAGTAGCTGGGATTACAGACACCCGCCACCACACCCAGCTAATTTTTGTATTTTTAGTAGATATGGGATTTCACTGTGTTGGCCAGGTTGGTCTCAAACTCCTGACTTCATGATCCACCCACCTCAGCCTCCCAAGGTGCTGGGATTACAAGCATGATCCACCATGCCCGGCCCTCTAGTTCTTTTAATTGTGATGTTAGGGTGTTGATTTTAGATCTTCCTGGCATTCTCCTGTGGGCATTTAGTGCTATAGATTTCCCTCTTAACACTGCTTTAGCTGTGTCCCAGTGATTCTGGTATATTGTGTCTTTGTTCTCATTGGTTTCAAAGAACTTATTTCTGACTTAATTTCGTTATTTACCCAGTAGTCATTCTGGAGCAGGTTGTTCAATTTCCATGTAGTTGTGTGGTTTTGAGTGAGTTTCTTAATCCTGAGTTCTAATTTGATTGCACTGTGGTCTGAGAGACTGTTCATTATGATTTCAGTTCTTTTGCATTTGCTGAGAAGTGTTTTACTTCTAAATATGTGGTCAATTTTAGAATAAGCATGATGTGGTGCTGAGAAGAATGTATATTCTGTTGATTTAGGGGTGGAGAGTTCTGCAGATGTCTATTAGTTCTGCTTGGTCCAGAGCTGAGTTCAAGTCCTGAATATCCTTGTTAATTTGCTCTCTTGTTGATCTGTCTAATATTGACAGTGGGATGTTAAAGTCTCCCATTATTATTGTGTGGGAGTCTAAGTCTCTTTGTGGGTCTCTAATAACTTGCTTTATGAATCTGGGTGCTCCTGTATTCGGTGCATATGTATTTAGGATAGTTAGCTCTTCTTGTTGCATGGATCCTTTTACCATTATGTAATGCCCTTCTTTGTCTTTTTTTATCTTTGTTGGTTTAAAGTCTGTTTTATCAGAGACTAGGAGTGCAACCCCCTCCCTTTTTTTTTTTTTTCTTTCCATTTCCTTGGCAAATAATCCCCCATATCCCTTTATTTTGAGCCTATGTGTGTCTTTGCACATGAGATGGGTCTCCTGAATACAGCACCCCTATGGGTCTTGACTCTATCCAATTTGCCAGTCTGTGTCTTTTAAGTGGGGCATTTAGCCCATTTCTGTTTAAGGTTAATATTGTTATGTGTGAATTTGGTCCTCTCATTATGATGCTATCTGGTTATTTTGTCTTTTAGTTGATGCAATTTCTTCATAGTGTCAATGGACTTTATAATTTGGTATGTTTTTGCAGTGGCTGGTACAGGTTTTTCCTTTCCATATTTAGTGCTTCCTTCAGGAGCTCTTGTAAGGCAGACCTGGTGGTGACAAAATTTCTCAGCATTTGCTTGTCTGTAAAGGATTTTATTTTTCCTTCACTTATGCAACTTCGTTTGGCTGGATATGAAATTCTGGGTTGAAAATTCTTTTCTTTGAGAATGTTGAATATTGCCCCCCAACCCCCTGTCTTCTGGCTGGTAGGGTTTCTGCAGAGAAATCCACTGTTAGTCTGATGGGCTTCCCTTTGTGGGTAACCTGACCTTTCTCTCTGGTTGCCCTTAACATTTTTTTCTTCATTTCAACCTTGGTGAATCTGATGTTATGTGCCTTGTGGTTGTTCTTCTCAAGGAGTATCTTTGTGGCGTTCTCTGTATTTCCTGAATTTGAATGTTGGTCCATCTTTCTAGGTTGGGGAAGTTCTCCTGGAAAATACCTTGAAGAGTGTTTTCCAACTTGGTTCCATTCTCCCTGTCACTTTCAGGTACCAATCAAACATAGGTTTGGTCTTTTCACATAGTCCCATATTTCTTGGAGGCTTTGTTCATTTCTTTTCATTCTTTTTTCTCTAATCTTGTCTTCATGGTTTATTTCATTAAGTTGATCTTCAATCTCTAATATCCTTTCTTCCGCTTCATCCATTTGACTATTGATACTTGTGTATGCTTCACAAAGTTCTCGCATTGTGTTTTTCAGTTCCATCAGGTCATTTATGCTCTTCTCTAAACTGGTTACTCTAGTTATCAATTCCTCTAACCTTTTTTCAAGGTTCTTAGCTTCCTTGCATTGGGTTAGAACATGCTACTTTAGCTTGGAGAAGTTTATTATTACGCACCTTCTGAAGCCTACTTCTGTCAATCTGTCAATCTCATTCTCTGTCCAGTTTTGTTCCCTTGCTGGCGAGGAGTTGTGATCCTTTGGAGGAGGAGAGGCATTCTGGTTTTTGGAATTTTTAGCCTTTTTGCACTGGTTTTTCCTCATCTTCGTGGATTTATCTACCTTTGGTCTTTGATGTTGGTGACCTTAGAATGGGGTTTCTGTGTGGATGTCCTTTTAGTTGATGTTAATGCCATTTCTTTCTGTTTGTTAGTTTTCCTTCTAACAGTCAGGCAGGCCCCTCTCCTGCAGGTCTGCTGGAATTTGCTGGAGGTGCATTCCAGATGCTGTTTGCCTGGGTATCCCCAGCGGAGGCTGCAGAACAGCAAAGATTGCTGCCTGCTCCTTCCTCTGGAAGCTTCATCCCAGAGGGGCACTTGCCAGATGCTAGCCAGATGTCTCCTGTATGAGGTGTTTGTTGACACCTGCTTGGAGGTATCTCCTAGTCAGGAGGCACTGGGGTCAGGGACACACTTGAGGAGGCAGTCTGTCCCTTAGCAGAGCTCAAGCACTGTACTGGGAGATATGTTGCTCTCTTCAGAGCCAGCAGGCAGCAACGTTTATGTCTGCTGAAGCTGTACCCACAGCCGCCCCTTTCCCCAGGTGCTCTGTCCCAGGGAGATGGGAGTTTTATCTATTAGTCCCTGACTGGGGTTGCTGCCTTTCTTTCAAGATACCCTGCCCAGAGATGAGGAATCTGGAGGCAGTTGGGCTACAGCAGCTTTGTGAACTGCCATGGGCTCCACCGAGTTCGAACTTTGAGGTGGCTTTGTTTACACTGTGAGGGGAAAACCACCTACGCAAGCCTCAGTAATGGCAGATGCCCCTCCCCCCACCAAGCTCGAACTTCCCAGGTTGACTTCAGACTGCTGTGCTTGCAGCCAGAATTTGAAGCCAGTGGATCTTAGCTTGCTGGGCTCCATGGGGGTGGAATCCACTGAGCTAGAAACTTGGTTCCCTGGCTTCAGCCCCCTTTCCAGGGGAGTGAGTGGTTCTGTCTCACTGGTGTTCCAGGGGCCACTGGGGTATGAAAAAAAAAAAATCCTGCAGCTAGCTTGGTGTCTGCCCAAACGTCCACCCAGTTTTGTGCTTGAAACCCAGGGCCCTAGTGGTGTAGGCACCCAAGGGAATCTCCTGGTCTATGGGTTGTAAAGAACATGGCAAAAGCACAGCGTCTTGGCTGGAATGCACCGTTCCTCATGGCACAGTTTCTCACGGCTTTCCTTGGCTAGGGGAGGGAGTTCCTCGACCCCTTGCACTTCCTGGGTGAAGGGACGCCCCACCTTCTTTCAGCTCTCCCTTTCTGTGCTGCACCCACTATCTAACTAGTCTCAATGAGATGAGCTGGGTACCTTATTTGGAAATACAGAAATCACCCACCTTCTGCACTGATCTCGGGGGGAGCTGCAGACCGGAGCTGTTTCTATTCAGCCATCTTATCAGCCAACCCTGCCCCCTTAACTTGGATTTTTAATGCCTGGGAATTCTTCAGAGAGGGGAGAAAGAGAGCCAACCTTCCTTGAATAGGGAAACTGGAGACTTGAGTTCTAAGGTCACCCTTCTTTTTTGTGTGTGACTTTGGGTAAGACACTCTTCCTCACTAGGTTTTAGTTGCCTCCATTGTAAACTGAGGACATTTGGTTCCATCATTTCTAAGGCTCTTCCCCATTATTCTAACATTTATGTGTCTGTATGTGGTTCTATCAGTTGGAAGTAGAGCAAAAGAAAGCCTAGGGACTTTTTGTTTTCTTTTTTTTTTTTGGTGATTGGCTAGGATGTCCAATTCTTGAATGTGGTCAGTCCTGAAAACATCTTATCTTAGTTTATCCTGGAAGGTTGATGAAACTGGACTATGCTTGTCAACTGCTACCCTAGCAGATACAGATGATTCCATTGATGAGAATTCTATGTGGCCAAAATAAGTTGGATTGATTGTTCCGCCCGCTGCAGACTTACATAGGATAAAACCTTAAAACCTTTGATGATTGTAACATACAGTAATTTCAGATGTTTTGAGGCGTTACATATTTACCTAATATTCATAATGAAAAATGTAATTCAATGAATAAACCCAGAGTTTTTAAAAAATTGTTTCTCATGTTTAACATCTTTAGAGAAGGGGCTATTTTATAAAAATAAAAGTTTATAGAAAGAGAACTGTTGTGGTGCTAAAGAATGAGAATACTTCTCATCTGAAGCAATCATTATGATCTCCCTGCTAGTCATGAACTCAGTCTTTGGGCCAGGGCTTTATTTAAAATGTGAAATACTTAGCAGAAAATATTTTATGAGAAATTTGAAGTGTTCAGTACTCAATTGTAAGAGAGCAGAAAGGAGATCATTCTGTCTTTGTTACTGGTGACTGAATCTCTATTCAAAGTGAAACATTTAGTGAAGGCGTAGTGAAAACTCTGGACCTGTGTTAAATGCACAGAGCACAACTTACCTCTTAACAATTAGTACATACACAATACACAGGTTGTTCAGTGCACAAGAACACTAGTGGAGATGGCAAATGAAGGCTGAAATCCACAGTCCTTCCACCATTCACCAAGTCATGCACATTTGCAGGGGGATGTGTCTGTGGAGAGGAGGCCTTTTTCCAATTCAGATAAAGGCACCATATATCATTAGGTGATAAAGATGCCTTTGTCAAAAACCGACTGAAGTCAGCCACAGTGGCTCATGCCTATAATCCCAGTGCTTTGCAAAGATTACATGAGGTCAGGAGTTCGAGACTCGCCTAAGCAACCATAGCAAGTCACTGTCTCTATGAAAAATGAACAATTAGCTGGTAATAGTGGCGCATACCTACAGACCTACTTACTTGAGAAGCTGAGGTGGGAAGACTGCTGGAGCCCAGGAGTCAGAGGCTGCAGTGAGCTGTGATCGCCCCACTACACTCCAGCCTAGGTGACAGAAAGAGACTCTGTCTCCAAAAAAAATAAAAATAAAAATAAATATGAAAAAATAAAAAAGAATAATGTAAATTCTTATTTTAAACCACAACAGTGTGAATTATAAAAACTGCCCAAACAACAAAGTTGATCTAGGTAAGAGAAACAGATAGTAGAGATTTCATCAGAAAATTACCTGGATGCAACAAAAAAATTTAAAAAAAAATTTAAAAAGATTGTTTCTGAATACTAGAAAGTCAAAAGACAAGCTAAGGATATGAAGAGGAAGATTCTGAAAGAAGGAAACAAATAATTTGGCAAAGTCCTGCTTTAGCCCTTGAGGCAATAATTAAATTTGCAGACAGGCGCCCACATTATGTGGCCCAGGAGGTTATCAATTTGGATATCATACATTCTGTTTCTGAGAGAGACCAATGATACATAAACAAACCTATCCTCAGGGATTGTTCTAAAAAGCAACTTTCAGGCATGTCATTGGGTCAGTACATCCCACATCTGCTACACAAAGAGAATTCAGATTTACAGCATGAGCATATGAGGCTGAATCACCAAAGAGAAATAACTTTTTATTCAACCTAGCTTAGATTTTGTTGTTTTCATCATTTCCCAAGTCCTTGGCAACTGATAATCTAGGAATAACACTATTCCTAGTTTCCTAGCTAACTCAACATTAAAAAGTGAACCAGTGTCCATGGTCATTCTGCAGAATGTAAGCACAGATCATTAAAGGTCAGAGTACTGTCTAATTATTATAATCTTATGTATAGAAAGTTTTCAAATAAAATAATTCTAATAACTCACTTTTTCATTTAAAAATTTGTAGGTATTCTTCAGTAAGTAACTTACCAATTTAAGAAAAATCTTGTTAAATGAAAAGCATAGGATAATGTTGAAATAACCTTTTCTGACTTAATTTGAATGAAAAGTCTGATTACTTTTAAGCCATTACACAGCAGATCCATATTCTCTCTATGTTTATATCCTTCTAAACAAGCTGAAAATTCAGATCACACAGTCAGCTAGCTCTCCATTTGCATTCTTGATTGGCATGATGAGAGCTGCATCATAGTTTGTGAATATCGTGTATTACATGAGACCAAAGAGGAATCTACCCAAACCTGCAGGATGTGGTAGGCAATCAAGCAGCATAAAGGAGATGAATTGCAAGTCCTTTGAGAACGGAATCATTATGAGCTTAACAAGCATCATTCTCAGCTATATCTATTTTAGTGGTGTTAGTATGATATTCATTGTTGCATGTGAGCTGTTGTGATGGCTTTAGACTTACCAAGATGATAAATATTTTAGAGTGACATCTGAATAATCACAAGGATGTGTTATGGTGCTCTTTATTCAATCGTCCATCTCCTGTGCATGGACAAAGAAGGGCTATATTTTTTAGCTAAGCAAAGGGTAGAAAGAAAAATCAACATAATTAAATGCAAAGACAGTCAATGAAATTATACAATCTCAGAGCTGAAGAGAACTTTAAATGTCAGTCAGTTTATTGTTTCTACAAATATTCTACCCAAGTGCTCCTATGGTAAAGAAAGGGTATTATGTATCCCCAGCAGCCTGGGAGTGTAGTCCTCAGAGACCAGAAACACATTTGAAACATTTATCGAAATGCCCTACTTTATCCTAAAATGTACTTAACCTCTAAATTTCACTTTCCTCATCTGGAAGATAGAGATTATAATAGTGTTTACCACATGAGCTGGATTTTAAGACTAAAGGAAACATGTGTATGAAACACAGAGTATATAGTACCAGCCATATACTAAGGGCTAAATTGAGTCATTATTATTATTTACAATAAAGAAAAAACTAATTGTGTTTGCCCCTTGTGAAAAATAAGCAGGACGGGGTGGGACATGGAGACTGGTTAGAAATACTGGCAAGAGTAGATAGTGATGGATCCAGAACCTGGGACTTTACTCATACAAGGCCCATACAAGATTACAGTGAGAAGTGACCTGGGATGTAAGTTATGAAGCAACTTAAGCTGAGGCACAGGCACCCCTAGAAATACACTGGAAATGACTTGACACCATAGGATAAACATAGAGAACTTCCTGCATCAGCAATTTTATTAGATACTGAGGGAGAGGAAATGGTTGTCAAAATAAGCACATACGTATTATAGAATAGAATACATATTTTTGCATTAATCTTTTTTTTTTTTTTTTGGGGAGGGAGTCTC
>NW_012117389.1:459777-469753 GCF_000951035.1 Colobus angolensis palliatus | reverse complement strand
GAGATGTCGGCTCACTGCAAGCTCCGCCTCCCGGGTTCACGCCATTCTCCTGCCTCAGCCTCCAGAGTAGCTGGGACTACAGGCACCCGCTACCACGCCCCGGCTAGTTTTTTGTATTTTTTAGTAGAGACGGGGTCTCACCGTGTTACTCAGGATGGTCTCAAACTCCTGACCTCGTGATCCGCCCACTTCGGCCTCCCAAAGTGCTGGGATTACAGGCCTGAGCCACCGCGCCCGGCTTTTGCATTAATCTTTAAGTCAAAACATGAGTCTTCAAAGAAATGCCTCACCCCTTACCCTTAAGAGTTGAGTTTATAGTGCTCAGCTATTAGGGACACTTCTGTTGGGAAGTAGAAAATGCACAGAAGATCATTCACAAAATCATTATATTTCTCTCTTATTTCTTGTAGGCTCATTCAGAAAAAAAAAAAAAAAAAAAAGCAGCCCTGGACTATAAGTTCCCTAAAGCATGAATCCGGTTGTTTTTCTTTAAAGTTTTATTTTCAGCTCTTAGCTCAGTGTTTAGAACATAGTGAAATGGTTGGATAAGGGATGGCTACATGGTTGAGGAGAAAGATGGGAGAATGAAGTGATTCATTTTGTTTCTTCTTTCCTGTATGTAGAATCTCGGTAACAGTACTAAATTGATTCACACAAAAGTCAAGAAACTCGGGAGGCTCTCATCTGATCCGGACCTGAGTCCAGATCACAGGCAACTATGCCCTTTTCAAGAGGATAGTTAACCCAGTCATCATAAGGATTTGCCTGGCCATAAAAGAAATGTGTTTAGTTTGCCAAACGAGAGGCAAGAAAGGGGTATACACATGTACATGCAAGTATGTGAGAAAATTGGTGCATATATGTATTACTGAGATTCTTCATTAAGACTAAACATCTATCTTCCTTCAATGTTGGCAGCCATCTGACCTTATGCAAGCTACTTAATTTTTGTGAGCCTCAGTTTCCTCATTTGGGATAATAATACCTGCCCTGCAGATTATGTTAACTTCGCAGGGTTGTTTTGAGAATGAAAATCAAAATTAGATAATGTACATGAAGCAATATAGATATATCCTATAAAAAGCTACACAAGTGCTAGAGAAAGCATCATCATACATAAGTACTATGTAGTAGCAAAATTAACAGCAATAAGGTATCCTGGCAAACCATTTATCCCTGATTCGTAGTTACTAATTGAAGTCAAAAAGATCACATTTCAAGAAGAAAATGTCATGCTCGTCTACTTATTCACATACCTTGGAATGTAGTCTCAAACATCTAAGATTCCACGAAAGTGGGGAGGCTGATTTCCTCTTTGCACTTGTATCTGTGCCACCCCCACAAGGAGCCAGAAGACGTTGACAAGACTGCCACTCTATAGGAGGCAAGAGCCCAAGCCAGGGTTCTCACTACAGACTGACACCAGCAGCTTGTTAATTACATATTTCCATTAATGGGATGAATTCCATTGTCTTTCTAGATGACAATCTCCCTTTCAATGCGTAGATGTCTTATTTTGTTCCACACACCTTAGCAACCCAGCTACTGTGTTCTGACATTTCCATTTCCTTACTAGTCTTGAAGCTGTTAAAAAAAAAAAAAAAAAAAAAAAAAAGGAAAAAGGTTTTTGAACAACATGCATCTTTCTACACTTGATTTTTCCCCTAAGTTTTTACAATCAAAAAATGTTTAAAGAAATACATTGACTGGAAACATATAAGGGCAGCATAACTTTTATGTGGCAGCTTACCTTTTAAAGCCTCATCACATCAGAATAGGATTATCTTCTGTCTTTGGAGCAAAAATTAAAGGAAAATCTTGCAAATATACCCAGAGTTTACTTTATATGCGTTCTTGGTCAAGGAGTTTGCATTTGGTTAGGTAAAATTCTCCAGAAGGACATGATTACATACCTCAAAGAGTTATTTTCTATATAGAAAAACACATGAGATGGCAGTCACAAAAACCAAACTCTAGGGAGAAACCAATGAGAATGGGTATTTGAGAAAATAAAGATTTTCTTATTTTTTTCAGACTCAGTAACTACAAAACTATGCCTGATAGTCTAAAACATCTTATTAAAATGTGGCATATAACATATTTCCCCCACAATTCTTTTGCAGAAAGATAAGTTTTACAACTCTAGGAGAGAAAGTGACAAAACACTCCAGGCATGAAACTGAATTTGAAGTAATAGCTATATAAATGAAAGGAAAATGCTTATCTTTGGGAGAACCAGAGAAGAGGTAGAGATGAAGCCAAAGTTGAGGCAAAAGAATGTTGAGCATGTGAGGGGGCAGCCATAATGCCAAACAGACATTAACACTTAAAAGTTGGAATCCTGTTTTTAACTTGGACTTCAGAATGGATAGGGAGTAGGAGGGAATACAGTAGTAGTATAGTCCTGAAACATTATGAGTTCTTGATTTAAAGCAAAGGAGTTGTGAGCCACAGATTACTAATTTTCCTCAGACATTACTTCAGCAAGGTGATTAATCTTTAACATGTCATTGAGTTTACTCTATATTCACTGAACTGCTCCTTACAGTGAATACCATTCACATATCTGAATAATGCTGTAGACTGTGTTGCCCCGTCCACTTGCACATACAGAATACTCCTGTACCAGAATGTGCACATACTTTCCAAAAAGAGTAAGAGGAAAAGCAAAGTTACTGTATTAGTTTTCTATTGCTGAGTAATAATTTATCACAAACTTAATGGCTTAAAGTAACATCCACATATTATTAATACCTCATAGTTTACCTGGGTCAGGAGTCCAGGTATGGTTTAGCTAACTTCTTTATTCAGAGTCTCACAAGGCAGAAATCAAGGTGTTAGCAGAGACTGTGATCTCATTTGAGGCTCTAGGTCCTCTTCCAAATTTACTGGATATTAGAGAATTCAGTTCCTTAGGGTTGTAGGTGAGACCCTCTGATCCTAGAGGCTACCTTCTATTTCCTGCCATGTGGTCCTCTTCACAAGAAGACAGTTTACTTTCTCTAAGCAGCAGAAAAACAATTCTCTGGCTTCAATCTTCCCATTCTGGCCAACTGCGGTGGTTCATTTCTGTAATTCCAGTACTTTGACAGGCAGAGGTGGGAGGATAGCCTGAGGCCCCTACTTTAAGACCAGCTTGGGCAGCATAGCAAGTCCCTGTCTCTCTGAAAAAAAAAAAAGAAAAAAATAATAGTCGGACATGGTGGTGCACACCTGTGCTCCCAGCTACTCAGGGGGCTGAAGTGGGAGGATTGCCTGAGCCCAGGACGTTGAGGTTGCAGTGAGCCATGATCATGCCACTACACTGCAGCCTGAGTGACAGAGCAAGACCCTGTCTCAAAAAAACAAAGGAAATCCTAGTTTAATAGGAAAATTACCCTTCCTTTCCAGGGAGGTCTGAGATCTTCCTTATTTTTTTATTTTTGTATTTTCATTATTATTATTCTTGAGACAGAGTCTCACTGTCACCCAGGCTGGGGTACAATGTGTGATCACAGCTCACTGCAGCCTCAACTTTCTGAGCTCAGGTGATCCTTCTCCCTCAGCCTCCCAAGAAGCTGGAACCACAGGCATGTGACACCACATCCAGCTAATATTTATTTTTATTTTTATTAGAGACAAAGTCTTTGTTTGTTTTCCAGGCTGATCTCGAACTCCTGGTCTTAAGCAATCTTTCCACCTTGGCCTCCCAAAATGCTGGGATTACAGGCATGAACCACCATGCCCGGCCCTGGGGACCTTCTTCAAAGGGCTCATCTGATTAAGTCAGGCTCTCCCCAAGAATAATCTCCTTTTAGAGTAATTCAAAGTCAGATGATTTGAGACTTTAATAACATCTGCAAAATATCTTCACCTTTGCCATAGAATACAATCTAATTACAGGAGTGAAAACCCCTCATGTTCACAAGTTCTGTGCACATTGAAGGGCAGAAGATTTCACAGTGTGTGCCCATTAGGAGGCAAGATTCTTGGGGGCCATCTTAGAATTCTGCCTTTCATAGCTAATTAAATGGAAAATTTTCTTTGGCTTCACTTTTTCTTTGCTTATACTAAATGATTCATTAAAAAAAAAAAAAACTTTTTTTTGAGAAGTCTATAATGAAAACTGAGATATTTTGAGAATTTCCTATGAACTTTTATTTTTAATAAAGTTTTAAAACCATTCCAACACTGTTTGGTCCCATACCACTCCCTCTCTAGAAACAAGCTTACAAGTCTTAGGTCTCCAAGCCACAAGCAAAGGGGCAGTTTTGCAAACACATCTAGAATTGGTTTGTATGGCATTCCTTTGTCAAGAAGACTGCATTTGTCCAGATGAAATTATCCAGAAGGACTTGCTTCCATACCTCACAGAGGTCATTAGTTTTTTTTTTGAAAGATAAGGTCTTCCTCTTTCACCCAGACTGGAGTGCAATGTCATGATCATAGGTCATTGTGGCCTTTATCTCCTGGGCTCAAGTGTTCCTCCTGCCTTAGCCAATAAAGTAGGTTGGACAATAGGTATGCACTACCATGCCCGGCTTTTTTTTTTTTTTTTAAAAAGAAAGAGTCTTGCTATGTTGCCCAGGTGGATGTCAAATTCCTGGCCTCAATCTATCCTCCCTTCTTGGCCTCCCAAAGCACTAGGATTACACCTGTGAGCCACTATGCTCAGCCAAAGGTAATTTCTACAGAGAAACATAAAAAATGGCAGCCACTAGGCCAGGCACAGTGGGTCACGCCTGTAATCCCAGCACTTTGGGAGGCTGAGGCAGGTGGATTACCTGAGTTCAGGAGTTCGAGACCAGCTGGCCAATATGGTGAAACCCCGTCTTTACTAAAAATACAAAAATTTGCTGGGCGTGGTGGTGTGTGACTGTAATCCCAGCTACTCCGGAGACTGAGGCAGGAGAATCTCTTGAACCCGGGAGGTGGAGGTTGCAGTGAGCCGAAATCGCGCCATTGCACTCCAGCCTGGGCGACAAGAATGAAACTGCATCTCAAAAAACAAAGAAAGAAAGTAAAAGAAAAAAGAAATGGCAGCCACTGAAACCACAATTTAGGGAGAAACCAAGAAGACTGAAGATTTAGAAAATGAAAGAGTAGTGATGCTCACATGGTAAGAAATACCTGAACTCACTGAGAAATGCCCAGTGTAAGTGGCAAGTGAGGCCAAAATTGGCAAAAGTAGAAGCCCATGGTTGGCAATGAGTTTTGAGGGTTCATTGTCTAAGGCTTACGATTACTTAAGGAAAGGGCCCATCTCAGGATGGTATTTTCAACAGGTGGCCAGCAGGCAAGACAGCCAGCTCTCATTTCTTCTAGGGAGATTTAGGGCATTCAGTATTCATTTTGCTTGCTATATACTGATGTCCCTTTAATTTCTGTCTCATGGATATTGGTGTTAAGCTCAACGAAGCCATTTCCTTAAATCTTGCACACACACGCACACATGCACATGCATAGTCGGTGGAGATTGTGGAGCAGCAGCCTGTACAGTGGTTAAGAAGGTCACATCTAGATTTAGCATAGATAAGTGATCTCAGTTAAGATAATTTACTTTTTTGAATTTCAGTTTCTCTAACTGTAAAATGGAAATAAATAAGCTAAGCTCCCAAGATGGACATGAAGAATAAATGAGATACCATGGAAAGCTTCTAACACGCCACCTACACAGCAAATGAAAGTTACTCCCATTGATTAGTAGTATTACAATATTCATTCCTGTTTTATATGAAAATATTTTTTAGATAAAGCTCAGAGAGAGCTCACAATTTTGGAAGAGCAACTTCCCATGCTTAGAGTAACCTGGGAGAGAGGGCAGATGATCGAAAACATGACTAGACATGGAATGAGGGCCCTTTGTCTTCTTTATTGCTTAAATAATGTATGGCCAGCATCCTGACTCCCTGCTTAAAAAAAAAAAAAAAATCATCTCCGTTTAATGATAGAGTGCGTGGGTGCTTAAGGCATTAGTATCACTGATTGAAGCGTTTGTTCTTATCACAAATGTCAAGATCCTGATTATTTTTTTCACCCTACATTTTTAACCTGCCTTATGCCAAGGGGGAAGGACGCATGTAGGACAAGAAAACAGAATGAAAAGAAAAGAACAGAAAGATAGAATTTTTCCTCTCAGTTGGTCTGAATTTTAATAAAAATTTCCTTGATTTAACAGCAGTTTTGTTAGGTTGCTTTAATTTATTTCCCCCATTGAAATACATAATGAATTGCTACAAGTCCCCATGGTGAGCTCTGTTGCAGGGGGAGCCGCTCATTAGTTCATGTGAGGTCATGGGTATTTGTGTCTAATTTACATGGCAGATATTGCAAAGATTTCTCAAATTTGATAGAGACATCAACTCACAGTCATAGTGAGATGACTGCTGAACCAGAGAAAGAAAGGAAACCTGCATTCGCTTTTGACTGTTTTCATGGCCACTTTTCATGTACACATACTCCAAAAACGACTCTGAAATCACAGAAGTAAACAAAACAATTTTAAAATACATTGAGAAATATTCTTGTACTACTGTCCTTTATGTAAGGGAAGGGCCAAGAAGGACTGCGAAGAGATAGACCCTCCTTTTCCATAGAATCAAGGGAGTGTCCCTAAGGAATGAAATGAATTCCAGCTTCCTAGTGCTTAACGGAATGTCTTCATTTAATTTAATAAGTGGGTAATATTTATGCTATCTTCTCACATAAATATCTCTGCGTTGTAGAGTTTCATCATGAAAATCACTGCTCCTTATGGCCTCTGAGGTCTCTTATAACATGGAATTCCAGCCGGGCGCGGTGGCTCACGCCTGTAATCCCAGCACTTTGGGAGGCCGAGACGGGCGGATCACGAGGTCAGCAGATCAAGACCATCCTGGCTAACACGCTGAAACCTCGTCTCTACTAAAAATACAAAAAATTAGCCTGCAGTGGCGGGCGCCTGCAGTCCCAGCTACTCCGGAGGCTGAGGCAGGAGAATGGCGTGAACCCAGGATGCGGAGCTTGCAGTGAGCTGAGATCCGGCCACTGCACTCCAGCCTGGGCGACAGAGCGAGACTCCGTCTCAAAAAAAAAAAAAAAAAAAATGGAATTCAATAACATTCATTTTTAACATACAGATGCATTCTCATAGTGAGGGAAAGCCCCTCAATAGAGTCTCTGAGTTTACAACTTTTAGAAAGAGAAGAGATAAGCTGGTAGGCAGCGCTAAATTGCACCAGGCATTATCCTACAACAAAAAGAACGCCGAGAATTGTATCCCACTTTTTGGACTTGGAGATTTCTTCTCCTTTACCCTCACTTCTCCTCACACTAAGTGAAAGTAAGTTCACCATGTCCCCCAAAGTCAAGCAACTTTTTACTTACACAACCTTACAAGTCTTTCCACATCACTTCAAGTGAAAAAGTGTCCTTGTTTTTATCTTCAAGAACAGACCCCAATATAACACCCAGACACCGTGGGCCTTTCATTACATAGCACAATGTTAGAGCTGCTTGAAAATCAGGATGGATTCCTTGAGAAGCAGCCAGAAATCTCCTAAGTAATCTACAGCATACCCTCTACTTTTCCGGCCAAGGAGGGTGAGGCAGAGTGGGGACAGAGAAAACCATATAGAAGAGTCACAGAACATCACAATGTCTAGTGCAGGTCCATTTATTATGAAGCTGGAGAAAATGAGGCCCTGAGAAGGGAAGTGACATAGTTTAAGATCATGCATCAAGTTAGTGAAAGAGAGATCGAAATTAAGGATTAATAACAATGACAATAGCTAACATATACTGAGCACTTACCACATGTTAAGCACTGTTTGAGGAGCTTGTCATCTACTTCCTAACTGTTTCTTTTTAAAAACCTATCAGGCCAGGCGCAGTGGCTCATGCCTGTAATCCCAGCACTTTGAGATGCCAGGGCGGGTGGATCACCAGGTCAGGAGATCAAGACCATCCTGGCTAACACGGTGAAACCCCGTCTCTACTAAAACTACAAAAAATTAGCCGGGCATGGTGGTGGGCACCTGTAGTCCCAGCTACTCGGGAGGTTGAGGCAGGAGAATGGCGTGAACCCGGGAGGTGGAGCTTGTAGTGAACTGAGATCGCTCCACTGCACTCCAGCCTGGGCGACTGAGCAAGACTCCGTCTCAAAATACATATATGTGTGTGTGTGTATATATCAGCTGGGTGTGGTGGCTCACCCCTGTGATCCCAACACTTTGGGAGGCTGAGACAGGCGGATCACCTGAGGTCAGGAGTTTGAGACCAGCCTGACCAACATGGTGAAATCCCATCTCTACTAAAAATATAAAATTAGCCAGGCATGGTGGTGCACACCTGTAATCCCAGCTGCTTGGGAGGCTGAGGTGGGAGAATCGCTTGAACCCGGGAGGCAGAGGCTGCAGTGAAGCAAGAGCACCCCATTGCACTCCAGCCTGGGCAACAAGAGTGAAACTCAGTCTCACAAAAAAAAAAAAAAAAGAGTAATGAGAGAGAGACATTAAATACTACAGCTTTCCCACCTCCTCTCTCCACCCTTTCTCAAAAGTTGTTCCATTTCTCAGAAGTAACCATTTTCAAGAGTTTCTTATAAAACTTATTTTTAAGACTTTCTTCAAGAAATGTACTAGAAATATACTGGTATATAGATATATATGCCCTTTATATAAATAAATTACACTTTACTCTTAATTGTGTGCTTGATATTTATTAAACACACAAAGAGTATTCATTTTAATGCCTGCAAAGGTATTCCACGGCATGGATGCACCATAATTTATTTAAACAGCCCTCTTTTGATGAACACTTGTGTTATTTCCAGTTTGTTAATTTGTCTGTTTTTATTTTGTTATAAATGAATATATGCAATTGTCTTTAAGAAAAAATAAGAGAAGTGAAATTTCTGAGTCAGTGTCAATCATTTTAGTTTTTATAAATCCTGCCAAATTATCCTATAAAAAGGCTGCCTAGCTTACTCTCTTACCATCAATGCTTGAGAGATGCTATATTTCTATATCATAGTTAATACTAGCTATTAATCCACTTCTTAGTATTTGACAGTCTGATGAGGGAAAATAATACTGCCTTAATGCTGTTTTAATTTGAATGTCCTTAATTATAAAAAAGATTGAGCATCTTTTCTACCTTTATTGTCAATTTATATTTGTTTTTTTCTATGAACTATCTCTTCATATGCGCTACCTAGTATCTCCCATTGGGTTATATTACCTTTTCATATTGATTTCTAGGAACTCCTTGTAAATTTACAATTATTCTTCTGTTGTATGTGTTGTAAATATTTGCCTCATTTGTTGAATTTTTAAAAACATTATTCATGATATTTATCATACAGAAATTTCATATTTTTGTACAGAGTTAACAACATACAACTTTTGAAGTCTGGTTTATCTGTCTTTCATTATATCTACCTATCTATCTAAATTTCCCAGTCAAGTTAGCCTCTAGAAAATATTAAATAAATTGGCTTCTAATGATATACTAATTTATGAGTATAGCTTCTGAATGGAATATTTATAAAGTAAGAGTTTTTTTTTTTTTTTTTTTTCTTGAAATGGGGTCTCACTCTGTCGCCCAGGCTTGGGTGCAGTGGTGCTATCTCGGCTCACTGCAACCTCCGCCTTCCAGGTTCAAGCAATTCTCCTGCTTCAGTCTCCCAAATAGCTGGGACTATAGGCGCATGCCACCATGCCCTGCTAATTTTCGTATTTTTATTAGAGATGGGGTTTCATCATATTGATCAGACTGTTTTTTTTTTTTTTTTTGATGGAGTCTCGCTCTATTGGCAGGCTGGAATGCAGTGGCACAATCTCGGCTCACTACAACCTCCGCCTTCTGGATTCAAGCAATTCTCCTGCCTTAGGCTCCCGAGTAGGTAGGTGGGACTACAGGTGCATGCCACCATGCCCGGCTAATTTTTGTATTTTTAGTAGAGACAGGGTTTCACCATGTTGGCCAGGATGGTCTCGATCTCTTGACCTCGTGATCC
>NW_012117389.1:454204-455093 GCF_000951035.1 Colobus angolensis palliatus | reverse complement strand
TATTTTTAGTAGAGACAGGGTTTCACCGTGTTAGCCAGGATGGTCGCGATCTCCTGACCTTGTGATCTGCCTGCCCTGGCCTCCCAAAGTGCTGGGATTACAGGCATGAGCCACTGCACCTGACCAGAAGGAATCATTTAAATAAAGTACTGGAGAATGTACTGGGAGAGAACAGTTAAAGAAGAGAAGAGAAATATATTTCAGGCGAAGAGAACATAGAATGAATAAAGGCCCAGAGATAATACAGCCTGAACAAAAGCTGCAGTGCAGGATGAGCTTAGGCTGGTAAACTGGACCTTGTATATTATGCAAAGGACTTTGGATTCTTTTCTGTTTCTTGTGAAATATGAAATAAACTCATCTAGTTTTTACTTTATGATGACTTATAATCATTTTGGGGAGCCAAGAGTGTATTAACCTGTGTGTTAAGAAGATATCTTGGGCCAGGCATGGAGGCTCACACCTGTAATCCCAGCACTTTGGGAGGCTGAAGCAGGAGGATGGCTTGAGCCCAGGAGTTTAAGACCAGCTGGGGCAACACAGTGTGACCTCACTTCTACACACACACACACACACACACACACAATTATTAATTAGCCAAGGCAGTGTACCATGCCTGTGTTCCCAGCTAGGATGAGGTGGGAGGATTGTTTGAGTCTAGAAAGTCAAGGCTGCAGTGAGCTAGGTTCACATCACTGTACTTCATACTGGGTGACAGAGAGAGATCTTGTCTCAAAAAAAAAAAAAAAAGATATTCGGCAAACATGTAAAATGGCCTTGCAAAAATGATGGAAATTGAGGTATGGAGAAATACTGCTTTTCATATCTACAAGAACTTGTCTTTTTTTTTTTTTTTTTCTGAGACGGAGCTTTGCTCTTGTTGCCCAGG
>NW_012117389.1:432903-448095 GCF_000951035.1 Colobus angolensis palliatus | reverse complement strand
TTTCAAGTGACTCACAAATTTTCATTCCTTTCAGAAAATAATACCTGACATTCGTGCTCGTTCTATGCCAGTGACTTGTTTTTCTTAACATTTTGCATGTTTTATTAACTCATTTAACTCAGTAGCAATTCATTCAAACCTCAAAATAACCCTCAAAGGCAGGATTGTAATCCCCACATTACAAACCAGAAAACTGAGGCACGGAGAGGTTGACTACACCCAGGTTGAAACCTTCGGTTGTTTGGCTCCAGAGTTTGCGCTCTTAACCCCAGTTTTTATGCTCTCTATTTATGAAACATGCAAGAGACTTGCCTCCCACATAGCTCCTACAGGGGCTGGCCAGCCTTTCCTTATGTGCTGTCACTGTTCAGATCATTCTATTCTGGCACAGTTTAAATCTTCAGAGTCCTGCCTCATATTGTACCCAAGTCTACCTCCTTATAACTATGAAGCAAACGTTTAAAGTCAGTTAGCAAATTTCACCACTCCCAACTCCACTGAGGTAAGCAGAATGGTCCACTGAAGATGTCCATATCCTAATTCCTAAAACATGTGAATATGTTATATTACACAGCAAAAGATGTTTTGCTTACCTTACTATATAGTAAGGTTAGGGGCTTTCAAATTAGAGGGATTGACCTCGATTGGCCAGGTGGGTGAATCTAATCACACGAGTCCTTGAAAAATAGAGAACTTGGCCGGGCGTGGTGGCTCAAGCCTGTAATCCCAAGCACTTTGGGAGGCCGAGATGGGCGGATCACGAGGTCAGGAGATCGAAACCATCCTGGCTAACACAGTGAAACCCCGTCTCTACTAAAAAAAAATGCAAAAAACTAGCCGGGCAAGGTGGTGGGCGCCTGTAGTCCCAGCTACTCGGGAGGCTGAGGCAGGAGAATGGCGTAAACCCGGGAGGCGGAGTTTGCAGTGAGCTGAGATCCGGCCACTGCACTCCAGCCTGGGCGACAGAGCTAGACACTCCGTCTCAAAAAAAAAAAAAAAGAAGAAGAAGTGGCCTTTTTTTTTTTTTTTAAGAAGGCAATGGGAGGGAATAATTGAGGGGAGACTACTCTAGTTTAAAAGATATTTGAGGGACATTACAAACAAATGTAGTGAACCTGCATTGGCTGCTACTTCAATTGAATTAAATGTCTCCAAGGCAGCCTGGGAAATTTGAATATGGGCAGGATATTAGATGATAATAAGAAATTATTGTTAATTTTGTTAGGTGTAATAATACCATTGTGGTTATATAAGAAAATGTGTGCCGGGCACGGTGGCTCATGCCTGTAATCCCAGAACTTTGTGAGGCCAAGGCGGGCAGATCACCTGAGGTCGAGAGTTCGAGACCAGCCTAATCAACATGGAGAAGCTCCATCTCTACTAAAAACACAAAAATTAGCCAGGGTGGGGGCATGTGCCTTTAATCCCAGCTATGAGGGAGGGTAAGCCAGGAGAATAGATTGAACCCAGGAGGCAGAGGTTGCAGTGAGCTGAGATCGTACCACTGCACTCCAGCCTGGGTGACAGAGCAAGACTCCGTCTCAATGAATTAATTAATTAATTAAAGCTATGCTTTTCAGACTTATTGCGTATGTAAATCTGCTCAGCGTATTTTATGACATTTTTCCAATTATTGATACATATTTTGATTCAATATGGTAAAGGACCAAGCCCTGTCATGCTTCACTGAATACTTTTATCCAGTAATTAACATTCTCTAGAGAAAGGTAAACTATAACTTACATTTAGATTTAGAGATGAGAAATTTAGAGACTGCCATGTGCTTTCACAATGCAATCAAATTTAAACCTCACATCTCACCTATGAGTTGTCTTATTATAGATGAGCAAACAAAGGTTCAAATAAGTTAAGGACAAAAAAAAAAAGCATATAGGGTCAGGCACAGTGGCTCACACCTGTAATACCAGCACTTTGGGAGGCCAAGTCAGGTGGAGCACTTGAGGTCAGGAGTTTAAGACCAGCCTTGCCAACATTGTGAAACCACATCTCTACTAAAAATACAAAAATTAGCCAGGCATGGTGGTGGGTGCCTGTAATCCCAGCTACTTCGGAGGCTGAGGCAGGAGAATAGCTTGAACCCTGGAGGCAGAGGTTGCAGTGAGCCCAGATCACACCATTGCACTCCAGCCTGGGTGACAAGAGCAAAACTCTATCTAAAAAAAAAAAAAAAAGGCCGGGCGCGGTGGCTCAAGCCTGTAATCCCAGCACTTTGGGAGGCCGAGACGGGCGGATCACGAGGTCAGGAGATCGAGACCATCCTGGCTAACATGGTGAAACCCCGTCTCTACTAAAAAATACAAAAAACTAGCCGGGCGAGGTGGCGGGCGCCTGTAGTCCCAGCTACTCGGGAGGCTGAGGCAGGAGAATGGCGTAAACCCTGGAGGCGGAGCTTGCAGTGAGCTGAGATCCGGCCACTGCACTCCAGTCCGGGCGACAGAGCAAAAAAAAAAAAAAAAAAAAGGTTAAGGACAAATACCTTTTCTTGACATGACTGGGCAACATTTGGAAGAAAGAGATTGAAAACAAAGGTATGCAAAGGGGATAGAGGTATATATATACACGTATGGATAAAAGATTGCCTGAGGTGTGATTAAGCAATGAAAGATGAGAAGATAGACAAATGTAGAGATTCAGACTCCTCAGGTAAAAGAAAGGAGTTGGTGGGGCAGAGATAGGTTGGTTCATTTTGCTGGCCAACTGGGGACACAGAATATTCACAAATCAATTTCTCCATTTGTAAAATGCAGTTAAGATCCAGATTTGCAAGTTTCTTGATAGGATAGACGAGATAATGTATGTAAGGCACGTGTCCCGGTGCTTGTCCTGTGGTAGGCACACAATAGGTGTTACTTACCACTCAGACTCCCCAGTTCCTTGAAACTTCCAGTGCACCAGAATCAGACTTCCATTTTCCTAAGGCTCTTCACCACGACCCTATGATTTTGTTATCCACCACTTGGAGGGTCCCTATTGTTAGGTTTGTAACAAGGGTGGCAAATATTTGGATATTATGCTTTCTACCACAGAACTTCTTCCTGTTCTGTCTTCCCATTGTTCTCCCATGGCTATTTTTCCTCTGCCCCCTATGGCCCCGTTCCTGTGGTGTACAATGTTTGAAGACCATCAGAGCATATTCTTCAATGTCCTTTAATAATGCCTTTTTATTTCATGTTTACAGTAATTAAAGCCTTTTTCTGTTCATTTTCTCATTTCATTTTCATAATAACTCAGTGAAATAGGCAGAGCAGTGGCTTGATCCATCAAGGAAACTGAAACTCAAAGATGTACATGACTTACCCAAAGCCATACAGCAAGTAAATGGCTGAACTGAAACTAAACCAAAGTTTTGTGATTCTAAATCCTCTGGTACTTGAAATACAACACCAAGTCATCAGCTGTGGATCAGAAACCCAAACGGCACCACTAAAAGCTACACACAACCATTTGTTTTTCCTAGATAACGCTGGCCATCTTCCATGTGAAATATCCACATAATACATTGACTTTCTAAAGAAAAGTAAAGCCAATGTATTTCTATAGGAAGTCACAAACATTTGAGGTGCAAAATGCAACTGCTCTACTCCATAGATGGATAATCATTTTGGAGAAAGCTATTTCCATCATCTTTATAAATATTTGTAAAAACATTTTTCTGTGCTTATAAAAAATGGTGCTCTGAATATTCTTTTTTTCCCCCTTTATATTATATTACATTCTGCAAGCTTTTTTTTTTTTTTTTTTCCTTTAAGCCTATCTCTAAAAGGACCTCTACAGAAGTTAATGTCTGGAGTAAGATTTGCTTTCAAGGTGTGAATAAAGTAGGACTGTCTTGGGTCCTTTAGGTCAGTTGATCAAATACAAAGTCCAGTATCTTCTGACATAAAAATTCTGCCCAGCATATCTTTTCATTTTAATGGGAGAAATAGAAATGTGGCTACATGCACCAACAGTTAATCTCTGGCATTTTTATTTTATTTTGTTATAATGATTAATCTCTTATTGGAATAAAGCAACTCTGAGGTCATTGCATGTGAATGTCTTATTCTTGAAACAAAGTGTCTACACTAATATACTACTTAGTTAAAACAAAAAGAAAACTTTTGTGAATGTCATTAAATGTTTTGCTTTTTTGTTTTTGTTTTTGAGACGGAGTCTTGCTCTGTTGCCAGGCTGGAGTGCAGTGGCGTGATCTCGGCCTCTGCCTCCCAGATTCAAGCAATTCTCCTGCCTCAGCCTTCTGAGTAGCTGGGACTACAGGTGCGCACCACCATGACCAGCTAATTTTTGTAATTTTAGTAGAGACAAGGTTTCACCATGTTGGCCAGGATGATCTCGATCTCTTGACCTCGTGATCCGCTCTCCTCGTCCTCCCAAAGTGCTGGGATTACAGGCATGAGCCACTGCGCCTGACCCTCATTAAGAGTCTTCTTTGAAAGAATGGCATATGTATTAAAGAATCAACAGTATTTGTGCCAACATTCCATTCAATTGCTGTGACAATGGATAGTTTGATAAAGCCCTCGCCATGAAAGAGAATACAGTCAAAAAACAGTCAAAATGCATGTTAGTGCATTAAAATTATAATAATTTTAGTGCATGGTGAAGGTAGCACTTAAAATAATTGGGGAAAAATGAGCTTTTCAAGAAATAGTATAAGGACAATTAGCTATCCATTTGAGAAAATTAAATGGTTAGCTCTCTGTCTCATACCAGGCTGCCTTGGAGACATTTTTAATTCAATTGAAGTAGCAGCCAATGCAGGTTCACTACATTTGTTTGTAATGTCCCTCAAATATCTTTTAAACTAGCATAGTCTCCCCTCAATTATTCCCTCCCGTTGCCTTCTTTAAAACATAAAAGCCACTTCTTCTTATGTTCTGGATTTTCTGATTGCTTTCTTGGGTTCTATTTAACTTTTTTCTCTATTCCCTATATTTCCTATTCACTTGACACTTGCTCTAAAAGTTTGATAGAGTTTATAGACATTTTTGGCAAGACTATTTCATGGATACTTCTGTGTGCCTCCTGTTGGATCCCATGAGGAGGAACCCAAGGTCTGGTTTATCCTTGTCTTAGTGATGCTAACATTGATCAGCAAGCTCAAGCCAGCATTACCGCCTGAGTTCTGCCTCCTGTCAGATCAGTGGCTGAATTAGATTGCCCGCCACTCACTCCCTGCTGTGTGATCTAGGTCCCAACAGGCCACGGATCAGTATCTGTCTGCAGTTCAGGGGTTGGGGACCCCTGGTTTAAAGAACTAAATATAAATATAAATAAATACAAAGGGTATCGATACACTAATGGTGGTAATGTAAATTGATCCAGCCACTTTGGAGGGAAAAATGGCAATTAAATGCACATATCCCGTGACCCAACAATTGAACTTCTACACAGTTACCCTAGAGAAATATTGATACACATGTGCATAAGGGGAATTGCCTAGGATGCTCACTGCAACATTCTTTATGAGAGTAAACAAATTGGAAACAACCTAAATATTCACCAGTATAGAAATGGTTAAATAAAACTTTCATACATGCAAACAATGGAATACTATACTGCAGTTTAAATGCTTCAGTTTGGTTTTTAAGAAATGGAAGAAGGCTGGGCGCGGTGGCTCAAGCCTGTAATCCCAGCACTTTGGGAGGCCGAGGCGGGCGGATCACGAGGTCAGGAGATCGAGACCATCCTGGCTAACACGGTGAAACCCCGTCTCTACTAAAAAATACAAAAAACTAGCCAGGCGAGGTGGCGGGTGCCTGTAGTCCCAGCTACTTGGGAGGCTGAGGCAGGAGAATGGCGTAAACCCAAGAGGCAGAGCTTGCAGTGAGCTGAGATCCGGCCACTGCACTCCAGCCCGGGCGACAGAGCGAGACTCCGTCTCAAAAAAAAAAAAAAAAAAAAAAAAAGAAATGGAAGAAAAATATAGATCCATAAGTAGCAACATGGAAAGTTATCCAAGATATATTGTTAGATGAAAAAGCTATTCACTGAAGAATGTATAGAAAAAAGTGATTTTACTTTTATAAAAATAAATACTGTACTATTTAAGTGTATGTACATTTGTTTTCATAAGTGCAGAGAAAAATGTCTAGATGGAGACACAGCAATCTGTAACTGTGAGTGCTTCTGGAAAATGGGTTTGAGACAAAATCTGAAGGTAAGAAGGTATTATTAGAAGATTTTTATGGTGACCATGTTTTCATTTGATAGTTACATAATTTTTAAACGATAAAAGCACTCACTGCAAATGATGCTACAAGCCCTGAGGAAGGTGTGCCCCCACCTCCTTCCCAAGTTGACAATTAACTGAAAGAAAAGGTGAAAGGAAGAGAAAGTCCACATAGAGACTTGCCATCTAGAATCAATTCTTCATAGTAAAGTTCAATGGCAGAAAATCCTACATGGTCATTCTAATCTCTCATGACCTCCTCCCCTAAAATATATTTTTAGCCTCCTCTTTTTGATTAGGACATTAATTCAAGTAGATGTAGTGTAAAATGCAATGCATCACCTACTAGAGAGTAAATTCAATGAGGGCAGATACCATGCCAGTCTTAGTCATCTTGGTGTCCCTGGTTCAGCACAGTACTTGGTACCTGGATGTGTTTGCTAGACATTAGCTCTAACCGGGCCGGGCATGGTGGCTCACGCCTGTAATGCCAGCACTTTGGGAGGCTGAGGCAGCTGGATTACCTGAGGTCAGGAGTTTGAGGCCAGCCTGGCCAACACGGTGAGACTCCATCTCTACTAAAAATACAAAAAAATAGCTGGGCGTGGTGGTGCACACCTGTAGTCCAGCTACTGAGGCAGAATAATCACTGGAACCCAGGAGGCAGAGGTTGCAGTGAGCCATGATCGTGCCATTGCACTCCAGACTGGGTGACAGAGAGAGACTCCATCCCAAAAAAACAAAAAATAGAAAACAAAAAAGAGAGAGAGAGAGAGATTAGCTCTAACCTAACTGTGTCTGTATTCCTATCTTTATTGTCACAAACAGCTCCATTCTGCCTCTAGCACATTTATTCAATAGATATGTATAAGACTCCTCCTATGTGCCTGGCACTGTACATTAAATATTTGTTATATAAATGTTGAATGAAGGAAAATACCTATTAGCATCCATTAATACAATAGCATCAAAGTGCATCCATTTATAAGCTTAACTAGTTGACTGAATGGGAAGGAACAGACAAATGGGGACATGGCACAGTACACAGAGATTGAAAGAAAGGAGACCTGAGTGCTGTACCCTGGGAGGCCATGCAAGGAGGGGCACCAGCGGGGTGGCAGTCCCTTTTCTAGCACCTCATTATTGATACCATGAGCAAAGTAACACATACCGCTTCCTGTATATGTTCGTTCGACAACTTAAGATTAAACAATTAATCTGGCTGAATACCTTAGTCCCTACCCTCCAGGAGAGCATACAGTAGGGGGTGGAATGAAAAAATGTGGGCTTTGGGTCAGGTTTAAACTATTGCTGTTGGGAGATCCCAGGCAAGTTGCTGACCTCTCTGACCTTCAGTGAAATAGGATGATGACACCTCTGATAAAGAGTTATTTTGCATTTTTAAAACACCCTCTTGTAAAATGCCTGGTACTTAGTAGGTACTCAGTAATTGATAATTAAAATTATTAATTAATCTACAGGTTTAATCTTACATTCTAGCTGGGGTGGAGGTAAGAAAGGGGGAAAGACCATAAGATAATTACCTCTAATGGAAGGCAGAGTCAAATACGTGTTCGCATTAGGAAGGGGGACACAAGGTTGTAGACCCAGAGAAAAATATAATACCTTCCAACTAACTGTGGGGACTGGGGAAGGCTTCCCAGCTAATGTGGCATTTCAAATTGGGCCTGAAGGGATGAGGAGGATTTCTATAGGTAGAGAAGGGATAAGGTATGTGACTGTGCACTCTCTTGTCCTATAAACACAAAGGTATCCCTGTAGCAGACACAGAATGAAATTTGTTAGGGTGATAAAGAAAAGCAGAGAGACGCAGTTAAGATTATGTCTCTATAACAGCAAACATACATTTGGCAGCAAATAAATGGATCATCATGACTCACTTGGTTTCTCCAGACTCAGGAGAAGAAAATGAAAAAAGAATTGGAGCTGAATGTCAGGATAAAATTGTTTTACTAGAAAGATGGTTTTGATTGTGAGACAATCTCCCAAGGAAAAGAAAAGAATCCCTTGCTCGTGCATTCTATTAACTAGAAAGTATCTTGGATACAGTTGAATCTTTTGATTATACAATTGAATGAAAACTCTTAAAGCAAGAATGAAGAACAGACATTCCCTTGGAGATTGTGCTCTGACAGTCTAGACAGTAGCCCTGCCCATAGACACTACAGCATTCTGTACAACAAACATAATCTAAATCTCACTGCCCAGCTGGACCTTTTACTGTATACTCTCTCATACAGTGTTTCGTGGGCCTGCGTTACCCCCAGTAGACTGCAGGCTGTCTGAGCTCAGGAATACTGTTACCTGTTTTCCCCAGAATTTAGCATCATCCAAGACACACAGTCCCCTGAGCTTAGGTTTCTCCATTCAGTCATCTCTCCAGTTCTTCTAAGTCTTTATTACAAGGTGATGAACTTGAGTGAAAACAGGACCCACATTAGCTCATTTGTAATTGTTTTCTGGGTGGCTGATCTTAGCCCCTGAGTTTATAATTATCAGGTAGACAAAGAATAGCCTCAATTTTCAGCTCCTCTATAATATGCAGCAACAGATTTTTTTCCTCTAAGACCAAGAGAGGAGGGAAATACAGAATTTGAGCAAATTCCTAAGGGTGCAGTACCATAAAGTCACATAATATGAGTATAAACTCAAGGAGAGGGGTTGCTTTATAGGGTTAGCATTGGGTCACACAAAAGGCCATCATACGGCCATGAATCCATGAAAGTTCTTCTTTGAGCCTGTCCCTAACCTGTGTGCATTGGAAAGAAAAGACCCAGTTTCCCCTTTGCCTGAAAGGCCGGTCTGTGTTGTGTCCTACAGCCTTTTGCTAGTGGCTGCTGTGAGGGCCCATGAGAGTCCCTGAGCATTCCAGGAGTGGAATTGATTGGGGAATCAAAGAGTGTGGCTTGGACAAGTGGGCTGAGCATGACTTGTCAGTTGTGAGACACCATCTTTTAGCCTCCTCTCCTTTTCCAGAAGGTTGACTATACCTTTAATTAACTGTGGAAACTTGTCACAAGGGAGCTTGTTAAAAATGCAGAATCACAGGATCCCCTTTTAACAAGATCCCCGGGTGATTCATATGCACAGTAAAGTTTGAGAATCACTGCCTTGAGCCCTCTAGGCCTGTTTCTGCTTCCCTTAAATGGGATTGAGGACACCAACCTATCCCTGAGACTGGCTGTGGGTAGCAGATGAGATAACCTGGGACACCACTGTACTGGAGCCGGCTGTTAGATTTGCAGGAGTTTTGTGAGCTGCTTGTTAAGTTGCTGCTAGTTTGAACTTGGGCTGCGATGGGAGTATTTACACCACAACAATATGCAGACCCTACACATCAGGGCTTTTCATTTGTTTTCAGAGATGCACTTTATCTGTACTCCATCCTAGGATCCTTTTCCAGGTAATACCCAAGACCTGTGAGCTGCGGAGTCTGCCACGTGTAGCACAAGAAGGACACTTGCAGGTCACTAGGGGTGTTCAGAAGTGGGGACATCAGCTTGAATTTGGACCCATGGTCTGGATACCAAAACAGGAAAGGTAAGGGCAGAGCCTCTCCATTTGGGCTCTCCTCAGTTCCTTGGCGCTTAACTCAACAGCTGGAGCTCATTACTATACCCCTTACCCACTAGCTGCTCAAAGGCCTTGTTCTGTTATGCTGCAGAGGGTCTGTACTTCGGCAGCAAAGGAAGCCATGCCCAGCATAGTGCCAGTGGGTTCTGTCCTAGGAACCTTGGAAAAGAACTTCTCAAATCATTAAGGAAATGAAAATGAAAACAAACCCTGAGGGAGGAGAAAATCCACCTACTAGCTAGCTTACTTAACATAGTCTACTTAACATAGACCATGTGTTAATGGGACATTAAGATCCCACCAAAAGGAAAAAAGCATTTTAGCCATCCAGCTCCCTGTTCACACAGGGCAAAGGTAAACTATGTGGCTGTGGAACGTTTGCATGCTTCAACATTTTGCAAGAGGATGATCTATCTCTCAGAGGTACCATAAGGATTTTGTGATCCTGAGGTTGCTATGGTGGCTGCTTTTGTGTTGAATAACAAAGTGCTATATAAACTCGGGCAAATCTGCATAAATTATATCTCGCCTGTGACTCCATGGTTCTCTAACTTACACACCCTGATCCATAATGGAAGAAACATGCTTGGACATAGAGCAATGGGGCATAGACATATGTTGCACCAGCAAGGGTGCTTCCCAGGTAGTTTCATCAAGTAGGCTATTTATTTCCCTCTAGTTAAACAGTTGTTAATTGCCAAAACACCTTTTCTGAAATTATTTTGCAAGTCTTTTAGCACAAAGGCTATTGATGAGGCACACTTGGTATTTTTCAGATAACACAAAGCACAGCCAAGTAAGCATGTTTCCATTTTGATTCACAGAAATCTAATACTCTTCTATTACTTACATTCAGTCCATATTTATGACAAAATGAGGTTTTCGTATAAAATAAAAACCTGAAACTTACCACTATGCTGTGCCTCTATCTTTTATCTCTTGCCCCTCTGAGCTGCAACATTCCATGGGATCCAGAATTATATTATCGCAGCCTAACTTCCTTTTGTCCAAGCAGAGCATATTGCAGTTCTCCAAAAGTAATGCAATATTATCAGTTCCAAGCACCTCCCCACTTTCACCCCCCTCCCTTTTTAAAATGCCATTACTTTTCAAGAAGGTGTGTCAGTATAACAGAGTGTGTATTTCTAGCTAGCTTGCAGCCTTGACAAAGGGGTTTGGGCTGGGCGCGGAGGCTCAAGCCTGTAATCTCAGCACTTTGGGAGGCCGAGACGGGCGGATCACGAGGTCAGGAGATCGAGACCATCCTGGCTAACACGGTGAAACCCCGTCTCTACTAAAAAATACAAAAAAACTAGCCGGGCGAGGTGGCGGGTGCCTGTAGTCTCAGCTACTCGGGAGGCTGAGGCAGGAGAATGGCGTAAACCTGGGAGGCGGAGCTTGCGGTGAGCTGAGATCCGGCCACTGCACTCCAGCCTGGGCGATAGAGCAAGACTCTGTCTCAAAAAAAAAAAAAAAAAAAAAGGGGGGGGTTTGAAGTATGTGTCAAACATATTTCACTTACCCCTGGCTCCTTGCTTTAGGTCAGTAGACGACCAGGAGGTGACATTTTCCCAGAAGCAAGATAACTACATGCCAGTTTTCACAGAGCAATGGCGTGTTGTTCTTCACTTTTTGTTCTGATGACCAAGATCACACCTAAGTCATGCACCTTTTACTCTCTTCTGGAAATGTAGCCAACCGACCATCTACACAAAAGCAACCTCCAGCTGGGAAAGCCACTCTCATCTCAGAGGTGAGTGGAGCATGGCGATGAGTCATGAGAGCTCACAAATGGCAAAACCAGGTGTCTGGGTTTCCAGATGATATTAAAGGATCTCTGTAACATCACTGGGACTTGAGTGGGATTGAACTCCTGCTCTGCACCAACTGCAACAGGGAAACGCATGCAGGCGTTTCTGATTTTCCTGTTGCATTCTTTCAGACAGCCAACTTTTACAGAGGGTAGCCACATGATTGGAGCCAGAGATTTCACTTGGCCCTGAGCCACCAGCACTAACACATGTCTGAGGACTCACAGCTGCCTCACTAGTGGCTTCTCAGCACCTCCGCTGCAGATGTGTGCTTTTCATGCTGTGTAATGTCTGTTTCTCAAGCTTCTGTGAGAGAGAGCAAGACAGAGAAAAGAACCGATAGACATCAGCTCCAACAAGTGCCCACTCACAGGTGGAAGAATATCCAGGAAGCAGGTTGGGCTAAACCCCACACTGCTAGGCATTACTCGGGTTCTCCAAGGTAGCAGGGTGTGACTGACCAATGTTGGCCCCAATCCCATCCCTGCAAAATCCCAATCTTAGCTCTCCAAAGCCCCCAAGTCATCGGCAAAAGCAGTTCGGTCCTGATACTAATCGTTGCCCATGCCCAGCAAAGCCTGGGACAGTACCTGATCCATTTCCTTGCCTGTGAGATGAAGTTCATCAATTGTCAATTTCTAATGACAAGCAAATTATAAGCAATGGGCCTTGCTCCTTGTCTGAAATGTCATGGAGGCATCTGCAGGCTGGATGGTCAACACATTTTCTGGTACATAGGGCAAACGAGATCCGAGGTCTAGTTCTAACACGTCACTGACATGCTGGCTAACCTTTGGCAGGTCACTTTTGCTCCGTGACTTAGTTTTCTCATCTCTACAAGGAGGAAGTTGGATTAGATCACCTCCAATGCAACTTCCAGTTCTGCTATTAAGTGATTCTGTGTTGCACACACTGACTTTACAGCTAGGCTGCCTCAAATAGTCACCAGGAAGTTCTCCTTCTTTATGCTGTATGCCCATCTCAGACCAACTTGGTTATAAAATAAGTAAAGTCTCAGCAATAGGCTGGTGGCAGCAAGAAGCAACAAGCTCAGCCCACACAGCAAGAACGTTTGCCACCACATGGTATTTTCTCAAACAGTTTCCAGACACATCTGCACAGCACCTAGACAGAAAGCAACAAGAAAACACATGAACTTCATGGGTGGTCTTCTCAAGATGTTCAAAAACATTCAGGATATAAACTCACCAGGTCTATCTTCACTCCCACCCTTGAAAGACACAGGATTCCATTAACACCAGGCCCTGCCTTGGTTGCAACAATCCACCAGCCCAGAGTCTGTAGTTACCTCATACCCTAAAATCAACTCAGCTTTGTCCCCTATGTCTCAGATCTCCTTGGTCCCGAGTTAGGGGGTGAATTATCTGCCACCACTTCCTCTAAAACAGCTGGTAGAGCCCACCTTTGCCTTAAGTACTGGAAAGTGAGCCCACCATTCAGCCTGCAAACACTACCATGACATTTCAGATGAAGAGCAACAATTTCAGCTCTAGTTCTAGCTGTGTTACTGACATGCTAGCTAACCCTTGGCAGGTCACTTTTGCTCTCCATGACTCGAGTTTCCCATCCGCATCTCTACAAGGAGGAAGTTGAATTAGATGACCTCCAAGGCCACTTCCTGTTCTGATGCTGAATGATTCTGTTATAGGACATGCCTCCAACATGCAGCAGGGCCATAAGAGCCCTGGCCTAGAAGTCTAGCACTGCCACTCACTAGCTGTGATTCTCCAACTTATTTAGGTAGCAAGGACCTCGAAGTCATGGAGACCTTTGTGGAATACTATAAAATAGAGATATCTGGCCAGCCGTGGTGACTCACTCCTGTAATCCTAGTACTTTGGGAGGCTGAGGCAGGCAGATCACCTGAGGTCAGGTGTTTGAGACCAGCCTGGCCAACATGATGAAATCCCATCTCTATTAAAAATACAAAAATTAGCCAGATGTGGTGGCAGGCGCCTGTAATCCTAGATATTCAGGAAACTGAGGCAGGAGAATCACTTGAACCTGGGAGGCGGAGGTTGCTGTGAGCCGAGATCGCGCCACTGCACTCCAGGATGAGCCAGAGTGAGACTCCGTCTCAAAAACAAACGAACAAACCAAAAAAACAAAACAAAACAAAAAAAGTGGTATCTATTTTTATCACCAAACACATTTGGTTTTTTATTTATGTACATGCCTCTTTATTGGAACAACAATAATATCAGTATCTGGAACATTTAAGAAATTATGTGTTAATATTTTTAAGTTTTCTGTTATACTCAATTGCTTGTGTCTTGCTTAGTTTTTCACCTACAATCCATCATCTGTACAAGGCCTTAGCTGGTGCTTTCCCTGTTCCTGTCCCCATTCCGCTCCATTATCCCTCTCTCATTCATTAACCCTATCAGTTACTCTGGCCTCCTTTTAACTCCTAGAACATTACTAACATTCATCCTCAGGGCCTTTGCACTTGCGGTTTTCTCTATCTGGAATTATCACTTCTTTCAGGTCAAATAAATGTCACTTTCTCAGTAGGGTTTTCCATGGCTTCCTCACCAAATAAACATTCCAAACCCCATTCATACTTTCTATTCCCTTTGTTCCTTTGCTCACTTTTTTCTCGTTAGCCTTTATCACTGACATATCATACATTTTACCTATTTGTCGTATTTGTTGTCTCTTTCCCCAATTAGAACATAAGCTCCATGAGGCCAGGGATTTTTTTGTTTTTTGTTTTTTTCCACTGCTGTTTCAGTGCCAAGAACAGTACCTGGTACAGAGAAGGCACTCAGAAGCTATATGTTGAATGAATGAAGGACTGGGAGCAGGCACCAAATTATTTCATAAATATTTATGGGAGAAAAAATTATAGTTGAAAAGATGTATCAAATTAATCTGCAAACTGGGAAAGCCTTCCCTTTATTCTTAGTGAGTGACTGACATTTCAGTCCAGTTCTGGGAACTTTAGGGAGCCTCAGGGACAGAGTTTGAGAGCCCTGAGTGTAAATGCCCTCCTGCCATATTGTGTGTTCTGACTTGCATGGCCTAATCTTGTCAGCTGCCTTGCCAATCAATAATACACACTTCTGGCTGGAAACATCCAGTAATATGTTAGAACATGGAGTCCCCTAGACATAAAAGCAACCACGGAAAATGTTTTCCGAGTGCAAAGCTCTATGCTTGAATGCATTTCTGGCACTATCAGCAAAGCTCACAACCACCCTGTGAGGTGAGGAGCATTTTTTTTCCTGTTTTTCAGGTGGGAAAACAGAGACTAAAGGAGACAGTTTTTTCCCCAGGTGTGCACAGCAAGAAATGGTGAGGTGAGGCTTTAAATTTGAGCCTGAAACACTAAGCTCTACCCTGTTACTTTCTTATCTCCTATTGCCTGCTTTCTTCCTGCTGCTGAAGTCCTCTCCTTACTCCCCACCCCCAAGCCTGGAAATTTGCATTTGGAGATTAAAATATGTAGATGTGACCAGGCGTGGTGACTCATACCTGCAATCCCAGCACTTTGGGAGGCCGAGGCAGGCAGATCACCTGAGGTCAGGAGTTCGAGACCAGCCTGATCAACATGGAGAAACCCTGTCTCTA
>NW_012117389.1:428791-432003 GCF_000951035.1 Colobus angolensis palliatus | reverse complement strand
AATGAAATGATACAAAAAAAAAAAAAAAAAAAAAAAAAAAAAAAAAAATGAGGAAAATCCAGACATTCATTATGCTGTAATGAAGAATGCTTAGCATTTTCCTTCTTTTTGATAATTGATGCATGACCAGTCAGATCTTAAATGTGCTGATTCTAGATGAGATGAACTAATCAAAATTAACATTGTCAAAAGCAACTCATGTCAATTAAAGACGAAAAAAGATGAAACTCAATAAAGGATCTTTCCTAGGAAAGAAACGTTTCAAAAAATTTTGTTTCATTTTGTTGCCATGGTACCAACATTTTCTTCTCTTTCTTTTTTTTTTTTTGAGGCGGAGTCTCGTTCTTTGGCCCAGGCTGGAGTGCAGTGGCCGGATCTCAGCTCAACTGCAACCTCCGCCTCCTGGGTTCATGCCATTCTCCTGCCTCAGCCTCCTGAGTAGCTGGGACTACAGGCACCCACCACCATGCTCGGCTAATTTTTTGTGTTTTTAGTAGAGATGGGGTTTCACCGTGCTAGCCAGGATGGTCTTGATCTCCTGACCTCGTGATCCACCCACCTCAGCCTCCCAAAGTGCTGGCATTACAAGTGTGAGCCACTGCACCTGGCCACCACGGTACCAATATTTTCAACTATTTTCAGTTATCTTGAAATACTCAGTAAGGCCAAGTACATCCTATGATATCCAATTGTTTTCCCAGGTTTAAACATTATTCTGTAAATGCAAATGAATGTTTGCAGACATCTGAAGATTAATACTGAATTGGAAATATTTAGTAAACTGTCTATCTTTAGATAACTCCATACAATAACACTTTGAATGTATCCGATGCCTTTGTTCTGAGCAGCTCAAAGGGCTCTGAAACTATTATCTCATGATTAAATACCACATTCCTAAACTAGAGTATCATGATGTAGCTGGTTAGTGGTGTCAGCAGTTCCACTCTGGAAGCCACATACTGTTACTAGAGGACTGACTACTGGAGCAAAATGAAATGATACAAAAAAAAAAAAAAAAAAAAAAAAAAAAAAAAAAATGAGGAAAATCCAGACATTCATTATGCTGTAATGAAGAATGCTTAGCATTTTCCTTCTTTTTGATAATTGATGCATGACCAGTCAGATCTTAAATGTGCTGATTCTAGATGAGATGAACTAATCAAAATTAACATTGTCAAAAGCAACTCATGTCAATTAAAGACGAAAAAAGATGAAACTCAATAAAGGATCTTTCCTAGGAAAGAAACGTTTCAAAAAATTTTGTTTCATTTTGTTGCCATGGTACCAACATTTTCTTCTCTTTCTTTTTTTTTTTTTGAGGCGGAGTCTCGTTCTTTGGCCCAGGCTGGAGTGCAGTGGCCGGATCTCAGCTCAACTGCAACCTCCGCCTCCTGGGTTCATGCCATTCTCCTGCCTCAGCCTCCTGAGTAGCTGGGACTACAGGCACCCACCACCATGCTCGGCTAATTTTTTGTGTTTTTAGTAGAGATGGGGTTTCACCGTGCTAGCCAGGATGGTCTTGATCTCCTGACCTCGTGATCCACCCACCTCAGCCTCCCAAAGTGCTGGCATTACAAGTGTGAGCCACTGCACCTGGCCACCACGGTACCAATATTTTCAACTATTTTCAGTTATCTTGAAATACTCAGTAAGGCCAAGTACATCCTATGATATCCAATTGTTTTCCCAGGTTTAAACATTATTCTGTAAATGCAAATGAATGTTTGCAGACATCTGAAGATTAATACTGAATTGGAAATATTTAGTAAACTGTCTATCTTTAGATAACTCCATACAATAACACTTTGAATGTATCCGATGCCTTTGTTCTGAGCAGCTCAAAGGGCTCTGAAACTATTATCTCATGATTAAATACCACATTCCTAAACTAGAGTATCATGATGTAGCTGGTTAGTGGTGTCAGCAGTTCCACTCTGGAAGCCACATACTGTTACTAGAGGACTGACTACTGGAGCAAAATGAAATGATACAAAAAAAAAAAAAAAAAAAAAAGCTTCACAACTACCGCAATGTGAAAGTCCTAAAACAAATCATGTTCTCTATCAAAGTACTTTCCCAGAATTACACTAAGGCTTTCTATATTCCCAATGCAGATATTAAGAAAGAATGCTATAGTTTCCTGAACTGGTAATACCAAGTAGAGTGGAAATAGCAGCAGACCGAGGTCAGAAGCCTTGGTTCTTATAGAGCCTCTGCCTTTAACTTTCTAGTACTGCTTGTCTTTTTCTTTTATGGATGGAACCTTCCTCACCTGGGAAAACAGAGGGTTGAATGGACCACTACCTTTCATACTGCCCTGACACTGAAAAACTTTCTGCCAAACAATGGGAATCTACTTATCACTTTTTATCAGGCTTCTCTGTAGGAATCTGCGAAATTTGATGGCAAAAGAATTTGAAAGTCCCTACACTCATATTCCTAACAGCATTATTTGCAATAGCCAAGAGATGGAAGCAGCCCAAGTGTCCATCAACAGAAGAATGAATAAACAAAATGTGGTATCCATATACAATGGAATATCATTAAGCTATAAAAAGAATGAAACTCTGATGCATGCTATAACATGGATAAGCCTTGAAGACACTGTGATAAGTGAAATAAGCCAGACACAAAGGGCAAATATTTTATTTTTCTATTTATATGAAATATCTAGAGTAGGCAAATTCATTAAGACAGAAAGTAGAATAGTCATTACCAGGGTCTGGGGAACGGGGACTGAGTTTCAGTTTTGCAGGATGAAGAGTTCTGGAGATGGATGGTGGTGATAATTGCATAACAATGTGAATGCACTTAATACCACAAAACTATACACTTAAAAATGGTTAAGATGGAAAGTTTCATGTTATGTGTGTTTTACCACAAATTTTAAAATAAAAATAAAATACAAAATAAAAAGACCCCACTGATAAAGAGCAGTGTGAAAATAACTGGGCTAAGGCTGGGCACGGTGGCCCTCATCTGTAATCTCAGCACTTTGGGAGGCCAAGGCGGGCAGGTGACCTGAGGTCAAGAGTTCAAGATCAGCCTGACCGACACGGTGAAACCCTGTCTCTACTAAAAATAAAAAATATTAGCTGGGCGTGGTGGTGTTTGCCTGTAGTCCCAGCTACTGGGGAGGCTGAGGCAGGAGAATCACTTGAACCCAGAAGACGGCGGTTGTAGTGAGCCGAGACCATGCTACTGCACTCCAG
>NW_012117389.1:414073-428711 GCF_000951035.1 Colobus angolensis palliatus | reverse complement strand
AAGAAAAAGAAAAAGGGGAATCACTTGAACCCAGAAGACAGAGGGTGTAGTGAGCCGAGACCGCGCCACTGCACTCCAGCCTGGGCAACAAAGCAAGATTGTGTCCAAAAAAAGAAAAAAAAAAAAAGGAAAAAAGAAAGCAAATAACTGGCCTAATAAAATCTGAAGTGAATTGAAAAAAATAGTATTGTGACCAAGAAAAAAACCGATTCTTTAAATCTGACTTTGTTACTATTGGAAAACGGAGTCAACAATTGTGGACAGCAATGAATAATCTCATTTCTCCATACTATGAGAGTGGGTTTATGTTGACAGAAAACAGTTCTCCAGAGTTTTCTAAAAAGGGCTCTTGGTTACTCCCGATTTCTTTGCAGAGGGATACAGATACGGCCCAGTATTTCACACCCAAGTAACCAATGCACCAAATTAGAAAGGCCACTGTGAGTCACTATTTTTTTTTTCCCAAAGTTGTTAGTCTGGAAGATAAGGAGAGAGGGGCAGGTGAAAATGGGATTCACACTTACAATACCTGTGAGCTAAAGCAGCTTATATTCATCATGAAGTAAGTTTGCCTTTTGAGGACACTTTTGCCAGGAGACAATTTGAGTCCTACTAGAAATGTGGCATCCCCTCCCAGCCTTTCCATCCATGCCTGAGGTCAAACAAGACCCAAACCCACATCTTGGTAAAGAAACTGGGATTCTTTCCTCATGATTGCAGTCCATATTATTGGCCTAAATGTAAGTCTCCCTACAGAACTGGAGATGAACCTGGGACCTGGAAAGAGGAATCCAGTTATGCGGTTACTGTGTCCACCATCACCCAATTGCAAAAGAAAGGATTGAAGCTCTCCCCTTAGTCCTAATCTATTGTTCCCACATTGAAAAAAAAACACTGATAAGTAATCCCTACTGGAAAAGAAGAAAATTGTAACAGAAATTAAGGCCTAGGTGGGGTTAGGGCAAAGGCAGGTAATGGTCAATAAACGAAAATTGAAGAAGGAAAGTTCTTTCCTTTCTTTTCCATAAAGGAAAAAAGAGAATAGAAGGGGAAAAAGTGTTTGCCTTTCTTTCAGAGTAAGAGAAGGTTAGGGTTAGAGTTTCCAGGGTCTTGTATTCAAGGTTCCCCTGCATTAGGGATTGGTTGATGAAGGGCCTTATAGTAATGCACTTACTCAAAGAGGGGGCTAAATGTTGTCATGAGAACCTTGGATCTGTATCTCTCTGACTTGGATTAGTGTGTAAAAGTCGCCTGGGTGGAGATTTTACATTAATCACTAAGTGTCCTTTAGAAGAGGATTTGAAGAATTCTTTTTAGCAGATACATTTCAAAATAAAGCCAATTTCTCACTGAAAGCTCTCTATGAGAAGGCCCAGTTTGTTTTGAAACAGACACCGTGGTGGAAAGGGCTGGATGAGGAGTTAGACGATCTGGGTTATATAATCTTTACTTGGTCACTTAACAGCTATGAGACATTGAAAAAAATCCACAACTTTGCTGGGCCTCAGTTTCCTCCTGAAATGAGGATAGTATATCTTCATCCTCGGTAAAATTTCTGCAGAGTTATTTCCAGGCCTTCTCCCAACTTGGAAAGGCAAAGATGGAGCAGGGAAGGAAGTCTTGTGCCCTGCCCCTAGAGGAGATAAGTCTTGAGTTTCCCCAAGATATTTTGTATCTGATTGTTGATAAAATTACTGAGATGAGCTTGTGAACTTTTTATTTCACAAATTCTAAAAGCAGGTGGGAATTCTGACCCTTTTATTAGATAGATGAAGTTCTGAGAGGCTAAGTGATTTTCCCAAGGTCACACGGCTACAAAGCACGAAGCTGAGATTCAAACCAAAATGCATCTGACTTTGAGTTCAGTGTTCATTACTCCCCATAAACTTCATGAAAGAAGAAACAAGCCCAACAAAGAAACTTTTTAACTTTATAAGTCCAGGAAAGAAAAGCTAAAACAACAACAACAAAAATGTCTGCCTTGGCTGTGTTGGAATATGCACAAAAACACAGCATGAGTGCAACAGACAGTCTCAAGATTTCCAAATCAATTTAACACTATTTTCCTAAAATACAAGTATTATGAAAATGGTGGATGAAGTGGATCAAGTAAAATAGAAAGAATATCTCCGCAGCTAGCTGGATTAGCTTAGTTAAATTTAAAGACAATTCTTAATTTTCCCTTGTTTTGCAGCTTCTGTACTCTGATTAAAAGGAGAGTCTCCTTTTAGATATTCACTCATCTCAGGACAATGCCTTCCTAATACCTCCAAAGGCACACAACAAGATTAACCAGAAGCTTTAAAGAAAATCTGTAATATTGCATACAATTGACTCCATGATAAGAAATACTTTTTAAATGTGGTTTGGTTTCTGCAGAAATAAAAAGAGCCTATCTTTATCCATCAACCAGTTTGAAAACCAGACGGCCATCATTGCTTATTCTGTTTTAATATTTCTCTGCACATTAAAATTTGCCTTTCCTTTCCCATGGCAATTCAAAGGTTTTGTACAAAATCCATCACGGCTAAAGTAAATCCTTAGTTATACATCTTTCTATTCTCTGATGATTAGGGCTGTGTTTTTGTTATGGTAAGTAAGTATCTCATAGAAGTCCAGAAAGTCCTTTTTAGTAATCGTTTCGAAAGTCGCTGAGGAAAATAATCTCTTTCTAACCTTTATGTTAGGCCTATGTGATTCTTTTCTCCAGGAATCCTTGGACCAAGTAGTACAAGATAAGCTTTGTAACAAATTTGGATGAGTTGGGCTAACTCTGGCCTTAAGCAAATGAGTGGCCTTTTCAAGAAGATACTCTTGTTGGAAGAGAAGGATGTTCTGCACAATTAATGTTTGCAAGAGGGTCATTGAGTAGGTCAAATTTTAACCGGTGGCAATATATCACTCAACATCCAATGGCAAGCTGATGAAAGCATTTGATTGGCCTCAGCCATATGAACCCAAAAGACAGGAGTTTCTGAACCTTACAAGGAGCGAGGAATAGCAAGGGACAGCTTCTAAAAAGGGCTATAAACCTCCAAAAGAACTAAACCTCCAACTATTCCATCTTTCTTAAACTGATGGCTAAACAAGCAAGTACTTGTTAGCCAGCCATTCTTCATAGGTTGGCTTGTCAAAAGGAGGTCCCTCTGCACAGTGCAAATCCAGTATTTTCATCTAATTCTGTACCTGAACTGACCTGAGTCATTCAGAGCCTCAATACAGCTGGATCTGCTGGCCCCCTGGTACGCTGACTCTTCGTGAAAGATAAACTCAAGACATCACGAAGATGCAAGCCTGCAGAATGTTAAGGCTAGAAGAGAATTTCGATTCAAAGTGGAACACCCTCCCCACTACCTTCTCAATTTTTCAGATGAGGAAACCGGAAGCCCTAAGAAGTGACTTAACAAAGTGCACGAAAGTGTCTTCCTAACTCCAGACGCTATTTACCCAGTTTTATCCCACTTGCAAAGGGAAAATGCCAACATGTCTGGTTTAATATTAAAACTAACTCTCCCTACTTCATTGTTTGGTTTCAAGGAGCTGCTTGAAAGCAAAGTCCTCAGCCCTCCGCCCCCACCCTCACTCCCACCTCCACCCCCACCCAAATCCCCAGCTTAGCAGTTCCTGTTTTCTCACTGTGGCCTTCCAGCTTTCTGTCTCCTCCCCTCCATAAGGGTAGGTCCAATTACTTGGCAGCCCACTTAGCATAGCAAAGAGCTGAAGTCCAGAAATGTTGTGTGGAAAAACCAGAGGACCCCCAGTTGGTGCTTTGTTCTTCCCAGCTGTGCTTACTTCCCAAGCGGAGCTGCAATCCCCTCTGCTGTGGCTTCCCCGGGTTTAGGTCAGGACCCAGGGATACTATTATTACATAATTTTGCATTGTACCTCAATGCAAAAAAAAATGTATGAAGGAGAAAACCTACACCTCTTTTTCCCTTTCCTTCAATGGAAAAATGGGTATCATCCCAGCTGTTCTGTGAACTGGGCCTTACGCAGGACAATAGGCTTCTGAGGACAAGGTGATTAGGCTGGCAGTGCAGTGTTTGATTAGCGCCAACCAGCTCTTTGTAGAGGGACAATATCAGTCTGTACAGTAACAAGATCACGTCTTTTGATTTGGGTTCGCTCCCTCTGTTGATACAATCTATTATCCTGTTTGCCTTTCTTACTACAGCAAGGCAGTGCACCAAGGGCTTCAAGGATTTTTTCAATAATAACCTCCAAATCCCTTAGCACCTGCCTTCTGCCAAAGAACCTCCCTCTTCACCTCGGCGCTTTTCTTTGTCCTTTCAACATGACTTTGAATAGTTAGGTAAAGCTATACTCCCATCCCAAGGAAAAAGAAAACTAGGGCGACAACTACAGGGCTTCAAATTTAATAAGAAACAAAATTAGGCAGAGCCATTGAGTCATTGTTTGCTTAACCCTTTCCCTGCTCCCCCTGTTTTAGTTTCACTGCACCATCTTTTCAGTCTTTTCAAAAGATTTGATAAAGAAGACAAGTTCCAGAGCTTGAGGCAGCAGCCAAAAGATGCATCAATAGATTTGGTTCAAAAAAGGCAAATACCATATCAATTTTAAACACACACACACACACACACACACACACACACACACACACACACAATATGAAGCTACTTATCTCAGGCCCCCAAATTACCCAATTTCTAAAGCTGAAAAGTGAACCCACCCAGAATTTGTTCAGACTTCCCAAACCTCCGCTAACAATTACAAAAGATAAATGGAATAGCTTGGATTTTAGAAGTTCCTTCTCGACTTTGAAGATGTGTTCGTATTTGAAAACATTTCACATCTGACAACTTTCACTAAAAAATACACGTTCAAAAAAATGTTTGATGTGATCATTTGTGGCATTTGCTGATAGAACTGGCTTATTGATAAGGGACCAGAGACCATCAGGAAATAGGACTTGTGGGGAAATAATGGGTTGTATTTTCATGAGGACTAGCAACTCCCCCACCCTTAAGCTCTGGCAGTATTCACATAATGCAATTATCTTGCTTTCTGTCCCAGCCCCTCCCCTAGCATCTTATTTATATTTTTGCAAGATACTCCTGCTTAATTATGATTCATCCCAATTTGGACTGTAAATAGAAAGCAAATTAATAATTTACAGTGAAAAAAGACCTGGGCCATTTTCTCTTCCCTTCATTCCTAGGTCAGCCGGCTCATTTATGAATTAGTGCTCAAGCAGCCTGAATAGCAGAGAATGAATGTTTGACTAAATCCTCTAAGTATGAAAGCTCTTCACACCATTTGGTCTTGAACTGATCCAATAGCGAGGTGTAACCACTAGTGACAATAAAGCGCCATCTGGCAAAGTGAACTCTAGGCAAACAATGACAAGCAGAAGTGAAAAGAATTGCAATGATTTCCACAAACATGTGAAATACTATAAACTGTGGGACTTAGCAGCTTCTTCCCAAGGCAAGTAAACAAATGCAACACTTCGTCGGTGGCGCTGATGTGTGGGGCTCCATCTCTGCCAGCAGGCTCGGCTCCATTTGCATTTAGCTAGGAAAAAAATGTATGCAGATTGGCGAACAAAAAAATATATAAGCACTACTAACCAGACGTCACTTTTCCTTCGCTCTTTACTGTCAGGGTGATGTACTGGAAGTCTTTATTTCTTTCAGCTTGGGCCTCTCGGTGCCTCATTCTCCTTCCAGCTCGTTCTCATGCCTTTCTCATCACCTGCTGAGGCCTTGATCACGGACAGAGCAGACGAGCAGCGGGGGGACAATTAGAGAGGAGTTCAGACTTTGATCATTTGACCATATGTGAATACAACAGCTGACCACATGTTTTAAAAGACAACTAACTTAAATGTATTAAAAAAAAATCACAAAGCAAGCATAGATACTGAAATTTACATTTTAATTATCTGGCACAATGCTGCATTCAACTTTTTCAAAATATTTAATATGGAAAAATACATCTTGCCCCTTCAAAATAGGAAGAGAAAGCACTTTTCTGCATTTTCTCCCCACCCCCACTCCTCTCCCCCTTCAAACTGTGTTCCCTTTCAGCAAAACATTTAACCACTGCGGATGGTGAAGAATTCTGTGCTGGAGATTTCAAAAGGCACATTCAAAGCTGCCCAAAGTTGGGCATGATTACTAAAGGTAGATGAAGCTTAAAGTAAGCACAATCACATATTTTAAAAAGTGATTTTATAAGAGAAAAATCTCTGTTCAGCACTTGTAACATAAACTAGGCTTCTCTAAGTGAGACGAATATACTCAAGGGTTTATCTCCACTTCTCCAATTCTTTACAATGACAATTACACAATCCCAAAAAGTGTGTTCTAAATTATGTGAAAATCAAATAGCTTTCTTAGCAATAAAACTATTGAATACTTGGTGAGACAGAAGACAGTCTCATTGCAGTCACAGTGCACAAATGAAGGCTTATTCATGGTTCATTCTGTCAAAATATTGTCACTTCTTTCCTGGTTCTCTTTCAACTATCAAAACTGAACTGATTTCACTTTGGCTAGGTGAAATGTAGACATATGACTATCCTGCTTATAACCCTTTCTTGTGTTTTTGTATACAATTGATGATTTATCAGTGCTTCTGGAGATATAGAGCCCTTCTTATCTTTTCCACCTACTAGATAATTAACATATTCATGAAATGGTTATTTACTCTCAAATAGGAAGATAATAGAAAAATAACACTAATTGTTTTGACAGCAGTTTACTTAAGAGTTATCTGGGAGAACAAATGTTTCTTTTGTAGTGTTAGGAAGACAAGCATTTATCTATGTATTAAGCTTATTTTTCTTCTTATGGTTAGACAGACCAAAGTGATCTTGGGTGAAGAATAAAAAGTCTGGAAGAAATAATTTAAGTAAAATTTCATCTGATATTCCCCTAAATATTTTGATAGTCCATTTATTTTTTCAACTGTGAGGGAGATTAGCAAGGTGATTTACATTTTAATGGCTATATAGGCTAATGTGTTCATTATCTACACATCATTGTATTTTTAAAATGCATATGACCTTTTAATTTTAAAGAAACCCACCTGTTTTACTTTACTTTGGTGCCATTTTAAATATAACTGATTTATATCCATTATCAGATGAGCTTTAGACATGAGGATTCTTATTTTAGGGCACAATGCATTTTTACTTTGAAAGACTTCTTTTTAATACACTTTTGAAACAAAGGTTCCTGAAAATACATATTCCCCTCTTAAGTATGAGTGTCTTTACCGGGGATTCTATATCACCTGGTGACCTTGAGCATATCATCACCCTCTCTCGGCCTGTTTCTTCCTATGTAACACAAGCTAATTAAACTAGTCAATCTCTAAGTGCTCTTCCAGTTCCAGAGAATCTTAGATTCTGTGATTGGATTGCCAAAATAAAGTTCGCAATAGAATCTTCATAAGACTTACTTCTCTGCACAAAGAACTTTTCCCAGAAGCATAGAGGGATAGGTTAATTAATCTTTACATTTTACCTACTATACACCAGACACTTTACAGATATTATCTCCTTTAGTCCTTACCACCACCCTGCAAAGTAAATATTACTATCTCCATTTTATAGATGAGAAAACTGAGGTATACAGAAGTGATGTACCTTGCAACAAGCCTCCCAGTTAGTAAGTGGTAGAACCAAGGCCTATCATCACATGAGAATTCTCAATGCTACACAACATTCCGTCACAAAAAGATAATGGGTCTCAGAAGATTAACTTTCTTGTCCCACCTTATCACCAATGTCCTGGGACAAATCCTCTACTTCAATTTCCTTAGCCCATATAGACATTGTGTCTTCAGGGTTGCATCACCTACCTCATGGATAGAGACAAAATTAGAAGGGTAATGGTGAACAGAAGGCAAACCATGCACTTCCTCGAAGATGGCAGAAGAGACACCATTTCTGGACACAGAATGGAATTTGGTAGTTGAATTGAGACAATGAAAAATTAATTTCAACTAACGACACTTCTGATGGTTAAAATTGTGTTCTGCAAAATGGAAGATCTTTGGAAAATAGAAGTCATAGCTTCTTTTGATCCAAAGTAGAATTTTCTTAGAGAGGCCGGGCGCAGTGGCTCACGCCTGTAATCCCAGCACTTTGGGAGGCCAAGGCGGGTGGATCACCTGAGGTCGGGAGTTCGAGACCAGCCTGACCAACATGGAGAAACCCCGTCTCTACTAAAAATACAAAATTAGCTGGGCCTGGTGGCACATGCCTGTAATCCCAGCTACTAGGGAGGCTGAGGCAGGAGAATTGCTTGAACCTGGGAGGCGGAGGTTGCGGTGAGCTGAGATCGTGCCATTGCACTCCAGCCTGGGCAACAAGAGTGAAACTCCGCCTCAAAAAACAAAAAAAAAAAAAAAAAAAAAGAATTTTCTTAGAGAGAAAATCCTACAAAATGAAATAAACTGAAAAGTCAGCCCTGCAAACGTGCTTTATTTTAAGTTTATATGTACCTAACACTCTTAAAGTAAACACAGAAAATCAGCCACATTTGAACCCAGCTGAGGGATCTTTGGATTCACTGACAAATGTAAGACAACTTCCCCAAATGTCCTTTTTAAACCAATATTTTGGTAAGAATTTTTTTTTTTAACTTTAAGACATGCAAAAATATTCTAGGGAATACAATGCAATAATTACATGAAATTTAAAGATAAAATTCAAAGCTTTTTGGCTGGTAGCTTCTTAAAAGGCCCCAAGAATATTTATATATATACATATAGTGCTGGCTTGCCCATGCACTATTTGGAGTTGAGCCCATTCTCTCTCTTCCACCTCAAGGCTCTGTTGCAGTGTACCTGTTGCCATGGTCCTAAATAAAGTCTTACTTATGGTGCTTTAATAAGTATCGTTGAATTTTTTAACATAAAAAAGGGTATCAAGAATTATAGTTGGGGACCATGGGCATCTTACGTGATTGCTGCAATTTTATAACTTTCCCAAGTTAGTTATTTTTTGCTTACCTACTTTTCGTAAGTAATTTGCTATAAAACCTTTCCAGTTTTATTTTGTAGTATTTTGGAGGCCTAGACTCCCTTGGAAAATCTGAGGAAGGCTACAGAACCCTTCTCACCCTTTCTCTCATCCCTAAAGAATGCACAGAAACGCAAACAACAATTTGCATGCAATTTCCGGGAGTTCCCAGCCCATCTAAGAACTCCAGGTTAAAAATCCCTGTGGTGACATACTTAAAACAAGTGCCAGCTTAAGATAACAACGTGCCATTTTCAATTATCAGATTAGTAATAGTAATAGAAGGCACAATAATTCCCAGTGTGGAGAAACAAGCAAGTTCACATGCCACTGATGGGAGTATAGATTGCTGACAACTCATTGGAAATTTCTTTTTATGCACACCCTCTTTGAACTAGCATATCCAAGGATGAGAAACATCAATGTGTACTAATAAGAGGGGTATTAAATAAAGGCAGGAATAGCCATACTTGTAGTGACAGTGTTCGTTGCATTGTTAAGCAATGACACTGTCTCCTCTCTCTATAATCATTGTGGTGAATGGCTGGGGGTAAGAGAGGCAGAGTTGGTGGTGTGAAAAGACCACACTGGTAGGGTTACCTGAAGTTCATACTAGGGGTTTAGTTGCTGAGTTACCTAACATGCCTCCATATTAGGTAATTCATGAGCCAGTGAGAGTACTGGCTAGAAAGGAGAGCGACTGTGGTGCAGTCCTAAAGGGCTGTACTAATTAGGAGGGCAAGCATTTCAACAGTGTTTCTTAATCTTTTGGGGATCAGACACTTCTTTGATAATGTAATGAGAGCTAAGGACCCATTCTCTGGAAAATACACATATGCATATTTTTTTGCATGTAAGTTCAGGGGACTTTTGGATCACCTGAAGTAGCTTCAAGGATGCCAGGCCTTAGGTTTAAAACAAAAAGTTCCTTTAAGAGCAATAGACAGAAAAATAACTGTAAGTATCTTAGGACAGCGAATCCCCCCTATTCTGGGCAGCAAGTTTTCTTTAAAATTCATGATCTAAGTTGGCCGGGCGCGGTGGCTCAAGCCTGTAATCCCAGCACTTTGGGAGGCCGAGACGGGCGGATCACGAGGTCAGGAAATCGAGACCATCCTGGCTAACACGGTGAAACCCCGTCTCTACTAAAATACAAAAAACTAGCCGGGCGAGGTGGCGGGCGCCTGTAGTCCCAGCTACTCAGGAGGCTGAGGCAGGAGAATGGTGTGAACCCGGGAGGCGGAGCTTGCAGTGAGCTGAGATCCGGCCACTGCACTCCAGCCTGGGCGACAGAGCGAGACTCCGTCTCAAAAAAAAAAAAAAAATCATGATCTAAGACCTCTAATGACACCTCAAACATTACCCAGAAACCCTACTGTATCACTTTAGAAATATCTCCTTCCTACTTTTCAAGACAACTATTTCATGCCTATTCCAACATCCTACCCCCCTCAGCTGTAACCTTGTACTTAACTCATTGACAAAATAGAAGTCATCAAACAAAAATGACTTCTCTTTCTATTACAAACCTAAAAACAGAACTACATCTGCCCCCATATTTTCCTCTTGCAACAACTGAGGAAATGCCCCTCCTGTACAAAGCAAAGCCTACCACATGTGTTTCTGAATTCCTCCCTCACCAACTTTTCTCAAGGTAAAAATAAAGTTAAAATTAAAAATAAAGTTAAATCTCAATCAAGCCCTACAAGGACAGCACGCAATTTGATTTAAATTTTACAGACAACAATCTTATTTCTGTACATAAATCTGGGACAAGAAAGAGATCTGAGAGACTAGATACTTATTGAGCACCTACTGTGTATGTCTCAGGCAATGTTTCATCCTGGGGAAAAAGTAGTGAGCAAAACCAGTAAGGCCATTGTCTCATGGAGCTTCCAGTCCAATCAAAAAGCAAAAGAGCAAGGTGAAGGGGGGCTTTAAGGCCTCACTCAGGCTCTATAATGTGTTCAGAACTGAGCAAAGCAAGGGAACCAAATAACAGATTCCACACTCTTTCCTGTAAAACAACAACATAATGTCCAACAGGCAAAAAAAAAAAACAAAAAACTTTTTAATGTGAGCAAAGGAAAAAACACTAAAAAATAAGTATTAAACATACTAATGCTTTAAGTAGTGTATAGAAGTCAAGATTATAAGGTATTTTAAATTGTATTTTTTGTTTTACATATTTTCTAACATGTTCATTCTTTAATAATTTTGAAAATGTTAAATGTATTAAGTACTCCATGTAGAAACATAAAAAATGCTGTTGAGAAATAGAAAAAAAAATCCTAAAATTTGTATAGAACCAAAAATAAGCCTGAATAGCCAAAGCTATCCTAAGCAAAAAGAATAAAGATGGCAGCATCATATTATCTGACTTCAAAATATGCTAGAAGGCTATCATAATAAAAACAGCATGGTAAAAATAGGAACATAGACCTATGGCACAGAATAGAGAACCGATAAATAAATTCACTTCACGTTTACAGCTAATTGTTTGGTGTTTTGTTGTTGCTGGTTTGTTTGTTTGTTTGCTTTCTTTTGAGATGGAGTCTCACTGTGTTGCCCAGGCTGGAGTCCAGTAGCACAATCTCAGCTCACTGCAACCTCTGCCTCTTGGTTTTAAGCGATTCTCCTGTCTCAGTCTCCCGAGTAGCTGGGACTATACTTGGATAATTTTTTGTATATTTTGTATTTTTAGTAGAGACGGGGTTTCACGATGTTGGCCAGGCTGGTCTTGAGCCCCTGACCTCAAGTGATCTGCCCACCTCAGCCTCCCAAAGTGCTGGGATTACAGGAATGAGCCACCATGCCCAGCCAGCTAATTGATTTTTAACAAAGACGCTACGAAGATACATGGGGAAAAGGACCTCCTCTTTAATAAATGGTGCTGGAAAAACTGGATATCCATGTGCAGAGGAATGAAACTGAATCTGTATCTCTAGCCATATACAAAAATCAACTGAAGATGAATTAAAGATTTATATGTAAGATTCAAAACTACTAAAAGAAAATATTGGAGAAATACTTCAGGACATTGGTCTAGGCAAAGATTTTATGACTAAGACCTTAAAAGCACAAGCAACTAAAACAGGAATAGACAAATGGGACCATATTAAACTAAAAAGCTTCTGCTCAGCAAAGGAAACAATTAACAGAAGGAAGAGACAACCTGTTGAATAGGCGAAGATATTTGCAAACTATTCATCTGACAAGTGACTAATACCCAGAATATACAAGGAACCCAACCAACTCAACAGTTACAAAAAAAGAAAGAAAAAAAAAAAACATTAAAAAGTAGGCAAAGGATCTGAATAGACATTTCTCAAATAAAGCCATACAAATGACCAGGAAGTATACGAAAAAATGTTCAATGTCACTAATCATCAGGGAAATGCAAATCAAAACCACAATGAGTTATCATCCTACCCCAGTTGGAATGGCTATTACCAAAAAGACAAAAAATAACAGATACTGGCCAGGATGCAGAAAAAGGAAATTGTTATGCATTTTTGGTGAGAATGTAAATCAGTACAGCCACTACAGAAAACAATATGGAGATTTCATAGAAAACTAAAACTAGAACTACCTTATGATCCAGCAATCCTACTACTGGATGTTTACTCAAAGGAAAGGAAGTCAAGTGTATCAAAAGGATACTTGTACTCCTATGTTTATCACAGTCATATTCACAATAGCCGAGATACAGAATAAATGTAAGTGTCCATCAATGGATAAATGGATAAAGAAAATGTGGTAATTACATACACAACGGAATACTATTTGGCCATAAAAAAGAATGAAATCCTGTTATTTGCAGTGACATAGATGGAACTGAAGGTCAATATGTTAAGTGAAATGAGTCAGGCACAGAAAGACAAGTATCACATGTTCTCACTCATATGTGGGAGCTAAAAAATGAATCACACGGAGGTGAAGAGTAGAATGATAGATGCCAGAGGCTGGGAAGGGTGTGTGGGTTGGAAGGGCAATGAAGAGAGGTTGGATAATGAGTATACACATATTAGTAAGAAGAAGTAAGTTCTAATGTTCCATAGCAGAATAGGGTAACTATAATTTTTAAAACATGTACTGGATATTTCAAACTAGCTAAAAGAGAGGACTTGAAATGTTCTCAAAACATAGAAATGCTAAATACTTGCGGTCATGGATGTCTAAATACCCTCACATGATCATTATACACTCTGTGCATTTAATAAACTACCACAGGCCGGGCACGGTGGCTCATGGCTGTAATCCCAGAACTTTGGGAGGCCGAGGTGGGTGGATCACTTGAAGTCAGGAGTTCGAGACCAGCCTGACCAACATGGTGAAACCCCCAACTCTACTAAAAATACAAAAATTAGCTTTGCCTGGTGGCGTGTGCTTGTAATCCCAGCTACTGGGGAGGCTGAGGCAGGAGAATCACTTGAACCCGGGAGGTGGAGGTTGCAGTGCGCCGAGATCACACCACTGCACTCCAGCCTGGGCGATAGAGTGAGACTCTGCCTCAAAAAAAAAAAAAAAAAACACAAGTACCAGACAAATATGTACAAATATTATGTATGAATAAGAAATTTAATTTATTTTAAAATTCTTTTGATATATTACATGAAAAGAGCACATTATTTCAGCATGATTATAACTGCATAAACTATAAATAAGCAGACAAAGATTTGTAGAGTGATAGAAATGAAATTAGCTGTGCTAAGGCTTCAGAGTCAGAATACTTGATTGGGCAGGTTTCTTGCTCTCTTTGTACCCCTGTCTGTCAATTTTCCCATCTGAAAAATGGTAATAATTGTCTCTACCTCAAAAGGTTGGTATGATAATTAAGTTAATATATTTAAAATATCTATGCAGAGCACAGAGGTTTTTTAAGTGTAACTACTCGTATAACACTGTAATAGTGGATACATGCCATTATGCATTTGTTTGAATTTATAGAATGTACCACACTGTCTGTTTGCATTGCTGTAAACGAATACCTGAGGGTGGGTAATTTGTAAAGAAAAGAAGTTTATTTGGCACATGGTTCTGCAGGCTGTACAAGAAGCATGGCACCAGCATCTGCTTCCTAGTGAGGCCTCAGGGAAGCTTACAATCATGACAGAAGATGAAGGGAAGCCAACATGTCACATGGTGGGAGATGGAGCAAGAGAGTGAGAAAAGAGGGAGGTACTAGACTTTTTTTCTGAGACGGAGTCTCTCTCTCTGTCACCCAGGCTAGACTGTGGAGTCCAGTGGCACAATCTCAGGTACTTCAACATGGGATTTGGAGGGGACAAATATCCAAACTATAGCATATACCAAGAGTAAACCTTAATGTAAAGTACAGACTTTGGATGATAATAATGAGTCAAAGTCAGTGCATGGATCATAACAAATGTACCACTGTAGCGGAGGATGTTGATAGTGAAGGAGGTTATGCATGTGTCCAGCATGGGATATATGAGAGCTCTTCTTTTTGCTCAATTTTGCTGTGAACCTGAAACTGCTTTAAAAAAATGAAGTCTAGGGCAGGCGTGGTGGCTCACGCCTATAATCCCAGCACTTTGGGAGGCTAAGGCAGGTGGATCAGCTGAAGTCAGGAGTTCGAGACCAGCCTGGCCAACATGGTGAAACCCCATCTCTACTAAA
>NW_012117389.1:377939-413668 GCF_000951035.1 Colobus angolensis palliatus | reverse complement strand
ACTTTAAGTTCTAGGGTACATGTGCATAACGTGCAGGTTTGTTACATATGTATACTTGTGCCATGTTGGTGTGCTGCACCCATCAACTATTTTTAAAATGATTACTATACTGACTGGCACTTAAGAAACATTCAATAAATGTCAGTTAAAATTTTCTTACTATCATTATTATGTTATAACACTCTCTGGGTCCTCGTAGGTGTTCAGTTAAGTGTTACTAATGAATAGGTGCCAATGTGGTTACTTTCTTTCCGTTTAGATCCCTGTGCTGAGCTCCAGGGCTGATCATCCAAGAGGAATTCCCACTAAGCCATCCACCCCGCCCTCTCCATTGTCTGTGCTCCCAAGTTATCTAGCAGTTGCCACTTGGAGCACTTAGGTCTCCCCACTGTAATTATCTGTTTTCCTGCCTATCTCCTCCATGCCACTCCATTGCAATCTCCCCTGGGGCAGTGATGTTCCTCATTCTTCTCTGTATCTCCAGCTCCTAGCTCAAAATCTGAAACCAAAGCAGAGACAATAAAGGTTTCATTGGAAGAATAAATGAAAGAAAAAAAGATCAAATGAATAAATGAATAAATAGCAGGCTCTGTCACTGCATGTTCAGTTGAGTCAATCTGAGCACAGTCTGAGCAGCTCTGGCTCAGTGGCCTCCACAGTTCCAACGCCTATCTAAAGGGTATAAATGTCAACCAAGCATTGCTGAGGGGGCCTTTCCCTGCTGGAGAGCACTTTATTTTACAGTTCATAAAAAGCAAGAGATCCATTTTTGCTATTTGTGCTTATGAACCCAGATTTTAACTTCCCTCTACTACCCCTACCACATGGAGCAGCTCTGAGAGTGTGACCTAAGAGTGAGCAACCTCCTTCGGAGCCCTCCTCCCAGTGAGACCATCATTATTATGCTCTCTGTGGAGCACTAAGGAGAGAAGAAACAAACTGCAAGATTTTTCAAGGAAATGGTCTGTATTACTTGCAACTTAAGCCTACTTCCAGCAGCGAGAGTCCCAAATAAAAAGACAAAGACTTTCACACTTCTCTCTCACACGCACACATATACACACCTTTATATGTATACATGTAAATTCGTATGTTTGTGTGTGTAGACGTATATAAATGCACATGGTATGCAGCTATGTCATGGCATTATGATTCAGAATTGCTTTTGTCTCTGTTTTTCAATTTCTCATATTCCCTAATGTTTCCACCATAGGAAAGGCTCAATCAAAATAAAAGAGAATTTGACATAGACAGAGAGTAAAGAATAAAACCATAGTAGACAGGTAGGGCCATGGCAGGGAGAACAGATGCATGAAGGTTTAAAACAAACAAACAAAAAGGCGTATGTCTTGCTTTCCTTCAAGCTTGAACAGTCCATGTCCAGAAAGGCAGTTAGGAGAATGCCGAGGAAAGTTCCCTGAGAATTGGGAACTGGACAAACTGAGTATGGCATCTATTACTGTAAGTTATTTAACTTCTCAGAGTCTCAGTTTCCCCATATGAGGATAATAATACTTCACAATATTACTATGACGGATATATAAAATGTTTCTAAAACATGCAATGTAGAGAGCTTTTTTTTTTTTTTTTGACAGAGTCTTGCTCTATCACCCAGGCTGGAATGCAATGGCATGATCTCAGCTCACTGCAACCTCTGCCTCCCAGGTTGTAAGAGATTCTCCTGCCTCAGCCTCCCAAGTAGTTGGGGTTACAGGCATGCACCACCACGCCCAGCTGATTTTGTATTTTTAGTAGAGAGAAGGTTTCACCATGTTGGCCAAGCTGGTCTCGAACTCCTGACCTCAGGTGCTCCAACCAACTTGGCTTCCCAAAATGCTGGGATTACAGGCATGAGCCACTGCACCCAGTCAATGTGAAGAGATTTTTAAAAATGTATCTAGATTAGAGGTTATCAAACTTTGGAATTTGAGAATACTTTTTGAATGTGAGGATATTTTATGGAACCGCCTCCTGCTCTCCTACACACAGAGAATAGTAAGAACGTATGCAACAAAGAGCTACTATGCACCTCCCACCTACTAAGATGGCTTACAAAGAAAAAAAAAAGAAAGAAAAGAAAAAATAACAAGTGTTAAGGAGTATGTAGAGAAATTGGAACCTTCACACATTGTTGGTGTGAATGTAAAATGGTACAGCCACTGTGGAAGGCAGTTTGGTGGTTACTGAAAGTTCAATATGCAATTACCAAATGACCTAGCAATTCCGCTCCTAGGTATATACCCCCAAAGAATTGAAAACAGAGACTCAGGCTTGGCATGATGGCTCATGCCTGTAATTCCAGCACTTTGGGAGGCCAAAGCAAGAAGATCACTTGAGCCCAGGGGTTCAAGACCAGCTTGGGGAATCTGATGAGACCCCATTTCTACAAAAAAACACAAAAATTAGCCAGACATGGTAGTGTACATCTGTGGTCCCAGCTATTCAGCAGGCTGAGGTGGGAGACTTGAGCCCAGGAGGTCAAGGCTGCAGTGAGCTGAGATCCAGCCACAGCACTCCAGCCTGGCTGACTGAGTGAGATCCTGTCTCATAAAAAAAAAAAAAAAAGAAAGAAAAAGAAAACAGGGACTCAAAAAAATAATTATATGCCAATGTTCATAGCAGCATTATTTACAATAGCCAAAAGGTGGAAACATTCCAAATGTCCTTCAACAGATAAATGGATAGACAAATGTGGCCTTTCCACACAATGAAATATTATTTCGTCATAAAAAGGAATGAAATTATGATACATGCTGCAACATGGATGATCCTTGAAAACACTGTCTTAAATGAAATAAGCCAGACACAAAAATACAAACATTGTATTCCACTTAAATGAAGTATATAAAATAAGCAAGTTCACAAAGATGGTAAGTAGACAAGAGATTACCAGAGGCTGAATGGAGGGAAAAGTGGAGAGTTGTTTAAGGGGTACAGAGTTTCTATTTGAAACGATAAAAAAAAAAGCTTTGAAAACAGCAGAACAGTATTGCAAATGCAATTAATGCCACTGAATTGTACACCTTAAAATGGTTAAAATGCCAAATTATATGTCTTACCACCATTTTAAAAAACAAATAAAAGAAGCTACTATGAATTCATAATACATTTATGTATGAAAATGAGATATATTGTTTAGTCAATTTGCATATGAATTTGTAGAGTACTTATATGGAATCCCTGCCTCCCACCTCTACCACCCACCTACCCTCAATAGAGAACCATGGATAGAGATAATTCAAGTTAATACAAAAGTTACATCTCAAATGTCTGGATAATAGCCTCAATTATTCACTGTGATGAGAACACAGATTTTGCCACTGGAGTTTGGTACAAGGCTTTACACATGGCAAGTATTTACTAAATTCTTTCTAAATAAATGGGCCTCTGTAGTACAATACCAGGCACCAGTTCATATAAGCCAATTAGCGAGTTTGTGAATGAATGAGTATGTGTGTATGCATGTATGTGTGTGTGAGAGTGTGTGTGTGCGTGTGTGTGTATTCGGGGGAAAGGAGAAGTAGGCAAGAAATGTCAGAAGAAACAGAAAGGGCCTACCCCTGAATCCTGGTTAATTGTTTCCTTTCAGGAAAAGCACCAAGGATGGAGCAGCCTGGCCTTTGCCCCATGCTGGTTCCTGCAGGTGCAAAGGGAGAACTACTGCTAATGGGGCAGAGAAGGTCCATGCTGCACATGGTGCAGAGATCAACAGGTCTTGAGCCTCCAGAGCTGTCAGCCTAGTGCTTTTCATGCGCCTTAAAAGTGAATCAGAGAGAAAACAAAGAAGGGTCACTCTTGAGATCTGCAGTCCCTGGCATAGCTGGAAGTAAATATGAAGCATCTGGGAGAAAGAGAGCCTATATTCAAAAGTTTACATAAAACTGAACAGAGGAGGGAGGCGGAGTGGGTTGGCTGATGATGTTCCAGAATAAAAAAGAGAGAGAATCCTTTCAAAATATATTGAGAACTTCTACTACTCATCATTCAGTAAAAGCTAATGGATCTAAATGTTCTCACAAGATAAGCTTTACTTCAAAATGATCCATTTTTTCTTCACTTTTTAAAAATTAACCAAAATCACAAGCAGATTTATTTGGCCTAAATGAGTTTGATTTTTCCTCTCAAAATGCACGTGAAATGTATGCAAATAAAATATATCATCGATTAATCTAAGCTGTTTCAAGTTGCTTTCAATGGCCATACCTTAAAGTGATCAGTCATTATACATTGGAGCAATTCAGACACATCATATTGTTTTCTGATCTCAATAAAGCTTAACCTATTAATAAAAGAAGTATATTTATTTATAGTTAGAACAAAATTTGCCAATACATGAAATTCTGCTAAGTGATACCTATTTTTTCCACTCATTTACATCATAGGATTTTAGAGACTGTTTTACCTGAGGGGGCATGGATCCTTCTATAAAATTAAATTGCCCTTTATAATATAGCAATTCTCTTAAAAAACTACTCATTTCTATATATGTCTGTGTGTACACAAAGAAAGCTCTGAAATAATACACACCTGACTTTTACTGTTGTTACTTATGAGAAAGCATGTGAAATTAGGAAGAAGTCTCAGTGAGATGTAAATGGGGACCATTGACTGTTTACATATTCCGTATTCTTTGAATATTTTCATAATGAGCATGTGTTGCTTTTATAATTAATAATTTAAAAGTAAGGCCAGGTGTGGTGGCTCATGCCTGTAATCCCAGCACTTTGGGAGGCTGAGGTGGGCGGATCACCTGAGGTCAGGAGTTCAAGACCAGCCTGACCAACACGGAGAAACCCTGTCTCTACTAGAAACACAAAATTAACTGGGTGTGGTGGCGCATGCCTGTAATCCCAACTACTCAGGAGGCTGACGAAGGAGAATAGCTTGAACCCGGGAGGTGGAGGTTGCAGTGAGCCGAGATTGCGCTATTGCACTCCAGCCTGGGCGACAAAAGAGAAATTCTGTCTCAAAAATAAATAAATAAATAAATAAAAGTAAGGACAAATGAAGTCCCATGGGTGAGGGTAAGCTGATAAAACATTGCCTATACATCACGCAAAGTAATTCACAATTTTTTTCCTTTTTATAAAATATTAGAGAATAGTATCATGAACCCTAATATATTCACTATCCAACTTCAACAATGATCACTTCCTGGCCACTGGCATTTCATTCATGGTCCCTCATATGCTTAAACACACAACATAGCTAAATTTGCTAAAGCAAATCCCAAACATTATAGCCCTTTATCTGTAAATACCCTATACTTATTAGCTGAAAGTTAAACTAAAGAACAGTACAGGCCGGGCGCGGTGGCTCACGCCTATAATCCCAGCACTTTGGGAGGCTGAGGCGGGTGAATCACTTGAGGTCAGGAGTTGGAGACCAACCTGGCAAACATAGTGAAACCTCGTCTCTACTAAAAATACAAAAACGAGCTGGGTGTGGTGGCCTGTGCCTGTAATCCCAGCTACTAAGGAGGCTAAGGTAGGAGAATCACTTGAACCCAGAGGCAGAGGTTGCAGTGAGCTGAGATTGCACCACTGCACTCCAGCCTGGGTGACAGAGTGAAACTCTGTCTCAAACAAACAAACACACAAAAAAAATACAGTACAAGCAACTTTTCAGGATCATATTGACTTCCTAAAGATTTGTTTTCAAAACGAATGAGAAGACAAGTTTTATAAGAATGGCAAAGTGATTTTAAGAATCAACACTGTCCCTCTTATTCATAGAGTAAATTATTCAAATCCAGTCTACTTAGTCAATAACTAAGAAAATATAATTAAATAGGACAGAACAAAATAACAGCAGGTAAGTTAGAAAAATAAGTTCAGGGAGGCTGAGGCAGGAGAATGGCGTGAACCCGGGAGGCGGAGTTTGCAGTGAGCTGAGATCCGGCCACAGCACTCCAGCCTGGGCGGCAGAGCGAGACTCCGTCTCAAAAAAAAGAAAAAAAAGAAAAGAAAAATAAGTTCAAGAAGGTAGAAGGTACATCTCTCCATCTGCCATTTCTGAGCCTTAAAGCAGAGTGTAGAAGTGCTCACCTTCTTGTCAGTTAATTCTTAACAGCTATGTCTAAGAATTTGAGAGAGAAAAACTGGTTGCTGTAACTTGACAAAATGACTGGTGAATTATTCATGCAGTTGCTAAACTGAAATCTGCAACCTATGGCTTCCCTGAGCTTCTGCGTGACAAATGACTCTAGCACCAAGCATCTTTTACAATTTAAGCCAGGACTCACACCTATAAATTGCATTGCTCGTCTTACCAGAGCTAATGACTTCAAGGGATCTCTCTCAAAGCTGAAGCGTGCCTGGTTAGATGACCGGATTGTCCTTCCCACCATGCACCACTACCTCCGCTCAAGAATCAATTTATGGCCCATAGCTACTGACTTTAAAAAGACTACCTCTTCTCTTTAAAGCATATGCAGCCCTTAGTTTGGGGATGCTGCCCTGGCACACAACCTTCTAACATTTTGCCCAAATGTGAATGTCTTTTGGCTTTAAAGTTTCAAAAATTCCTTGAGTCTTTTCCTTAGGCTAATAAAGCTGGCAGAAAAAATAGTTCATTTTACCATCATCCCTGATGTGTATCAAAGCAACAATCACCGACTCAGACATTTGTCTAACATTTGGCCTATGTCAAAGGTCTTTCACATACACCATCATTCATCTCATTGACACAATTCTGTGGCACAATTATGGTAGGCATTTTTTTCTCTATGTTACAGAGAGGGAAAAAGAAGCCCACAGAGTGTAAACTAGTTCAACCATTGGGGAAAACAGTGTGGAGATTCCTCAAAGACCTAGAGGCAGAAATACTATTTGACCCAGGAATCCCATTACCAGGTATACACCCAAAGGAATATAAATCATGCTATTATAAAGACACATGCACTTGAATGTTCATTGCAGCGCTATTCACAACAGCAAAGACATGGAATTAACCTAAATGCCCATCAATGATCGACTGGATAAAGAAAATGTGGTACATATACACCATGGAATACTATGCAGCCATAAAAAGGAACAAGATCATGACCTTTGCAGGCATATGGATGGAGTTGGAAGCCATTATCCTCATCAAACTAGCACATGAACAGAAAACCAAGCACTGTATGTTCTCACTTATAAGTGGGAGCTGGATGATAAGAAAACATGGACACATTGGGGTGGGGAACAACACACATTGGGTTCTGTAGGAGGTGAGGTGGGGCCAGGGAGAGCATCAGGAAGAATAGCTAATTGACTCTGGGCTTAATACCTTAAACACACAACCTGGCTACATTTGGTGGTGGTGGGATGATCTGTGCAGTAAACTACCATGGCATACGTTTACCTGTGTAACAAACTTCCACATCCTGCACATGTATCCCCAGAACTTAAAATAAAAGTTGAAGGAAAAAAAAAGGAGCCCACAGAGATGAAGTGACTTGTCAAAGACCTCACAGGTATAGGGGATAGCATGCTTGAACCCAGGTCTTCTGATTTCTAGTCTACTGCTCTTGCTACTAAATGAGAGATTAGTAATCTCCAAGCCAAACCAAGCCTCTGAGCATGCACTGCCAGCACCTAAAGATCAGGAAGTTTTTCAGAAAAAAAATCTGGATTTTCAGGGGTTTTTCATTTAAATTTTTAATTTTTGTGGATACATAATAGGTGTGTGTATTTACAGGTTACATGAAGTATTGTGATACAGGCATGCAATGTGTACTAATCACACCAGGGTAAATGGGGTATCCATTCCCTCAAACATGTATCTTTTGTGTTACAAACAATCCAGTTATGCTCTTGTAGTTATTTTTAAATGCATAAGTAAATTATTTTTGACTGTAGCCACCCTGTGGTGCTAGCAAATACTAGGTCTTATTCATTCTTTCTATTTTTTTGCACCCACTAACCACCCCCACTTTCCCACTACCCTTCCCAGGTGCTAATAACCATCCTTCTACTCTCTATCTCTGTGAGTTTAATTGTTTTAATTTTTAGCTCCCAGAAATAAGCAAGAACAGGCAAAGTTTGTTTTTCTGTGTCTGACTTATTTCACATAACATAATGACCTCTAGTGTCATCCATGTTGTTGTATATAACAGGATCTCATTCTTTTTTATGGCTGAGTAGTACTCCATTGTGTATGTGTACCACATTTCTTTATCCATTCATCTGCTGGTGAACATTTAGGCTGCTTCCAAATGTTGGCTATTGTGAACAATGCTGCAACAAATATGGGAGTGCAGCTATGTCTTCAATATACTGATTTCCTTTGTTTGGAGTTTATATATATATTTAAAATGATAGAGAGTGGCCACACAAGACCCATATTCCCAAAAGGCAGTCACTTGGCTGGGGTTAACAAATTTCTGGACTTTGAAGATAGGACACATAGTCTTCACTTTGTCCCAGTCTTCCCTCAGCCCACTTTTTTCATTTACATTCCTGTCCTAGTCTAAAGGCCTGCAGGGGCAGGCCTTTAAGACCCTGGCTTAAAACCAAGCTTCTTATCAAATTTGTAGAATTTGATTTTGGAAACCTGCATGCTAAAAATATGAGGTGACTTTATTGCTCAATCTACTTTCAGTTTTTTCTTTCATGGCATATAAGCAAATAACAAGCCCGAATCATATGAATTTAGACCCTTAAGCTAAGAGCACATCCTAAGTGCCACATTGCAGACTTGACTCCTGCAGTGATTACAATGATTGCAGTAGTTTGGATAGTTAGGGAATCTCAATTTGTCCTTGTTAACTCTGTAAATTGTATGCTCTTGAAAGTAGACTTTGCTATTGCTTGGTCATTAGAATACTTTTTGATGAGGAGGATGATTTACCACAAGTAGACAGTCATTGATACCTGAGCATCCAACAATATGCTAGAAATGCACCCAACAAAAATGGACACCAAATCAATAAATAAGTCTCCATTGCAAGGAGACATTATAGACTCATAGCTGCCCATAATTTAGTTATCAATCTGGACAAATATACAAATGTTTTGCTCCCCAGTCCTGCTTAACATGGCCTCTCTTGCTTCCAATGTAGCAAAGACTTTTTGACAATGTACTCTACACTTCCTCATGGAGTGCACATCAGGAGTTAAGGATTTCTGCAGACCTGCCTAAGATGCACTTATGATGACAAACTGCTCTCCTAATTGGAGAAGAAGTAATAAGTGATAATATTTCTGTGCCCACATGAGTCATCAGGGTTTTTTGGCTGACAAATGCAATCCACATCACCTTCCCATTTCTTTTCTTTTTGTTTTATTTTCTTTCGTTTTGTTTGAGATGAGGTTTCACTCTGTCACCCAGGCTGAAGTCAAGTGGTACAATTATGGCTCACTGTAGCCTTGACCTCTCCAGCCTCAGGTGATCCTCCCACTTCAGCCTCCCGAATAGCTGGGACTAGAGGCACATGCCATTATGCCCCACTAAGTTTTGCATTTTTTGTAGAGACAGGATTCACTATGTTGCTCAGGCTAGTCGTGAACTTCTGGGCTCAAGCAATCCTTCCACCTCAGCCTCCCAATGTGCTAGGATTACAGGTGTGAGCCACTGTGCTCGGCCCCCCTTCCCATTTCTTTCACAGGCCTTGTGATCATAATGAGGACAGGGGTCAGCATTTACTTATCAATAACTCATCAAATTATACAAAATTATACAAATTTAACACTATTGTGCTGCTCTAGCTATCGCTCTCACCCTTGATTTTTTCCAGTATGGTATTTGTTCCAGTGGAGAGAATCACCTAATGATGAAGTCATGTGACAATGTCGAAAGAGTCAGGTTGACTTTAAAAGGATAATTTGAGGCCAGGCACAGTGGCTCACTCCTATAATCCCAGCACTTTGGGAGGCCAAAGTGGATGGATCACTTGAGCCCAGGACTTTGAGACCAGCCTGGGTAACATGGTAAGACCCTGTCTCTACAAAAAAATACAAAAATTAGCCTGACATGGAGGTGTGCATTTGTGGTCCCAGCTACTTGGGAGGTGGAGGTGGGAGGATCACTTGAGCTCAGGAGGTTGAGGCTGCAGTGAGCTGCGATTGCACAACTGCATTCCAGCCTGGGTGACAGAGTAAGACCCTGTCTCAAACAAACAAACAAACAAAAGATAAAAAGGAAAAGAAAAGGGATAATTTGAAACAATTCCTTTATATGAATCGTTTAAACACAGATCAAAAGCAAAACAAATTAGCTAATAGTGAAGTCATGCTCGGTCTTTGCCTTAGTCCATTCTGGCTATCCTAACAAAAATACCTAGTTGGTGGCTTATAAACAGCAGAAATTTATTCTCACAGTTCTGGAGGCTAAGAAGTCCAAGATCGAAAGAGATTCAGTACCTGGTGAGGCCTGTTTGGACGAACGGAGGCAAGGTGGTGCACTTCCGGGTTCTTCTTCACCACCAGCTCTTCCAGCGCGCGCGAAAATGCAGCCGGCGCCTGGGAAGGTGCAGATCAACTGTGCATGCGCCAGGTGACGTCAATCCAAAGAGACCAAGATTTACCTGGTCGCCCCTGCGGAACGCCCCCGACACGCCCGTGCCCCGCCTATTGCCCGCCCACTCCTAGAAAAGCCGCTCTCCGCTAGTGAGCCAGGCGGCCTTCTCACAGCCCCACTCCTGGTCGGGATGTCAGGACTGTGGGAACTCCGTCGGAGAGCCCCACCGGGGGACTCTGCCGGCCTCCTTTGCCGGAGGCCGACAGACTTCTCCCTACCCACCTTCTTTCCCTGAAGCTAGGTGACCAAAATAAATGTGCAGTTTTGCTCCTCCACTTGCCTACCCGCTGGTTCTTTTGTGCCCACTTGGCTGGTCTTAGAAAAACAAATCAAGGCCCACTTCCTGAATCATAGGGTGCTATCTTAATGCTCTGTTCTCACATAGTGGAGGGCAGAAGGGAGTTCTCTGGGCCCTCATTTATAAGGGCACTAATCCCATTAACAAGAGTTCCATCTTTGTAACCTTATTGCCTTTCAAAGACTCCACCTCCAAATATCAATATATTAGGAATTAAGTTTCAACATATGAATTCAGGGGGAACACAGTCAGTCTATAGAAGTTCTCATGCCCCTGGGCTATATAATATAGTAAGTTTACTGCAGAGTAACAAACAAAAGATAGTTGTCCTCAAGGGTCAATTCCAAGATACACTCATGCCACCATAAAGTTGTCACACTTAGGGTGTAGCTCAATGGGTCACCAGAACCTATAGGTGTATAACTCAGATACCGATCCTTTTGGAAGTTGAACACTAGTGCCTAGGTTCTATCCCTGATATTTGGAAAAATACCCTGGTTGCTGTAATTGAACCCGAGAAGGCCTATGCATCAAGTAAAAAAGAGTCATAGAGCTTTGGCATAGACATGCCCAAACGTTTCACAAATGATTTATGCTTATTAACTTATTTACAAAGAATGCCCTGCTACATTATATCACTTTAGAGTATTCAATAGCTGCAGTTGCTGAAGTGAGAGAAAAACTGGTTAAAATTTCACTGATTTTTGTGTGTGGGATGGTTAATTTTATGTGTCGACTTGACTTGGCCACAGGGTGCCCCATCACCTAAATATCTATGTACGTATGAGGATGCTTCTGGATGGAGTTAATATTTGAATTGGTAGACTGAGTAAAGCAGATTGTCCTACCCAGTGTGGGTGAGCATCATCCAATCTGCTGAAAGGCTGAATAAAACACAAAGGTTGAATAAGAGAGAGAGAGAGAATTCCTTCTGCCTGACTTCCTTCTAGCTGGAACATTAGTCGTTTCCTACATTCAGACTCTAACTGAAATATCAGCTTTTCTAGGCTGGGCATGGCGGCTTACACCTGTTATTCCAGTACCTTGGCAGGCCAAGATAGGAGGGTTGCTTGAGGCCAGGAGTTTGAGACCAGCCTGGGCAATATAGTGAGATCCTGTCTTTACAAAAAAATTCAAAAATAAAAAATTTAACCAGGCATAATGGCACATGCCTGTAGTTGCAGCTACTTTGGGGGCTGAGATGGGAAGATTGCTGGAGCCCAGGAGTTCAAAGCTTCAGTGAGCCATGACTGTACCACTGGACACCAGTTACAGAGGGAGATCACTGTCTCAAAAAAAAAAAAAAAAATTAAAAAAAAAATCAACTTTTCTTCAAACCTGCTGGCTTTTCAACTGGAACTATATCATTGGTTCTCCTGGGTCTCCAGCAGACCGTGGGACTTCTCAGCCTCCATCATCATGTGAGCCCATTCCTATTGGTTCCATTTCTCTAAAACACCCTGACTAATACAGTTTTGGAGTACCTAAAAAAATTATGGAGTACAGAAAATTTATAAATTTTAGAAATAGATTCATACATTTAAACTCTTTATCATGTGTCCACTATGTGCTAGGCACAGAGCAACTTACTTAAATAAGGGTGACCAAAACATTGGTCTGTCCATCAAGGAATTTACAGTCTAGTCAGACATCTGTGAGAAATTCATATAAGACAGAAAGATATATGTACCATAAAATGCAAAGTATTCAGAAAGCAGGGAGACCATTTCTGGCTAAAAAGAATAAAAAGAAGCTTCATGGAGGAGTGGCATTTGAGCTTTCATTTAATGAATTAAGAGGCCCAACATGTGCAGTAATGGAATAAAATGCATTTTAGGTGGAGAAACTAGCATGGACAAAGACAGAAAGGTGGGAATGCATAGTCCTTTCATGGGGGAAAAGAGGACAATTTAGTACTGCTGGATTGTCAGGTCCATGTAGAAGTAAGAAACAAGGCTGGAGAGATTGGTTCAGGTTAGATTTTAGAGAATCACAAATGCTAGGCTAAGCAGTTGGGACTTTATTAAATACAAGGGGCATATTGAAAGGTTGGATCATATTTGTGTAAAGGAGTCACAAAGAGTCTAGGCTAGTACACTAGTCTAGAAGAGAGATGAGATTCTGAACAACATTTGAGCAAACCTGCCACTGTGTCGGATGTGTTAAATGAGGAAAAGAGAAGAATTTCAGATGGCTCAGGATTAGACTCTGAATCTAAACATTGGATAATGCCCTTGATGTCATCTAGTCTTGTTCTCTGACTCTACAAATGAGAACTCTGAGGCTGAGAGAGGTCAAGTGATTTATCCAGAAAGCAAGTAGGGAAGTCAGGACTAGAATCAAGATCTCCTGATTTTCACCTGAGGGCACAATAGAAACACTAATAAAAATAGAGAGAACAGATCTGGAAGAAAAGATGAGAAATGTATTTTGAATTATTTGAATTTGAGATGCCTCAACAACAGTGTGTTCAATCTTTTGGCTTCCCTGGGCCACGTGGGCCCCAGGTTGGACAAGCTTGCTCTACAACATCCAAGCAGATACATGCAGGGCAATTAGCTAGGCAAATCCCGTATTAACCTCTGTAGGCCTACCTTGACATCTTCAGGAATCCCATCTCTCCATGTTGCACTCTGTTGCATTTTTAGCTCTTTCTTTTCATTTTCTTATAAGTAATAAAGATGTTTATATCACTCTCTTGTTAACAACAAAAAACCATAAAAACAAACCTTGCTATCACTCTCACTGATTGATTGATGCATTCCTTTATTGAACACATCTTTATTAAATGGCTCCTGTATATCCAGTACTGTTCTAAGCACTAAGGATAAAGCAATAGCAAGTCAGCCATGGTTCTTGACATCACGAAACTTAAATTCAAAGACAAATTTTGAGAAAGGAATTTACCAGACTGTTGAAAGCTAGAAAGCATGCTTCAGTGGGTCCTCATTATATTGCTCTCTTTACATTTGAATATGTTTGAAATGCTTTTACAATAGTGAATGTCTTAAATAAGAGATGCTAGAGGAATATATAAGAAAGGGATTTAATCTCAGTCTCAATGTAACTCTCAGGGAAGACTTCTTGATTGAAGGGAATTTTAAATAGGGCTGTGAAGGATGAGTAGGAGCTAAACCAAAAAGAGATGGAGCAAGAAGAGTATTCTGCAGTGGGCATAATACATGGGAAGACCTTGAGGCAAGAAAAAAATTCTCTCACCAGCATCTGAATATTCAGTCATTAGTTCAATGGGATAAATGAGGGAACTGAAAGCCTTGCTCAGCACAAGAAAGGAGAGAAAGAGACAGGTACAAAGACACAGCGAGACGGACAGAGAGAGAAAACAGGCCTGGATGTGAGATCTTAAGGGCTTGTATCTTTAAAGGTAGAAAGGGATGAGGTCATTTGTGGGCCCTTTGGTCAAATATAAGCAGTTGACCCTCCATAATCATGAGTGCCATATTCATGGATTTAACCAAACATGGATCAAAAATATTCCGAAAAAAACAACAAAACAACAATTAAAAAAAATTTAAAACAGGCCGAGCACAGTTGCTCATGCCTGTAATCCCAGCACGTTGGGAGGCCGAGGTGGGCGGATCATGAGGACAGGAGTTCAAGACCAGCCTGGCTAACATGGTGAAACCCCATCTCTACTAAAAATACAAAAAATTAGCTGGATATGGTAGCGAGTGCCTGTAATCCCAGCTACTCAGGAGGCTGAGGCAGGAAAACCGCTTGAACCCAGGAGGTGGAGGTTGCAGTGAGCTGAGATCGCACCATTGCACTCCAGCCTGGGCGACAGAGCAAGACTCCATCTGGAGGAAAAAAAGAACAACAATGTAACAATTATGCACATAGCATCTACATTGTGTTAGGTATTGTAAATAATCTAGAGATTATTTGAAGTATGTAGGAGGATATGCATAGGTTACATACAAATGCAATGTCATTTTATATAAGGGACTTGAACATTTGTGGATTTTGGTACCCACAGGGAGTCCTAAAACCAATCCCCCATGGATACCAAGAGACCACCTTTATTTTATTTATGTATTTATCAACTATCTATTAATATGTGATGTATTACACAATGTGCATATTTTACATAATATGTAATTTATATTTTATGTCCACATACATGTGCCAAATTTCCCTATACTTGCTCTCCAGTTATATTTTAGATTAGAGGAAATGTGCATTTTTGCACAAACGTTTTTTGAAAGGCCTAGATTTATAGGCTGCAATGCATTAATTCTAGTCGCTTGTTAGTGCATTACTAAAAACTATTCAATAAACGTCCTAGGTTTTCCAGCTATTAGGCACAAGATACTAGAGTCTCAAATAATAAACTGCATACTGAATGTCTGAAAATATTAAAAGTTCTTTCTTGTAAAGACTCCTGACTCTTTCTTTTGAATACTGCTGCTATCCCCCCTCCTGTGGAGATGAATTGGTCTTCTCACCAAGTGGGAACACAATCCTGTTGTGAAACTTTCCTAATTGATTAGTGGCTTTTCCCTATCACATTTAGAATATCATGAGTGCCACTTTGGCATTAATCAACCACAAAAGTCGTGTTTACTATAGGTACTCAATTCTGAATTGGTAACTCCTGAGCACCTGTAGTGAACTGGCTCAAAATAATCATTATTTACTTCTAGAGTCTAGACCTTATAAAGATGGGTCAGCACAAAGTAAAATATCCAGATCATATCATTTGAATATCTTTGAGAAATGTCTACACTGTTAAAAAATTTAACATTTTGGCCGGGTGCGGTGGCTCAAGCCTGTAATCCCAGCACTTTGGGAGGCCGAGACGGGCGGATCACGAGGTCAGGAAATCGAGACCATCCTGGCTAACACGGTGAAACCCCGTCTCTACTAAAAAATATAAAAAAAACTAGCTGGGCGAGGTGGCGGGCACCTGTAGTCCCAGCTACTCCGGAGGCTGAGGCAGGAGAATGGCGTAAATCCAGGAGGCGGAGCTTGCAGTGAGCTGAGATCCGGCCACTGCACTCCAGCCCGGGCAACAGAGCCAGACACCGTCTCAAAAAAAAAAAAAAAAAAAAACTGTAAAATGAGACAGAAAAGGTCATTATGTAATGATAAAGGATCCACTGAGCAAGAGGATATAACAATTTTAAACATATATGCACCCCATAACCGAGCACCCAGATATATAAAGTTAATATTATTAGATCTAAAAGGAGGTATAGACTCCAACAAAATAATAGTTGGGAACTTCAACACTACACCCTCAACATTAGACAGATCATCTAGATAGAAAATCAACAAAGAAACACTAGATTTCAAACGTACTTTAGACCAAATGGACTTAACAGACATTCACAGAACATTTCATCCAACTACCGCAGAAAGCACATTCTTCTCATCAGCACATGGAACATTCTCCAGGACTGACCATATGTTAGGTCACAAAACAAGTCTCAACAAGTTTTAAAAAAATCAAAATTGTATCAAGTATATTATCAAGCCACAGTGGAATAAACCCAGAAAGAAGTAACAAGAGAAACTTTGGAAATTGTACAAATACACAAAAATTAAACAATATGCTCCTGAAAAGTCATTTGATCAATGGAGAAATTATAAAGGAAATCTTTTAAAATGTGAAACAAATGAACATGGAAATACAATATACCAAAACCTATGGGACACAACAAAAACAATGCTAAGAGGGAAGTTTATAGCAATAAAAGCCTATATCAAAAAAGTAGAGGCTAGGTGTAGTGACTCACTCCTGTAATCCTTGCACTTTGGGAGGCCAAGGTAGGCAGATTGCCTGAGCTCAGGAGTTTGACACCAGCCTGGACAACATGGTGAAACCCCGTCTCTACTGAAAATACAAATAATTAGTCGGGCAAGGTGGTGTGTGCCTGTAGTCCCAGCTACTCAGGAGGCTGGGTGAGTGAGTGAGACTCTGTCTCCAAAAAAAAAACTAAAACAAAAAGTAGAATGATCTGAAACAAACAACCTAACAATGCACCTCAAGGAACTAGAAAAGCAAGAACAACTCAAACCTTAAGTTAGTAGAAGAAAAGAAATAATAAAGATCAGAGCAAAACTAAATAAAATTGAAGACTACAAAAACAATAATAAGGATCAATAAAGTGAAAAGTGTTTTTTTTTTTTGACAAAGTCTTGCTCTGTTCCACAGGCTGGAGTGCAGTGGTACAATCTCGGCTCACTGCAACCTCGGCTCACTGCAACCTCTATCTCCCAGGTTCAAGCGATTGTGAGTAGCTGGGATTACAGGCGTGTGCCACCACACCCAGCTATTTTGTGATTTTTAGTAGAGATGGGGTTTCACCATGTTGGCCAGGCTGGTCTCAAACTCCTGACCTCAGGTGATCCGCCCGCCTCGGCCTCCTGGATGACAGGCATGAGCCACCGCACCTGGCCAAAAAGTTGTGTTTGTTTTGTTTTGTTTTTAAAAAAGAAAACAAAATTGATAAACTGCTAGTTAGACTAACCAAGAAAAAAGATAAATGATCCAAATCAGTAAAATTATGAATGAAAAAGGAGGCATTACAACTGATACCAAGTAATGCAAATAATCATTAGAGACCATTATAAACAGCTATATGCTAACAAATTTGAAAACCTAGAGAAAAAAAAGATAAATTCCTGGGCAAATGTAACTTATAAAGATTGAACCAAGAGGACACAGAAAACCTGGACAGACCAATAACAATTAGTGAGATGAAATCAGTAATAAAAAGTCTCCCAAAAAAGAAATGCCTAGGACCAAATGGCTTTACTGCTGAATTCTACAATTATTCTCAAACTATTCCAAATAATTGAAGAGAAGGGAATTCTCCCTAACTCTTTCTATGATGTTAGCATTCCCCCTTACCAAAACCAGACAAGGACATAACAACAAGAATGAAAAAATTATAGGCCAAAATCCCTGACGAATACAGACACAAAATTCTCAACACAATACCAGCAAACTGAATTCAATAGCATATTAAAAAGACCATTCACCATGATGAAGTGTGATTTATCCCAGAGATGCAAGGATGGTACAACATATGCAAATCAATAAATGTATACATAGTATTAGCAAAACAAAGGACAAAAATCATGAGATTATCTTATAAATGCAGAAAAAGCATTTAATAAGATTCAACATCTCTTCACAATACTCTCAACAAACTAGGTGTAGAAGGAGTATACCTCAACATACTAAAAGATATATATGAAAAACCCACCATTAACTTCTTCTTGAATGGGGAAAAGCTGAAAGTCCTTCCTCTAAGAAGTGGAACAAGACAAGGATGCCAACTTTTACCATTCTTACTCAACAGAGTACTGGAAGTCCTACAGAACAATCAGTCAACCAAAAGAAATAAAAGGCATCCAAATAGGAAAAGAGAAAGTGAAATTGTCCCTCTTTGCAGATAACATAATCTTATATATACAGAAAAACCTAAAGACTCCACGAAAAACTGTTAGAACTGACAAACGAATTTAGTAAAGTTTCAGAATATAAAATCAGCATACTAAACTAAGTAATGTTTCTATACATCAATAACAAACTATCTGAAAACGAAATCAAGAAACAATCCCATTTACAATAGCTATATAACTACCTAGAAATAAATTATACTAAGGAGGTGAAAGACCTCTGAAACAAAAACTACAAAACACTGATGACAAAAAATGAAGAGGACACAAACAAATCAAAAGATATCTCATATTGTTGTAACAACCGCATTCCCTAAAGCAACCTATAGATTCAGTGCATTCCTTAAGAAAATACCGAGACATTCTTCACAGAAATAGAATAAATAATCCTAAAATTTATATGGAACCACAAAAGACTCCAAATAGCTCAAGAAATATTTACCAAAAAGAATAAAGCTGGAAGCATCACACTACCCAACTTCAAAATACACTACAAGGCTATAGCAAGCAAAATAGCATGGTATTGGTATAAAAATATACACATCAACCTATGGCACATAATATAGAGCTGATAAATAAATTCATGTGTTTACAACTAAGATTTTTGACAAAGGCACCAAAATCATATGTGGAGAATGGAGATCCTCTTCAATAAATGGTGCTGGGAAAACTGGATATCTATGTGCAGAAGAATTAAACTGGACCTCTATCTCTCATTATATACAAAAATCAACCCAAGATGGATTAAAGACTGAAACATAAAACCTGAAACTATAAAACTACCAAAAGAAAGCACAGAAGAAATACTGCAGGACGTTGGTCTAGGCAAAGACTTTATGGCTAAGACTTCAAAAGCACAGGCAACAAAAACAAAAATAGACAAATGGGACTATACTAAACTAAAAAGCTTCTCTGCAGTAAAGGAAACATTCAACAGAGTGAAGAGACAACCTGTTAAATGGGAGAAAATATTTGCAAACTATTCATCTGACAAGGAACTAATATCTAGAAGATACAGGGAACTCAAACAACTCAACAGCAGGAAAACAAATAATTTCATTAAAAAGTGGGTAAAGGATCTCAATAGACATTTCTCAGAAGATATACAAATGGCCAATACACACATGAAAAAATGCTCATCATCACTAATTATCAAGAAAATGCAAATCTAAACCACAATGAGATCATCTCACCTCCATTAGAATGGCTATTATGAAAAATGCAAAGAATAACAGCATAGAAAAGGGAACTGTTATAGACTTTGGGGAATGTAAATTAGTATAGCCATTATGAAAAACAGTAAGGGGATTTCTCAAAAAATTAAAAATAGAGCTACAATATGATCCTGCAATCCATCCACTGGGTATGTCAGTATATCAACTGGATATATGCACTGTCATGTTTATTGCAGCACTATTCATAGTAGCCAAGATATGGAATCAACCTAAGTGTTCATCAACAGATGGATGGACAAATAAAACAGTTTATAGATACATAATGGAATTTAGCCATAAAAAGAATGAAATCTCATTTGCAGTAACATGTCACCTGGGCTGGAGTGTAGTGATGCAATCATAGCTCACTGTAGCCTCAAATTCCTGGGCTCAACCTCCTAAGTAGCTGGGATAACAGGCATGAGTCACCATGCCCAACTAATTTTGTTTTTTTTTTTAGACAGAGTCTTGCTCTGTCGCCAGGCTGGAGTGCAGTGGCGTGGTCTTGGCTCACTGCCACTGCAACCTCCATCTCCTGGGTTCAAGCAATTCTCTTGTCTCAGTCTCCCGAGTAGCTGGGATTACAGGAGTGTGCCACCATGCCCAGCTACTTTTTTCATATTTTTAGTAGAGGTGGGGTTTCATCATGATGGCCAAGCTGGCCTCAAACTTCTGACCTTAGGTGATCCTCCCACCTTGGCCTCCCAATGTGCTGGGATTACAGGTGTGAGCCACCATCCCCTGCCTTTTTTTTTCTTTTGAGACAGGGTCTCACTATGTTGCCCAGGCTGGTCCTGAACTACTGGCCTCAAGTGATCCTCCCACATCAGCCTCTCAAAGGACTAGGACTGTCATTTCATTAAGTGAAATAATCCAGGCATAGAAAGACAGGTATTGCATATTCTCACTCATATGTGGGAGCTTAACAAGTTTATTTTATTGAGATAGAGAGTGGAATTATGGTTACCAGGGGCTGGGAAGGATAGAAGTGGGGGGTTGAGGAAAGGTTGGTTATTAGTTAGAAATATACAGTTAGATAAAAGGAATAAGTTCTAGTGTTTGATAGTACAGTGGGGTGACTATAGTCAACAATAACTTGTTATATATTTCAAAATAGCTACAAGAGAATAGATAAAATGTTCTCAATACAAAGAAATGATAAATGTTTGAGGTGATGGATATCCTAAATACCCTGATATGATCATTACACATTGCATGCATGTATCACATGGACCCCATAAATATGTTCAGTTATTTATGAATTTAAAAAGAATATTTAGGCCAGGCGGGTGGCTCAAGCCTGTAATCCCAGCACTTTGGGAGGCTTCGGGGGGGGAGGCGGGTGGATCACGAGGTCAGGAGATTGAGACCATCCTGGCTAACACGGTGAAACCCCGTCTCTACTAAAAAAAATACAAAAAACTAGCCGGGCGAGGTGGCGGGTGCCTGTAGTCCCAGCTACTCGGGAGGCTGAGGCAGGAGAATGGCGTAAACCTGGGAGGCGGAGGTTGCAGTGAGCTGGGATCCGGCCACTGCACTCCAGCCAGGGCGACAGAGCGAGACTCCGTCTCAAAAAAAAAAAAAAAAAAGAATATTTATACAGGTAATACCAAAAAAGTAAAAATTATAACAGTGTAAAAGAGTGTTTAAATAAAAAGAGAAGGCCTCTTTTATTTCCTTCACATCTCCAATCCTAAAATCCAGATTTACCTACTATTCAGTTTTAAATTATTTTTACCATGTATGAATAAGTATATATGGATCATACTACTCTCCAGTTGCCTTTTATGTTATAGTAATATATATATATATAAAACATGAAATTTACTGTTTTAACCATACTAAGTACATTCACAATGTTGTGCACTAACCATCTCCAGAATTTTTCTCCATCTCAAACAAACTTTCTGCCCATTGAACAATAACTCTCCATTTGCCTTCCCCCCACCTCTATAACATCCATCGTACTTTTTGTCTCTATGAATTTGACTACTTCATCTACCTCATGTAAGGGGAATTATACAATATTTGTCCTTAAATGTGTGACTATTTCTCCTACCATAATGTTTTCAAGGATCATCTATGTTGTAGCATGTATCAGAAATTCATTTTCTGTGACTGAATAATATTCCATTTTATGGATATACTATATTTTGTTTATCTACTCATGTTTGTGGACACTTGGATTGCTTCCATCTTTTGGCTATTGTGAATAATGGTGCTATGAACATTGGTGTCCAAGTATCTGTTTGAGGACTTGCTTTGAATTCTTTTGGGTATATGACTAGGAGTAGAATTGTTGGATCATATGATAATTCTATATTTACCTTTATGAGGAACTATCAAACTATTTTGCATTCCCCCAAGCAATGTACCAGGGTTCTCATTTATCTACCACGTCCCACACCTGTTATTTTCCTTTTTTAAAATAATAGTCATCTTAATGGGTATGAAGAGGTATCTCATTGTAAATATGTCTGTGCTTAAGCCAGTTTTACACTGTTTTAATTACTGTACCTTTTTAGTAAGTTTTGAAATCAGGAAGTGTGTATACTCCAACTTTGTTCTTTTTCAAGACTATTTTGGCTATCGAGGGTCCTTAAAATGCCATATAAGTGTTATTTTTTCTACTTCTGCACAAAATGCTGTTGGAATTTTGATAGGGATTACATCTAATCTGTAGATCACTTTGGGTAGTATTGTCATCCTAACAATATTAAGTGTACCAATCCATGAATGCAGAATGTCATTCCATTTACTCAGATCTTGTTTAGTTCCTTTCAACAATGTTTTATGATTTTCAGTGTACAAGTCTTTCTTTTCTTCGGTTAAATTTATTTCTAACTATTTTTTTATGCTATTGTAAATGAAATTATTTTCTTAATTTCCTTTTTGGATTGTTCGTTGCTAATATATAGAGATGCAACAGATTTTTGTGTTTTGTGCAATTGCCTTTTGCACTCCCTCATTTGTTTTATTAGAAAACCATAATATGGCAGGGCGCAGCGGCTCAAGCCTGTAATCCCAGCACTTTAGGAGCCCGAGGCAGGCGGATCACCTGAGGTCAGGAGTTTGAGACCAGCCTGGCCAACATATAGTGAAACCCCGTCTCTACTGAAAAATACAAAAATTAGCTGGGCATGGTGGCACATGCCTGTAGTCCCAGCTACTTGAGAAGCTGAGGCAGGAGAATTGCTTGAACCCGGGAGGTGGAGGTTGCAGTGAACCAAGATCCTGCCACTCTACTCCAGCTCTGCTGACAGAGAGTGAGATTCGGTCTCTAAAAAAAAAAAGAAAGAAAGAAAGAATAGAAAACCATAGTATAGTTGTTCACCTGTCTAATTTATTAGACTACCTATTTTTATAGTGACCATATATTTTATCATACAAACCATAAGACTTTCTAGATAGAAAGACTGCTATCACACAGTGACAGTAGGTGTTACTTTGAATTTTCCAGGAAAACCAAAATGTATGATCATCCTACCTACTATTGAAAGGATAGGTATACAGCTTGGCTTTTTTGTTAACTTTCCTTTATCACTAACACACTTTTACCTTAGTTCTATGGTAATTTACAAACACGTTTTATATCCTGAATCAGTTTGCCAGCTCCTTGAAGATAAAAATTGATTTCCCATTGCCTTTGTATTACCCAGTATCTAGAACATTGCCTTATGTCTGTTGGATGAATGATGACTCTTGTTTACCTGTACAGAAATTCTTGATTTTCTACCCACAGAGTCATTCTGACTCAGTGAGAACTCTCCACACAAAACCAATAATAATAAATAAGGGGATGTGACCTATGACCTACAGTAAACAAAACAATTAATCATAGAGTTTATAAGATCATCTTCAAACTACAGAACTCAGTAAGTCATACAATGGGATCCATCAAGGTGGCATAATCATTTCCAATTTTCACAAAGATTATAGAATGTTATTACTTTACATTAAAATTTGAATAAATGACTGGTTAAAATTCACAGACTCTGAAATCACTTCCAAAAGCAGTGATTTATTTGCGAATCAATAGGTGAGTTCTACAGAAAACGTGATGTGTCCTCAGGCATTTTTAAATACATCCAGGAATTATTCTAAACGGTAACCTACTTTAGATGCTCCACTGTCCTATTAGATCTCAAACAACGTACTATATGTGTTTTTATCCTTTGGATAATGAATAAAGAATACAGTTGGACTTCTATCTCATACCATATGCAGAAAATTAACTAAAATGGATCAATAAACTAAATGTAACAACTAAAACTAAAAACCCCTTGGAAGAAAACAGAGGTAAATAAGCATGGACAGGGCGCAGGGCTCACACCTGTAATCCCAGGACTTTTGTAGGTTGAGGCAAGCAGATCACATGAGGTCAGGAGTTTGAGGCCAGTCAGGGCAACATGGTGAAACCCCGTTTCTACTAAAAATACAAAAATTAGCTGGGCATGGTGGTGTGCACCTGTAATCCCAGACACTTGGGATGCTGAGGCAAGAGAATCGCTTGAACCCAGGAGGTGGAGATTGCAGTGAGCTGAGATAGCGCCACTGCACTCCAACCAGGGTGACAGAGCAATATATATAATTTATATTATATTATAGTATATATTTAATATAAAATAAAATATATTTTATATATCAAAATCTATTTATATATATTTTGATATATATCAAGTGTATATCAAATATACATATTTGATATATATCAAATGTATATCAAAAATACATTTTTTTGTGGAAGCAATAGACTGGGCAAGGATCCCAATATACCTGCCCAGAGAAAACTTACATTATTCAGAGTGTGCTCTTAGAATGTGTCCTTTAAAGGGGAAAAAAGGCTTAATAGGGTTTGATATTTTTTATCAAAAATAAATGAATACGCATGGCCTTGGATTTCACATATCCATACTCAGCTGATGGAAAATAAAACATTGCAGCCATTTGTAGAATATCACCTCAAGTTGCAAGTGTGAAGCTCACTCATAATCACAATTTTCCTGGATGAACACCACACCAGTTTTTCTTTATAGGTCTTACTAGGAATAAATCTGGCTTTTCATCTATTCATTGTATGACTCTTGTTAACTGGTATGCTTCTCAATTCCTGATGTTTCCTTCTATAGGAGGGAGTTTAATTAATGTGACACTCCTAAATTCTTTCCACTTCTTTACAAATCCCATTAAAGCGTAGGTGGGGTGAAATCTGTTTAACGAATCTGAGGCGAATAAACTAGGTATATTAGGCCCAGAGCTTTTCTCTTTTCCCTTTTATAGGACACATTCTAAGAGCATACTCTTTGAATAATGTAAGTTTTCTCTGGGCAGGCATATCGGGATCCTCGCCCTGGTCTATTTCTTCCACAAATGAGCAGATAAGCATATAGTTTATCTTTTACCATGTAAGAAGCCACTCCAAAATTTAATGGCTGTATTACTTTCCTGTGGCTGCTGTAACACGGTAGCACAAACTGGTTGGCTTAAAACATCAGAAATTTATTTTATCACAGTTCAGGAGGTTAGAATTTCAAACTTAAAATTATATGTTCCCTTTGAAGGCTCCCGGGAAGAATCTGTTGCATGCCTTTTAGCTTCTGATGTCACCAGCAATCCTTGGTTTTCCTCATAAACTCATCACTCCAATCTCTGCCTCTATTGTTACATGGCATTCTCCCTGTGTGTTTGTCTCTATCCCTCCTCTCCTTTTATTTTATAATGACACCAGTTGTATTGGATTAAGGGTCCAACTTACTACAGTATGATGTCATCTTAACCTACATATTAATTACTTTTACAAAGACTCAATTTCCAAATATGATCACATTCACAGGTAACAGAGGTACCAGGGATTATGATGTCAATATATCTGTTTAAGAAACACAATTCAACCCACAACAATGGCTTAAACAGCAAACATTATTTCTTATGATTCTGCTGGTTAGCTGGACAGGATATTCTATTCTAGGCTGGCTTAACTGGGACTGGATGGTGTAATAAAGCCTCATTCACATTTCTGGGGTCTTATCTGGGACAGTTAAGATGACTTCCATAGCCAGGGCCTCCGTCCACATGATCTCTCACCTTTTCAAAGTCTAGCACAGGATTGTTCTCACAGTGATGGATAGTTTCCTAGAAGTGGGAGGCAGAGAGTATCAATGTGCAATAATTTTCCAAATGTTTCCTTATGTCACATTTCCTAACGTCTCACTGACCGAAGCAAGCCACAAGGCTAAGCCCAGATTCAGTGTAGGAGCGGACTTCCCAGAAAGGCATGAGCAAATTGGGGCTACTGCTACAACTATCTAGCACAGTGGCTACATCTAGTTCTGAGGTTTGGCATTCCATAGTTACATGCACCTTCAAGATATAAGCCATGTCTTCTGACTTCACCATTTGTGAGAAATAAAGGTGACATTTTAATCTCTAAATGGAACTTCTTCATCTCTTTGCTCACTTTTTTCCAAAAATAACATGAATTATTTATTGGACCCCCACAACTTCATTTTCCTTTTTATATAACTTCTAATAAGTGATAACATCATTTATTCATTCAACAAACATGTATTGCAAATCTATTTTATGGCAGGCACAAGAGATATGGTGGTCAGCTAGTAAAACACAGTCCCTACCCCAAACACGCTTATATTCCAACTCCCAGTTTAGAGGTCAGGTGATGATGAAGATGAACTGCAACTGGGGATAGAGAAGGGCCTAATCTTTTCATAATCTCTCTCAGTCAGCCTTCCCTCAGTGCCAATAGAAGAAAAGACAGAATCTGACCGGGTGCGGTGGCTCACACCTGTAATCCCAGCACTTTGGGAGGCCGAGGCGGGCAGATCACCTGAGGTCTGGAGTTTAAGGCCAGCCTGACCATCATGGTGAAAACCCGTCTCTACTAAAAATACAAAAATTAACCGGGCATGGTGGCACATCCCTGTAATCCCAGCTACTTGGGAGGCCGAGGGAGGAGGTGGAGGTGGCAGTGAGTCAAGATCGTGCTATTGCACTCCAGCCTGGGCAATACAGTGAGACACTGTCTCAAAAATAAAATAAAATAAGTAAATAAAAGACAGAATCTATGAAAAAAGTGTGCATATTATGTAAACAGCCTCAAATCTAATATCCTACCCCCTTCCAACCAGATCCCTTCCCAAAGCCACTTCTACATGGAAATTCTAGAGTGGTCAACAAATTCAGTATTTCCTGAACTGTTTTTATGCCCAAATTACTTTGGAGGCCATGCAACTGCCCAAATTGCACCAGTGATCTAGTTTCACCACAACTTGAAATGCTTGCCACAGGGTAATGCCATAAAGTCACGATTACTTTTTATTTTCCATTTTTTGCAACGGCTTTGTTGAAATATAATTCACATACCATATGCCTCACACACTTAAAGTTTGCAATTCAGTGTTTTTTGTATATTCATAAAGTTGTGCAACCAAAGCTCAATCAATTTTAGAATATTTTCATCACCCTAAAAATGAAGTACTGTGCTAATAAACAGTCACTCCCCATTCTTGCCCCCCAGCAATAAGCAACCACTAATCTATAATACTTTCTGTCAGTATGAATTTTTCTATTACGGAAAAATTCTTTGGCCTTTTCTGTGACTGACTTCTTTCACTTAGCATTATGATTTTAAGGATCATTCATGTCGTGGCATAAATCACTGCTTCTTAACTTTTTATTACTGAATATTGTGCTGAATAGATAGTCAACATTTTGTTTGTTCATTCATCATTTGATGGGCATTTAAGTTGTTTTCACTTTTTGGCCATTATGAATAATGCTGCTACAAGCATTCGCATAAAGTTTTTGTGTGAATATGTGTTTTCATTTCTCTTGAGTATATACCTACGAGTGGAATTAATGGGTCATATGGTAACTCTATGTAAAACTTTTTGAAGAACTGATAAACTGTTCTCCAAATGACTGTAACATTTTACTTTCCCAGCAGCGGAGTATAAGGGCTCTAATTTCTCCACATCTTCAACAACTCTTGTTGTTATTAGTCATCTTAGTGAGTGTTTGCCTTTAATTTTTACTATGTACTAGCACCTAAATTATGGTCATCAACTTAAATGACTATACTCGAAGACCTTACCACCTTAAAGTGTGTTCTATGGCCCAGAAGTATAGACATCATTTGGGAGCTTGACAGTAATTCAGAAGCTCAAGTCCCGACCCCAACCTACTGAATCAAAATATAAATTTTAACAAGATCCTCATGATTTCATGTACATAAAATATCAAGATCAGATAAATCCATAGAGAATAAGTAAATCCATAAAGGCAGAAAATCAATAGTGGTTGCCAGAGGTAGACTAAATGGTGAATGAAAACCACTGTTTTTTGGGCATGAGATTTGTTTTGTGGGGACGAAAATGTTTTGGAACTAGATGGAAATGATGGTTGCATAACATCGTGAGTGTCCTAAATGCTACTGAATTGTTTACTTTAAAACGGTTACTTCTATGTTATTCACTTCAATAAAAAAATATTGAGCTAGGTGTGGTGGCTCACACCTATAATACCATCACTTTGGGAGGATGAGGCAAGGAGTTCAAGACCAGCCCAGGCAACATAGCGAGACTCTGTGTCTACAAGAAAACAAACAAACAAACAAAAAATTAGCCAGGTGTGGTGGCATGTGCATGTGGTCCCAGCAACTCAGGAGACTGAGGTGGCAGGATCACCCGAGCCCAGGGAGGTCGAGGCTGAAGTAAGCTATGGTTGTGCCACTGCACTACAGCCTGGATGATAGAGCAAGACCCTGTCTCATAAAAAAATACATATATATACACACACACATATAATATATAATATATACATGTATATTATATATAATATATGATACAAAATAAATGTATATAATCTATATACAAAGAGAGAGAGAAGTTACATTGTATTCAGCTCTGTGTTAGGGCCAAGGTAGAATCCTCGTATTCAGATTTGGGATTTGGAGAGCTAAATATTTACTTGTGGGAATAAGACTAAAACACACGAAACAATCTGTTAACAAGCCAGAAGTGTGGGGGTAGACAAGGCTGACTGATGCCCAGAGCCCAGCACTCATTCCTACATTCCTCTAATGTACTTTCCTGTACAGCAGAAGATGAAAAGCAAAAATAAGAAGAAAGAAAAAAATTATTGTGCTTTCCAGACACCTTTGCCCCTAGCATTCTGTATACAAACTGGGTTCTGCCAATTTGATGCACTCACATTATATTTGGAAAGCAGAAGAGATGTGGAAGCCATATGCCTGCTATTGCAAGCACACTTGTGGAGATGTGAGTTGCCTCACAAATCACATTTCAGTATCCAGTCTCTTGCTTACTGGTAACTGTAGGCAGCTACTGGAGTGGTGATGGCAAGAGTCAGCATCCTCATGCCCAGTCACCAAATTCACAGGTGTTAAGAGACAGCAGAAGCAGCGGTAAAAGCCTCATGATCAAGATTTCCTGCTCCCGGCAGGGCGCGGTGGCTCACGCCTGTAATCCCAGCACTTTGGGAGGCCGAGGCAGGTGGATTACGAGGTCAGGAGATCGAGACCATCCTGGCTAACACGGTGAAACCCCGGCACCTGTAGTCCCAGCTACTCAGGAGGCTGAGGCAGGAGAATGGCGTGAACTCGGGAGGTGGAGTTTTCAGTGAACGGAAGGTCGTGCCACTGCACTCCAGTGTGGGCGACAGGGTAAGACTCCATCTCAAACAAAACAAAACAAAACAAAAAATTTCCTGTTCCCTATATTGTGGCTACAGCAGTAACTTCATGAGCTCAGTACTTCCAGTGGCACCCTCCTTTCTTTCCACCACCTTGACTGTGGCAGAGGTAGTGTACCTCCCACGATGGCAGTCATTCTGAGAAGTCAACTTGAACATGTGCTGCCAGTCCTGATCACAGACTGCCAAACTGGATTTTATGTCAGTAAAATTGCAGCACTATTTACAATGAAGAAAAGTGGGAAACAAACTTAACTGTTTCTTGGTAAAAGAAAGGAAAAGGAACCTGTGATGTATTCATACAATGGACTACAATATAGCCTACTGAAATACATGAAATAGGCCAGGCACGGTGGCTCACACTTGTAATCTCTGCACTTTGGGAGGCCGAGGTGGGTGTATCACCTGAGGTCAGAAGTTTGAGACCAGCCTGGCCAACATGATGAAACCCCATCTACTAAAAATACAAAAAAAAAAAAAAAAAATTAGCCAGGCGTGGTGGCACGCACCTGTAATCCCAGCTACTCAGGAGGCTGAGGCAGGAGAATCACTTGAATCCGGGAGGTGGAGGTTGCAGTGAGCCAAGTTTGCGCCACTGCATTCCAGCCTGGGCAACAAGAGCAAAACTCCAAACTCCACCTCTCCCTCTCTCTCTCCTCTCTCTCTCTCTCTCTATATATATATATATGAAATAGATCAACACATATCAACGTACGTACATCTCATAAACATACTGAATGAAAAACTTAAATTGTGAAAAAATACAAACAGCATGATTCTATTTGTATGCAAATTATTAGAAACAACAGGGCTAGAAAAACATCCAGAGGTGGGAAAACTAACCCCCAATGGCCAAATCCAGGCCTCAGCCTGTGTTTGTATGGCAAGAGAGCCACGAATGCTTTTTACAGTTTTGAAGGGTTAAAAAATTTTTTCTAATTTTAAAAGCAGAATATTCAACAGAGACCTGCAAAGCCTAAAATATTTACTATCTAGCCCTTTACAGAAAAAGTTGGCAGACTTCTGTGTTTTGTGGAGACACATGCATATATTGGAAACATACATGAGAATGATACTCGCTGATTTCTGGATTACTGGTTACCTCTGGGGAAGGAAAGGAAAAGGAAATATATCCGCATCATTCAGTTTCTTTACAAAAAGAGATCAGAAGCAAGTATCGCAAAATGTTAACATCTGTTTTATCTTGGGGCTGCATAGGTGTCTTCTATATTACATTTAGTTTGAATGTTTGAAATGCTTTATAATTAAAAGTAACATTTTAAGAAACAAATGAATAAATGCATGCAAGAATATTGAAGCCAACAAACAAAAACTGGAATAAGAGCATAAAAAGTTGAAAAGTCACAGAGGCCAATGTTTCTGGAGAAGTGTGGAGAGCTAGGGAAGAGGGATGGAGATTAAGAGGGGTTTCGGGCCTTCTGGGTGTCCTGTAAGAAAGGAGGGAGCAGGTGTGGGAATTTCCCCAGCTTTCTGCCATTTTGTAGTTTCCTGGATTACTGTTTTTCTCACTTCTTATCTGCTTCTCCTTAGTGATTAGTTATACAAACCTTATTGTGCTTTTCAAAATACAACTTTCAATTCTCAAATCCAATCAAATTTGAGAAACTAGTTAAAGCTGCAGGTGCCTCTGCACAAGAAGAATGTATGCGCCCACTTCGCAGATGAAGATTTACATAATGAGACTAGAGGAAAGAATGTTCCACCTGGCCCCAGGAATCACAGAATTTCACAGGCTGTGAGCCACTTCCTTTCACTTTCAGTTGATTTCTCTCTTGGCAGGTATACAAAAAACAAAACAAAACAAAACAAAACAAAAAAAACCGTGAGGGGCCAGCCTTTCCCAGCCAATTTCCCCCCCTAGCGAAGTGTAAGGGGAGAATATAGAAGGTGTCAATTTCTCCCCTTTCCGGGCCAAACACTGCCTGGAATTCCCTTTTTTCTTCCACTAAGGGCTTCTTGTCAGCCCCAAAGTCCCACTCTCACCCTGGACTCTAGTGTTAAGCTGGGAACTACAGCAGCACATTGCCACCTCAGCCTCTTTACTACAATCACAGAATTGGAGAGACAAGGAAAATTCTAGTGGGACAAGAGACATGTTTCCCAGATGGTTCAGTTGTTTGACAGATGCTGAAAACTTCAATGAGCGCCTTTCTCCCTATGGGATGCATATGTTCATGAACTACACATCCTGCTGGTCTTGAAAGCTCCTAAAGAAGTTTTCACAAGTCCTTTTGGTACCTTCCTCAGTGTTGAACACTCCCTCCCTGTCCAGAACTACTTTATGAATACCAAACGTGATTGTGTGTTTTGTTTTGTTTTGTTTTCTTTTCTTTTCTTTTTTCTTTTTTTCTTTTTGCAATTCCAGTCCATAGCCTTTAAGTTCATCATTACTCAAAATGAAGTAGAGTCTCTTAATATTCACTTTTCATTACTAAAGCCACTAAAGAGTTAACTCCCTGTGTTTTTCTTCTCTTGGTTTAATAGACCTCATGCCCCTAGCCATATTTTGTTGCTTTATTTTCATCCTGGTGCCTAGTCCGTTGGCCTCTCTCCATATTGTTCATGTTGATGCTAGAACCTGTATGGTGAGGTATTATGTGACAAATCAGGCTTGGTCTGGGAATTTGAAGGCCTGAGTTCTAGTGCCAGCTCTGTCTCTTCCTACCCATGGGAACTTTGCCAAGCTATTTAAAAATTTCTGAGCTTCAGCTTCCTCATCTGTAAAATTCAAATAATAATTGTCCTTACTGGGATACAGTCCAGACTAAATCAGAAAACAGAAATAAAGGGGCTTTCTGAACTAAAGAGCATTATAAAAGAGTAAACTATTACTCTAAAGTAAAGGTCTTTCCAGTGCTAAATAAAATAAGCATCAGATCTCCACTGCTTGTTCACACAGTGATAGACTTGTCTGATTCTGCTCAGCACATTTTTTGAGCCATGGTATATTCCTTCCTCACAATCAGATTGCGGTTTGCCATGACCCCTCTATTGGAGACAAGATTAGAAGCTGCTAAAACTTATTGTTGGAAAGATTAGAAGTTGTACTATTTAAAGCTGTCCATCAAGGTGATATATCTTGTCATATACACACACACACACATATATGTATACACCTGTGGCTGGGCTCAGTGGCTCATGCCTGTAATCCCAACACTTTGGGAGGCTAAGGTGGGTGGATCTTTTGAGGTCAGGAGTTCGAGACCAGCCTGGCCAACATGGTGAAACCCCGTCTCTACTAAAAATGCAAACAAATTAGCTGGGCATGGTGGCACATGCCTGTAGTTCCAGCTACTAGGGGAGGCTGAGATAGGAGAATCACTTGAACCCGGGAGGCGGAGATTACAGTGAGCCAAGATCACACCATTGCACTCCAGCCTGGGTGACAGAGCAAGACTCCGTCTCAAAAGAAAAAATATATATATATACACATACACACACACACACACACACATATATATAAGCATAAATATATTCCTTGCCCACCAATTAACATAGCTATTCTCTTTATTAATAACTGTTTAAGATATCTATGTATCCCCTTCTCTCCATCTCCATCATTCTCATTTTACTCTAAGCAGACAGCCAATAAAGTCAAGATAAGAACAATATAAGAGATTATTCCATGTTTTCCAGTCTAGGGTCTTTCCATGTTTTTGGTGGTTTCCTTTTCATGTTTTCATTTCATTCATTGGGAAACAGCATTTTAGCCTTTTCGAGGTCCTCTTCTTGCAAGTTCATTCTATCTACTTTTGTCACCACTTAGAGCAAACCCCATTTCTCCTTTGAGAAGTTGACCATTGACCTAATATTCAGGTACAATTTCATTTTTGTTCCACTGTACTGGAGGGACAAATTGTTTTTCCATAACCGTTCTTTTGACATTGACTCTGAAGAGCCTATATCTTACAGAAGCAGAACTTTACCAACTTCATCTTCTCTTTTCATGATACTACCATATTAATCTCCAGAGGCTTTAGTCCTTAAATTAAAACATAGACTCAGGGGGCTCAGGAGCACTCATATACTCTGATCCTATTAACAATTGGGACTTTTCCTTGAGTGCCCTTTTGGAACAGGATCAAAGGGTCCCCATTCCAATACCTTTGACTACCACCTAGCATCTGCTTCTAAACACATCCCTGTCATAGATGAGTACACCTTCTGTATATCCTTTGATGGGATGAAAGTCAGGTAACTTCAGATAGGTAACTGGGGAATGATCAAAAGTTCTAAAAATTCTTAGGCTGGTGCCTCATGAAGACTAAACAACAAATGTCATCATGACTGCTCTGGGACCATTTGCTGCAGAATGCATTTACCTAAGCTGCAGAAATTAATGGTATTTACAGCATTGAAAAATACAAGAGTTGTATGCCTTCTTCTTGAAACATAATTAGGGAGGGAAAAAGGTTGTAAGATTCACAGTTAAATTGTTTTAGGTGGCCATTACTAATGACCTAAAGAATGTTAGACAATATTTTTTTCTTTAGGCCACCTGTAACTCAACGGATTCCAGAAAGTAGAAATGTAGAAACAGCTAAAAAGAAAAGGCATATTCAGAGGTTCATAAAACAAAACAAAGAAATTTTAAAAACTCATATTGGCAACCTCCTGATAGAGCAGCCAGCTCAAACCTTGAAAAAGACAGCTATCACTTATTGAAAGACTGAACATGTCAGTCTTCACACCTACGTATTAACTACCATCAAATTTATCTTGAGGTTATCTGAGCATTCATAGACTCTGTATATAATAACAATTGGGATCTTTCATTGAGTACCTACTATGTAGCAGGCACGTTAGTAACATCATCTTTCTTAATCCTCATGAAAATCATCCAATTTAGGTGATGACAGCCTCATTTTACAGACGCAGACACTGAGGCTGAGCAAAGCTTGCCCGAACTTCTACAGCTAGACAATGGATTTGCTGAGATTCAGGACAATTTGACCCCTAATGTCCATGATCATTCCACACTGCCCTTCTACCTCTCTACCCTACTGAGACAATACTATGCAGAAATGTACTGTTCTTTCTCTAGGTTAACTTATAAGCTTTTAGAGAGCCAGGTCCCAGGCCCTCAATTTTTTCTCTCTACCCTGAAGTACCTGATTTAGCAGCAGACTCTATCCTTGAACTGCTCAGTCATTGGTGAGTGAGTGCTGCAAATAAGAACTAAGTCCTTGTCCTCCTAAGAACTGTCTCTGCTCCTTTGCTCAGCCCCTGCCATCACTTCTTATCTCTAGGGATCTAACCTGAGCAAAAGAGAAGAAATGAGGGCATCCATGAGCTAAAAGAAATATGTATAGATAAAATATTCTTTTCATTAGGTCAATTGAATTCCCATTTATTTGTTTTGCTGCGATTTTTTTTGCCATAGCCCCTTTGGCCTTCTGGTGAAGTACATTGACCCTATTTTAGTCCATTGGGGCTGCTATAACAAAATATCTTAGATTGGGTAATAATTTTTTTCTTGAGACAAGGTCTTGCTCTGTCACCCAGGCTGGAGTGGTGCACTGGTGCGATCACAGCTCACTGTAACCTTGACCCCCCAGGCTCAAATGATCTTCCCATCTCAGCCTCCCCCCGAGTAGCTGGGACCACAGGTGCATGCCACTACACCTGGTTAATTTTGCAATTTTCTTTTTTTACAGATGGAGTCTCACTGTGTTGCCTAGGCTGGTCTTTAACTGCTAGGCTCGAGTGATACTCCTACCTTAGCCTCCCAAAGTGCTGGGATTATGGACGTGAGCCACCATGTCCTGGTGGGTAATTTATAAGTGACAGAAATTTATTGCTTACAGTTCTGGAGGCTAAGAAGTCAAGAGAAAGGCACCAGGAGATTTGGTGCCTGGTGAGGGTTCACTCTGCTTCATAGATGGTATCTTCTAGCTGTGTCCTTACATGGCAGAAGGGGCAAACAAGCTCTCTGGGACCTCTTTTATAAGGTCACTAATCCCATCCATGAGGGCTCTGCCCTCACGACCTGAACACCTCCTAAAAACCCCACCTGTTAATGCTAGTGCATTGGGCATTAGGTTTAAATATGAATTTGGGGAGGATACAAACATTCAGACTATAGTAGACTTCTTCTCAGAATAATCTTTATAAATGAATAGGGTAACATAAATAGAATTATGAAGGAAACTGATTATATGAAAAAGTTTATCAAAATTATTTTAAAAATCAAGTCTATGATATAGTAATATGTGTGCTTCTTTTGTAACACATTAAATAATAACGATAATTATGGCCGGGCATCGTGGTTCACACCTGTAGTCCCAGCACTTTGGGAGGCCAAGGCGGGTGGACCACGAGGTCAGGAGTTCGAGACCAGACTGACCAACATGGTGAAACCCCATCTCTACTAAAAATACAAAAATTAGCTGAGCATGGTGGCATGCACCTGTAATCCCAGGTACTCAGGAGGCTAAGGCAGGAGAATTACTTGAACCCGGGAGGCAGAGGTTGCAGTGAGCCAAGATCTTGCCACTGCACTCCAGCCTGGGTGACAGAGTGAGACTCTGTGTCAA
>NW_012117389.1:375788-376086 GCF_000951035.1 Colobus angolensis palliatus | reverse complement strand
TTGGTTTAAAGTATGTTTTATCAGAGACTGGGATTGCAACCCCTGCCTTTTTTTGTTTTCCATTTGCTTGGTAGGTCTTCCTCCATCCCTTTATTTTGAGCCTATGTGTGTCTCTGTACATGATATGGGTCTCCTGAATACAGCACGCTGATGGGTCTTGACTCTTTAACCAATTTGCCAGTCTGTGTCTTTTAATTGGCACGTTTAGCCCATTTACATTTAAGGTTAATATTGTTATGTGTGAACTTGATCCTGTCATTATGATGTTAGCTGGTTATTTTGCTCGTTAGTTGATGCA
>NW_012117389.1:368548-373048 GCF_000951035.1 Colobus angolensis palliatus | reverse complement strand
CCCAAAGGATTATAAATCACGCTGCTATAAAGACACATGCACACATGTATTTATTGCAGCACTATTCACAATAGTAAAGACTTGGAACCAACCCAAATGTCCATCAGTGACAGACTGGATTAAGAAAATATGGCACGTATACACCATGGAATACTATGCAGCCACAAAAAAGGATGAGTTAATGTCCTTTGTAGGGACATAGATGCAGCTGGAAACCATCATTCTCAGCAAACCATTGCAAGAACAGAAAACCAAACACCACATGCTCTCACTCATAGGTGGGAATTGAACAATGAGAACACTTGGACACAGGAAGGGGAACATCACACACTGGGGCCTGTCATGGGGTGGGGGAGGGGGAGGGATAGCATTAGGAGATATACCTAATGTAAATGTCGAGTTAATGGGTGCAGCACACCAACATGGCACATGTATACATATGTCACAAACCTGCATGCTGTGCACATGTACCCTAGAACTTAAAGTATGATAAAAAATTAATTAATTAAAGAAAAGAATAATAAGGCAAGAGGTTCAATTACACAGTTTGTGTTCAGAATAGTCCACCCCATGTTCTCTTGCCTCAAGTAATTTAGAATTACAGCTCCCATAATTTTCATGCTGTTTCTTTGGATCTCTGAATGTTGTGAAAAGACACAGTTTTTTGTATTTTTTAGTAGAGACGGGGTTTCACCATCTTAGCCAGGATAGTCTCGATCTCCTGACCTCGTAATCCGCCCGTCTCGGCCTCCCAAAGTGCTGGGATTACAGGCTTGAGCCACCGCACCCGGCCAAGGAAAGACTTTTCAACCCAGAATTTCATATCCAGTTAAAGTAAGTTTCATAAATGAAGGAGAACTGAGATTTACAGTTGTCTTTGATTAACTATCTCAGTTTAGCCTGTGTTCTGGGAACATTTTTAATGAAACTAGCAGCCAGTTGTCTTCATTTCCTACCACATTTTTATTACTGCTATTCAAATATTCCAATCCTGCCTGGCCCTGATTTTCAGCTCAGCCTCCAACTTCCTGAAGGAGTCATTTAGAAAGCAGGTAGGGTCTGTATCCCCCTGACACAGAGGCAGTGCTGGGCCCCAGAAACAAATTTAGGATCTGAGATGAGAAGGCCCAGACTTGAATTCTAGCTCCACCAGCTACTCTTAGGGCTGCAGAACTTTCTGCAAGATTCTTTGAGTCTCAGTTTGCTCATCTATAAAATGGACACATTAGGAGTACATATCTCACAAAACTGTTGTCAGGAATCAAGCACATGCAGACACACAGTACATAGTAGCTGGCCTTTAGTATTAGCAGCCCTCTTTGAGCCTCAGTTTCCTCTTCTGTAAAAGTGGAAATATAAACACTGTGTTATACTGGCAAGTTTTGAAGTCAAATTGAATGTACAGTGTTCCCTCCCAGATGGGCATATAACAAAACAATCTTTCCCCTTTCTCCAGGAGCTAGGGAAATGTTTTGTTTGTTTGTTTGTTTTTGTTTTTGTTTTTAAAGCAAAGATGAGGTTTTAGAGCCTTATAGAGAAGGAGGGGAGAGGGTGGATGGATGAGGTTTGGGGGAGGGAGCAGGGAGTCATTTATTGCTGTAAGCCTCTGATTCCTCAAAGCCTCTCTGAGGACTGGCTACATTAGCATCACTGAAAGAGCTTACTAAAAAGATTTTCAGTTGGGTGCAGTGGCTCATGCCTGAAATTTCCACAACTCAGGAGGCTGTTGGGAGGATCACTTGAGCACAGGAGTTGAGGCCAGCAGGGACAACATAGCAGGACCCTCATCTCTTAAAAAAATGTTTTTCATTGAAAAAAAGATGTATTTTCAGATTCTTACCCTAGTGATGATGATTCCTGAGCCCATTCCTCAAAGTAGGGACTAGTACTTTAGAAACCAAATCTGTGATCCTTAACCAAAGTTGATCCCACTTTAACCCCAAGGGCCTTGTAGAAATGGACATAAGGCATTTTTGTTTGTCAGAAGCAGGGACACTAAGAGGGCAAGGCCAGTGCTAAATGCCATGTATATTAGTCAGGGTTCTTTAAAGGCACAGAACTAATAGGATAGGTGTATATACGAAAGGGAGTTTATTAAGGAGTATTGACACACATGATCACAAGGTGAGGTGCCACAATAGACTGTCTGCAAGCTGAGAAGCAAGGAAGCCAGTCTGAGTCCCAAAATCTCAAAAGTAGGGAAGCTGATAGTGAAGCTTTCGGTCTGTGGCTGAAGACACGAGAGCCCCTGGCGAACCACCGGTTCAAGTCCAAGTGTTCAAAAGCTGGAGAACATGGAGTGCAATGTTCGAGGGCAGGAAGCATCCAGCACCACAAGAGAAAGGTGAAGGCCAGAAGACTTGCAAGTCTGCTCATTCCACCTTCTTCTGTCTGCTTTTTCTAGCCATGCTGGCAGGGGAGGGGATTGTGCCCACCCAGATTGGGGGTGGGTCTGCCTCTCCTAGTCCACTGACTCAAATGTTAATCTCCTTTGGCAGCACCCTAACAGACACACCCAGAAACAACACTTTGCATCCTTCAATCGGATCAAGCTGACACTTAACATTAACCATCACACAACGCAATGAGCAGGATAGCCCCACACAATGAACAAGTGTTCCACCCAAAATGCCAATGGTTCCTAAAATTATTTACCCACCATTAAAAGGGTGCTTTCATTGAAAAGCTGAAGGATAAGTTTTGCTCATAAGGAACTAACTGCAGCTATTGAGCAAATATACCACAATCCACCCATCTAAAAGAGAGCTGTCCTCTTGAACAGAGTCTCCTTGCAAAGCTGCACTCGTATTCCATATATACTTGCAGTAATTTTAACCTTTAAAAAGGGTTTTCTTTTGGAATTAACCAGTCTACTCCCCAATAATTGTTACAGCTTTCTGTTTTTTGTGTTTTGTTTTGTTTTATTTTGTTTTTTCATTTCTCTCAATAGCTATCAATTATTCATGCTTTGGGGATGGTTTAAATTTGGGAAATATTCAAACCTCATTGCAAACACCAAAGATAAGGCTAGGTGACACTGTTCAGAGTCCAAAGGAAGTATGTCTAAAAAATGACAAGATAATTTGTGTTTTCCCCTCCTGCAGCATGTAAACTTGCTGAGATGTGGAAAAAGCTGGAGAAACAGTATTAAATGATGATCCAAAAGTATATTAGCTGTTGAAATCATCAAGATTCGGCTATACTTACTGTTGGGGTTAGAATGACCACGCAGTAGACACATTATAGTTGGTTTTCAAAATTTTTAAAATTTGTATACCCTGGGATTTTGTGGTTTTCCCATAATTACCGTGTACTACTTTTATAACAGGGGGAAATAGATTCAAGTCATAAAGTAATAGTATTTTTCTCGGTATGTTTCATCCTTTCTTTCCCATCCTCCTCTCCTTCACCTTCCAGAAGGGGACACACCATCATGATAGCTTGCATTACCTACCGCACACCACCATAGGAGAATGGCTTAATAAAGGAGCACACATCTACTCACTGTGATGTTACCCAACCATTAACATGATCATTTTGAAGATTGTGCAGAAACATGGGAGCACATATGTTTAAGACAGAATGCAACAGGAAAATTCAGACTATACAATATTATTTATCTAATGGTTGCAATCATGGAAAAATATGCATATGCATAAGTAGTCTTCAATGATACTAACCAAAATTTAAAATATTATTAATAGGTTGTGGCGATTGTGGGTGGTTTTCTTGTCATCAAAATTGTCCTGAATATTTTATATCATCCTTTTACTTATATTTTGAATGTAAAAGGGAGATATCTATGTTCATTGTATTTATTCCAATTATTCCAATGAAGCATTTTTGCCATTTAAAAAATGTCCAATGACTGATAACTCAGTATTAAATTGGAAAATACAATGTGATGATTACATGGATTCATTTTATGTAAAAATCATAATAAGTTAGTGAAACATATACTGTAAAACCTTCTACTTTACCTACCATGGAAAACAACATTCTCTTCTCTTTCAGTGTATCTGGGGGCTGAGTGTTTGTGCAGTACTTTTACATTTTACATTTATCAATCTTTGAAAAATAGACAAAGTGAAAATAACAATGCCACAATAACAAAGACTTGGAATCAACCCAAATGTCCATCAGTGACAGACTGGATTAAGAAAATGTGGCACATATACATCATGGAATACTAGGCAGCCATAAAAAAGGATGAGTTTGTGTCCTTTGTAGGGACATGGATGCAGTTGGAGGAAACCATCATTCTCAGCAAACTATCGCAAGAACAGAAAACCAAATACCACATGTTCTCACTCATAGGTGGGAATTGAACAATGAGATCACTTGGACACAGGAAGGGGAACATCACATACCAGGTCCTATTGTGGGGAGGGGGTAGCAGGGAGGGATAGCATTAGGAGATATACCTAATGTAAATGACGAGTTAATGGATACAGCACACCAACATGGCACATGTATACATATGTAACAAACCTGCACGTT
>NW_012117389.1:339935-368003 GCF_000951035.1 Colobus angolensis palliatus | reverse complement strand
AAAAAAAAAAAAAAAAAAGGAAAAAAATAAAAATAAAAAGAAGTGTGGTTTAATTACAAAGAAAGAAAAGACAACGATTTATGATTTCCATTTTCTAAATTATAACTATCTTTTTTCATGATTCTGTGATCTTAGAGTAGCACAAACTTTTGGCTTTTATTTTTCTCTGCTGAGACTACAAGTAACTAGAAATGCATATCCTTTTAATGTGATTTACTATTTGAAAAGAGTCATATGGTAATACATCTATTAACAAGGGAGATATGTGCCAGTCCCACATTTTGTTGCTAAAAACCACATTACCAAAGGCAGAGAAAATATCCAGGATGAGGGAATGAGTCCAGAATATAGATTACCTCCCTGTCATGCCCTTGCAAACCACTGACCACTTTCCACCTAACTCCAGTTGGCACATCCTCAGCCTCTTCACAAGGTGGAGAAGAGATGATAACTTCTACTTCAGCACAGGTCCCTACCCATCAGAAACCTCAGGTGGGAACCTCTTTTCCCCTAGTTGCCACCACCCTGACCCAACTGCAAACCAACTAGTATTTCCCCGAGTGCCTTCCATGCCCAGGAAGCCTCTGTAAAAAGGTGCTTTCTTGCCAGGGGTAGTGGCTCACGCCTGTAGTCCCAGCACTTTGGGAGGCCAAGGCAGATGGATCACTTGAGGCCAGGAGTTCGAGATCAGCTTGCACAATATGGCAAAACCCCGTCTGTACTAAAAATACAAAAATTAGCTGGGTTTGGTGGTGCGTACCTGTAATCCCAGCTAATCGGGTGGCTGAGACAGGAGGATTGCTTGAGACTGGAAGTTGCAGTGAGCCGAGATTGAGCAACTGCACTCCAGCCTGGGCAATAGAGCGAGACTCTGTCTTTAAAGTATATATATGTATCATATAAATTTTATAAAATTTTAAAAGATGCTTTCTTTACTCATTCATTCACTCACTCAACAAACATTTATAGAGCACTTACTGCATGCCTTGTCATATTGGATTCAGGTTTCCTGGACCTTTTATTCTGCCTAAAATTCCAGTAGTTTTAACCTCTAAATTTGTTGTCTTTTGTAATTGACCAGCCCACCTCCCAAAATTCATATACAATTTGTAGGGCTGTCACTAAGAAAAATGATACCAAAAATGTAAAAACAGAATTCAGTAACAAAATGAACATTTACCTAGAATTTAGAAAACACAACAAAGTACATACTTTCAAAAGCTGAAATACCACAAATATTAGAAAATCCATTAAAATGACATAATATTTATATGAATCAACTGCTTCACACATATCTACAACATTTTTCTTTTTGTTTTTGTTTTTTGAGACAGAGTTTTACTCTTGTTGCCCAGGCTAGAGTGCAGTGGCGTGATCTCGGCTTACTGCAACCTCCGCCTCCTGGGCTCAAGCAGTTCTCCTGACTCAGTCTCCCAAGTAGCTGGGAGTACAGGCATGCACCACTGTGCCCAGATGATTTTTGTATGTTTTTTAAGAGACGGGGCTTTACCATGTTGGCCAGGCTGGTCTTGTACTCCTGGCCTCAATGATCTGCCCACCTTGGCCTCCCGAAGTGCTGGTATTACAGGTGTGCACCACCGTGCTGGGTCCATTTTTCTTTCTTTTTAAGCTGCATATTCTTAGATTATCTCTTCCTATACAATAATTTTACAATAGACATCTCCATAGAGAAAATAGAAAGATAACTCAATCTTTCCTCTAGCATCTTTAATCAAATTATTATTATTGACAGTTTAGAAAAGTTTTTTTCAACATCAAAGTTCTTTATTATTAATATCATGTAATTTTTTATGAAAATAAGAACATTATCAAGTATCTTTCATATATAACCTGCAATATTGAGAAGAATTCTCCACAGACCAGCTTCTGGTTCTGTACATTTCAACTTTGTTTCTCCTTCATTACTCACATACTTCCAATGACGAGCACCAAGGGACACATTCATATCAGGATACAAGCTCTAGGCCAGCAATTCCATGACATGTGCCAGGTGAAATGGCACAGTGAGTGGTAGAGAATTTCTGCCAGCCATTCCTATCCTTGACAGGTAACAATAACATACTTACACCCCTAGGTGACCGCAAATAACATAGACATATTCCACTAAACTTTAGCTAAATGTATTCCCATTTCAAATTCCCCTTAGCCTGATCCCCAATATTCCTGCAGCCACTCAGATGCCATTCGACAAGAAGGAGTGTGATGAAGAGGTCTAAATGGAAAGAGACAGTGGCCTTAACCATTTGCAAATTTTGCAAAAACAAGACAAAATGAACACATTCCTAAGGCCCATCCTAGGACTTTGGGAGGGGCCATCTATGTGATGGGTCCTGAAGCTTAAGCCTCATTTGCTTTATGGTAAATATGCCACTCCTGATTGTATAACTTTGAGTAAGTCACTTCATTTTTCTATTCTAACCGCTCGCTTATAAAAGGTTTAATTCTACCAATTCATTCATTGATTCAACAAATAGGTACTGAATGTGTGCCAGGTCCTGTGCTAGGTACTAGCATCTGGATATTAGGTACTATGGATGCAACTATGAACATTACATCACCACTTTTCTCAAGGATTTAAAGAAGGATACAAGAAAATTAACAATTACAATGCAAATAAGAAATACTATGCTGGGAGGCCGGGTGCGGTGGCTCAAGCCTGTAATCCCAGCACTTTGGGAGGCCGAGGCGGGCGGATCACGAGGTCAGGAGATCGAGACCATCCTGGCTAACACGGTGAAACCCCGTCTCTACTAAAAAATACAAAAAATTAGCCGGGCGAGGTGGCGGGCGCCTGTAGTCCCAGCTACTCGGGAGGCTGAGGCAGGAGAATGGAGTGAACCCGGGAGGCGGAGCTTGCAGTGAGCTGAGATCCGGCCACTGCACTCCAGCCTGGGCGACAGAGTGAGACTCCGTCTCAGAAAAAAAAAAAAAAAGAAAAAGAAATACTATGCTGGGAGAAGTACAACTACTCATGAAAGGCCAGAAAGGAATCAAGTATGACAACTAGGTTTCAACTTGAATAACTAGATGGTTACTAGCATCATTCTCTCTGAGATCTGGAAGGCTGGAAGGGGTTGTAGGGGAAGATGATTAAGTTTGGGGTATCTCGAGTTGTCAGCAGAGTGTAGTAGTCAAAGGCCTAGTCTCTGTTATCAAGGTGCCAATGAGACCAACTGTGTGACCACGGACAAGTTGCTTAACTTCTCTGCATCAATATCCTGAGCTGTAAAGCAAAAAAGTAATAGTAACTATCTCATAGAGCTGTTGGGAGGAATGAAATGAGATAATACGTGTGAAGTATTAGGGGGAAAATGCTTGCAAAATAGAAAACACTCCATAAACATTTTTATACTATTATACTGTTTTTAAGGCAGTTGGATATATTGTCTGTGATGGTTAATTTTAGGTGTCAACTTGACTAGAATAAAAGACATCCAGAAAGTTGCTAAAACCTTATTTCTCTATCAATTTTACAAAATAGCAATTCATAGGACTATGTTTTGATTGATTGATTGATTGATTGATTGATAGATGGGGAAGAAAAATTCTTCCATACAGTAGGATGCCAACTAATAAATGTACAAAAAGATAATATTAGAAAATCACCAGTGGAACAGGATATTTACACAGTCTCAATATACTTTCCCTCAAAATGCTTGTTTATTACAAAGGGAAAATAGAAACTTTTCAGTGGGAAAATCTGGTAGATGCCACTTAACCAGCAATTAAAATTAAGATCAACAGTAATGGTACAGTTCAAAGTGTCTCCTGAAATGATACACTGACAAAAACACAATATCAGTTCCGTGATATTCCTGCCAAAAATACATTACTGAATCTACTCATATGGAATATCAGACAAATATAAACCGAGAGACATTATACAAAGTAACTGTGGTCTAAAAATGTCTACGTCATGAAAGACAAGGAATAACTGAGGAACTAGTTCCAGATTGAAGAAAACTGAAGAAAAAGAACAGTTAAATGTGACACATGATCCTGGACGGATTCTGGACCAGATGAAAAAATGTATTTTATGTATTGACTAATTGATTGCTATAAAGAACATTATTGAACAATTGGTGAAATTCGAACGGGATCTGTGGATTAGATGGTATTATATACATGTTAATTTCCTGATTTTGATGGCAGTACTGTGACTATATATGAGAGCACCCTTATCTTGTAGAAAATGCACACTGACATATTTAGGGGCAGTGAGCATCATGCCTGCAACTTTCCATTAATTCAGAAAAAATACTAATATATTTACCTAAAAAGAATTATTTTTAAAAGCATATTACAGAGTTTAATTTATTCAAAGAAATTTGGAATCAACTAATCAGAAGGAAGAGGAGAATGCATTATGTATATTTATATAACTATTAATAGCATATAATATATAGAAATATTAATTACATATATTATATATAAATATATATTTAAAGAGATTATAAAGCAAATGTAAATAATTGGGGAATCTGAGTGAAAACTATATAAGAGGTCTTTTTACTTTTCCTGCAACTTTCCTGTAAGTTTGAAATTACTTCAAAATGAAAAATGTAAAAACAAAACAGCTGGATCCACATGTTAAAATAATATATACAATATATTAAGTGCTTACTTTGGCAACACATATACTAAAATTGGAATGATACGGAGATTAGCATTGTCCCTGGTCAAGGATGAACCACAAATTCATGAAGCATTATATATATATGTATTTTCTTTTTTTTTTTTTTTTGAGCCAATGTCTGGCTCTGTCTCCCAGGCTGGAGTGCAGTGGCATGGTCTCAGCTCATTGCAACCTCCGCCTCCCACGTTCAAGTGATCCTCCTGCCTCAGCCTCCCAAGTAGCTGGGATTACAGGCACCCACCACCATGCCCAGCTCATTTTTGTATTTTGGCGGAGATGGGGTTTCACCATATTTGTCAGGCTGATCTCGAACTCTTGACATCAGGTGATCCACCACACTCGGCCTCTCAAAGTGCTGGAATTACAGGCATGAGCCACTGTACCCAGCCTGGATTTTATATTTTTTAGAAAGAAAAAGAAAAAAAAATACATTAGGGAGTGGGTTGTCTACTTAATCAAACAAGTCTACTTTAAATACTACTACATCTAGCTCATTAACTACTTTGAGTAGTAAGAGATGTCAAGAAAACCCATTCATGAAGGATTTTAATGTAATTATAAGGGTCAGTGTAAAAGTATTGTTCCCCTCTTGACCAGTTCTTAATCATACAGAACTTCTCTAAGAACACTTCTAGATTATTAAGTGAGCTCTATACTGATTTCTACTGATCAGCCATGTCAATTAGCCCTAAGCCAGAGGTACTGGGTTTATTAAGTGAACAATAGAGGCAGGTGAGACATGAATAAAAAATAGAGAGGTGACTGTAAGAGTAGCATTGGCATTCTTTTTTGTCAGGGCTCAAAACATGATATCCTAAATATGGTGCCTTGGCATGCTGAGTATTTTGAGCTGAAAGAAACCCTGAAAGGACCTCAGAAGCAGGAAATGTTCATTGACGAGAGTCTTAAAAAGTTTGAAGTCAACCGGGTGTGGTGGCTCACGCCTGTAATTCCAGCACTTTGGGAGGCCAAGGAGTTTGAGACCAGCCTGGCCAACATGGCAAAACTCTATCTCTACTAAAAATACAAAAATTAGCCGGGCATGGTGGCATGTGCCTGTAATCCCAGCTACTCAGGAGGCTGAGGCAGGAGAATTGCTTGAACCCGGGAGACAGTGGTTGCAGTGAGCCGAGATCGTGCTACTGCACTCCAGTCTGGGTGACAGAGTGAGTTTCTGTCTAAGAAAAAAAAGAAAAAAGAATGAGCTCCGTTAAATACATAAATATATAAAAGTAATAAAACATGCTGCTGAGAACTCTCAAACGTTTAGAAGGAAAGGGCTACAAAATACCAACTATGGTAGTGATCTTGTGACTATTGTCATTATGTTCATTAATAATTTTCTCATGAGGCTGGGTGTGGTAGCTCACACCTGTAGTCCCAACACTTTGGGAGGCTGAGGCAGGAGGATTTCTTGATGCCAGGGGTTCAAGATCAGACTGGGCAACATAGCAAAACCTTGTCTCCAGAAAAAAATAACAACAACAAAAATAGCTGGACATGGTGGTGCATGCCTGTAATTCCAGTTATTTAGGAGGTTGAGGTGGGAGGATCATTTGAGGCCAGGAGTTAGAGGCTGCAGTGAGTCATGATTGTGCCACTGCACTCCAGCCTGGGTGACAGAGCAAGACCTTGTCTCAAAACAATATAATAAGAATTTTCTCATGAACATGGTTGCATTACCTCTGCAGTGTGTCCAAGTGGAATGAGACCAGGTTGTGGAGGTTGGAGAGGAACAAGAAAATTATGTTTAGGGATTTCTGTTTTGGTCTGGAAGTCAAAACTTAAAATGGGACCACAGTTTGGGACCTTATCTCAACCCTTGTTAAGATGCCTCATGTGTAAAAATAATGAGGGTATACAAGCTGGGAGGGTCCCACTTAAGAGACTGCTACAAGATCTTAACTTTACAGAAACTGGCTAGTGGCAAAGTTAGAACTTAAACACAGTTCTTCCTGACTCCATTCCCAGCCTTCTTTCTACTACACTACTCTGCCTTTTTGATGCAAAGAAATTCTTTTCACAAATCAAAGGTTTCCTTTAGAAACCTGTGGCACCCTGGGAAAAAAATTTTAACTTCCCATGCCATCTGTAGATGCTGGCGCTTGTGGTGAGCAGTGGCAGTTAACATGAGCACTATTATTAGGGAAGGTGTTTATGCCACTTCTCTCCAACCTCGCTGAATGTTTACTCCCCAAATCTCAATAAAGCAAAACTAAATGGATCTGCTACCCATCTCCATAATTCAAGTTGGAAGGACAATTACCAATGAGCAACATCAACAGAAACTCAAAGATCTTCTTTAAACACATCACTCGCCTGAGCTATATTACAAGGAAAATCAGTCTTTTGTACAGGAGAAAAATCTCTGTGAGAAATATGCAGAGGAATAATTTCATTTCTTTGCATCTGCCCTCCTGGTGGGAGGTATCAGGGCTTGGGTAGCCCAAGAAGCTATAGGAAGCATATTACAGAGAGTTTAATTTATTCAAAGAAAATCAGAATCAACTAATCAGAAGGAAGGGGAAAATGCATTAATTAAACAGCTTTACTCATGCAGAAAAGCTGCCAGCATGAGCACTTCAAATTACCTGGGCACACCTAATGCATTTGCATTTGCTCGGGAGAAATGTGTTCTGCCCTACAAAGCCACGAACATTTCATAATTCCATTTGAGCGAATAACAAAAGGGAATTGACAGCTAAGAACCACCTTCCACACTTGGGGGCTATAGCCTTTTCCTAGGAATTTTTAGCTCAAGTAGAAATGCTCTTCCTGACTAGATGTGGAGAGAGGAAGTTTAAAGTCTTCTGTAAAGTAAAAGGCTAAAAAAGAATCCCCCTCCTCTCTGCCCTTCCAACAAAGGAGGTGGGCTTTTACTGGCAGGAGGCTAACAGCATTCTTTTGTTAGATATTAACATAAAATAAGGCAGTAGAAATGGATGTCCATCAACAGAATTAGAAGGAACTAAGTAAGTTTTAAGAACAAAAGGTTTACTTATTTAAATTACAGGAGTTGAGAAACAGCTGGGAATGCAATTTCTTTCCCAGAGTTAAAAAACTACAAATAGTTAAATGTAATTATGTTGCAATATAATTTTATCGTTTCACATTGAATGTGTGTAATCATTCTAACTAAAATAACCCTATGGGCAATACTTAAACATATATTTTATATATTTTGTCTTAGCTTTTTTCAATTCAGTTTATTCATCAACTAACTTAATATTTTATTTGCGTATTTACTCCTGAGAAAGCTTTCTAATGTGACTTTAAAGCACCTGATCTTACCCAACGATCACTACCTTAAAAATATTTTAAAGTTGCCTTATGCTTTTTATTACTTTACATCATGTGTTTATATTGCATTTTGCACAATAAAATATACTACAATTAGTAGTAGAGTTTATTAATCTGGAATTTTAGAGTTGAGAAAAATAGAAACGTCTGTTAGAAAACTTCTCAGAAGTTTGTTTTCTACTTCAAAGGAAAACATCAATTTGAAATGCAAATGAATTGTAATAAAACCTAAGGTTTACACAACTTTGGTCTAATTTAATAGATAATGTATATGGTTTATACTCAAAGAGGAAGCTTCAAAAAAATTAATGTATATTGTCACCTAGTGCTTAGTTTAAAATATTCTATAATTTTGTCTAAAATGGCCTATCTGTACAAATTTTGGGATCGAGTTTCTAAACAGATTGATTGTCTTAGACCTACTTGTAAAAGTGCATTCTAGGATTTCTACACCATGAAAGATTGTGGTTAAAATGGTCAAGGATGAATGTCAATACATATGCAGGGTATTTCCTCAGAATCAAAAAGACTAATGAAAGAGAAGTTAGGCAGAAAGTAGGTATATATTGCAGAGGTCTGGGAGAAACCTTTCCTCTAGATTATGAAAATTTTTGGAAACTCAGCTTTATTTTCACACGATCTGATCACATTCGATAAAGCTTTTTCATGTGTTTTTACTCCCCAAACTAAAATAAACTGCTTTTGTGGAATATCTTTCTATGAATTCCTTTGAATGCTATCATCATTGATGGTAGATAACAGACTATAATTTCAAATACTAATTTCAAAGCCACCAGTGAGTGGAGTGGCTGCTTAATTGCAAATACCTTAGCAGAACACTGCTGACCTTCTACTATTTAGGATCTTTCAATGCATTTAGGATCTTAGCGGTAAAAATATTTTATAGCAATGAAATATACTCAGGTATAAGTGTACTGATGAGACAGGCATCTAAAATATGAATGAAGGTTTGAATATTCAGTTTTAAATATGTTGATAAAAGAAACTACAAAGAAATGTCATTGATCTAATACTTGTTTGCACATTCTTCAGAGCTATGCCTGAAGCATAATAGGATTTCTACGAACCCAAACAACAAAAGGTGTAAACTGCCTTTTCAATTGCAAACTTTGTTCATTTATTCCATTGGTAAAAGAATGTAAATCTGAAGTCATTTTTTTTGTTAACTGACACCAAGTCTTTCTCATTAAACCTTTTTTTTTTAAAGAAACAAGGGTAAATAAAGGTCAGAATAAAGTCAAGCTTCTTCCCCTGGGGCGGGGGGGGGGAAGTAGTATAAAGAAATTTCAATAAATCGTTCCTGTCAATTAGAATCTGACATTTAAATTAATTCTAGTGCTTGAGGTATTTTAACACACTTACAGTTATGTATAATTCAGGCAAGATAAATATGGGTATTTAAGAATCTCGGCCGGGCGCGGTGGCTCACGCCTGTAATCCCAGCACTTTGGGAGGCCGAGGCGGGCGGATCATGAGGTCAGGAGATCGAGACCACGGTGAAACTCCGTCTCTACTAAAAATACAAAAAATTAGCCGGGCGCGGTGGCGGGCACCTGTAGTCCCAGCTACTCGGGAGGCTGAGGCAGGAGAATCACTTGAACCCAGGAGGCAGAGGTTGTAGTCAGTCAAGACTGTGCCAAGCCTAGGAGACAGAGTGAGACTTGTCCAAAAAAAAAAAGATACTTTGTTCACTGTTATGATCATTACTAAAGAACTAAAGAATAAACAAGATAATCAACAGTGGGTGTTTCATAAATTTTGAACAAATTGTCCAATAGTCAACCTAAAGCCAAAAGGAAGGGAGGGGACCCAGAAGACAGAAGAAAGGAGGGAATGGTGAAAGTGTCAAGTAAAGGCAGAGAAGTAGTGGAGAAAATATTTGTAACTACAGATTTGTTCATTTCTCTCAACTGTTTTAAAACATTATTTCAAGTGAAAAAAAGTCTGATTTTATTAATGTTAAATTCAGTCGCTAGCTGGGCCTGGTACTTGTAACCACAGCTACTCTGGAGGCTGAGGCGGGAGGATCACTTGAGCCCAGGAGTTCGAGACCACCTTGGGCAACATGGGAAACCTCATCTGTACTAAAAATACAAAACTTAGCTGGGCGTGGTGGTGCATTCTTGTAGTCCCAGCTACTTGGGAGGCTGAGGCAGGAGAATCACTTGAACCCAGGAGGCAGAGGTTGTAGTCAGTCAAGACTGTGCCAAGCCTAGGAGACAGAGTGAGACTCTGTCCAAAAAAAAAAAGATACTTTGTTCACTGTTATGATCATTACTAAAGAACTAAAGAATAAACAAGATAATCAACAGTGGGTGTTTCATAAATTTTGAACAAATTGTCCAATAGTCAACCTAAAGCCAAAAGGAAGGGAGGGGACCCAGAAGACAGAAGAAAGGAGGGAATGGTGAAAGTGTCAAGTAAAGGCAGAGAAGTAGTGGAGAAAATATTTGTAACTACAGATTTGTTCATTTCTCTCAACTGTTTTAAAACATTATTTCAAGTGAAAAAAAGTCTGATTTTATTAATGTTAAATTCAGTCGCTAGCTGGGCCTGGTACTTGTAACCACAGCTACTCTGGAGGCTGAGGCGGGAGGATCACTTGACCCCAAGAGTTTCAGACCAGTTTTACCTGCACTTCAAGGTCTTGTCTGTAACTACCTCTAAGCACCAAGACTTCATACCTCAGTTAATTCAGAAATAAATTTATCTGTTCCAGATTGGAGACTAAGGAGACATGACAACAAAACGCAATGTGGGTTCTTACTCTGGACCAAAAACCTACACTGTCCAAAATACAGTGGTCACTAGCTGTGTGTGGCTATTGAACATTTGAAATGTGGATAGTCCAAATTGAGATATGCTCTAAACGCAAAATACACACCAGATTTTGAAAACATAGCATTTTAAAAAGAATGTAAAATATATTTTTAACATTAATTTCATCTGTTTCATTTTACTATTTAAAATATGGCTGGTAGAAAATTTTAAACTATATACAGAGCTGGTCTAGAAATCCAAGCTAAGGAGTTTGTACTTCATCCTCGGAAGCCGTTGTAGGTCCTTGAGTAGGAATGTGAGATTGTTTTTTGGGGGAATTTAGTCTGGCTGTGGCCTGGAAGGTGGCCAGGAGGAAGAGCATATTACAAAAGTCCAGGAGGTAGGTTCTGGACTAAGGTCATGGCTATGGGGCTGGAGACAAAAGATACAAGAGACATTTAGATGGAAATACCAACAGGTCTTTGTTATTTTCTGGATATAGAGGGTGGTGAAGAAAGTAGAATCTCTGTTTCATGGTTTCTCACCTGAAAGACTGAGAGAATTTTGGTCTCCCTGATAGAAATGGAGTAATCACAAAGTTTTAGGAGGGATGAGTTAATATTTTTTAACATTTTATTTTGAAATAATTGCTGACTTACAAAAAAGTTACAAAAGTAGTTCATAGAGTTCTCATACACCCTTCACCCAGCTTTCCCACGTTAACATTTTACACAACCATACTTTATATTTAAAAATCCTTAATTTATGAACTAATCTATAGACAAAATATTACTAGTTTCACATATAATCGATATAAAAATTATTAATAAGATATTTTATATTTTTTGTGGAGGAGATAGTCTTAGAAATCTGGTGTGTATTTCACACTTCCAGCCCATCTCAATTTGCGGCAGCCACATTTCAAGTGTTTAAATAGGCATATGTAGCTAATAAACACAGCATTCCTAGACCATCCACAATCTACTCCCAACCTTTCTTTTCAACATTACCTCCTGCTGTACTGCCAAGAAAACTCTCTGCCCTAGCCAGTTTGTTCTGGGCCAGGATGGCAAAAGGTTGACCTCATGTTCTTATTACCTCCCTCCCACAATCATAATAGACATTAATAATCATTCATATGACACTTACCTGCTGAGTCTCTGAATACTTCCCAATATGATGCCCCAGACAACACCAAAAAACGACTAGAATTGGCACTTAAAATGAAACCCTTTTTCCATCCATTACCTAGTCACTGTCCCCAGCAACATCTAGCTCATTCCTACCTCTAAATTTGCTCCTGCAACTTAGCCAATCTAACAAATTCCTATTTGCCTTGAGAGCCAAACTCAAGTCTCCATTCATACAGTCCTCTCCAGCTCATATTGAACATTTTTTTTTAAATAGACGAGTCTCACTCTGTCACCCAGGCTGGAGTGCAGTGGCACAATTTTGGCTCACTGCAACCTCCGCCTCCCAGGTTCAAGTGATTCTCCTGCCTCAGCCTCCTGAGTAGCTGGGATTACAGGTGTGCACCACCACACCTGGCTAATTTTTGTATTTTTAGTAGAGACGGGTTTTCACCATGTTGGTCAGGCTGGTCTCGAACTCCTGACCTCGTGATCCGCCCGCCTCGGCCTCCCAAAGTGCTGGGATTACAGGCTTGAGCCACTGCGCCCAGCCTCTTTCTTCTAATTTCTTTTTGGTTTCCATCCTGCACATTATTGCTTAGTGTTTATTTCTTCTGCAATGGTTTCATTTAGTTCTGTCTTCCCAATTCTTTGAAGATAGGTACTGTGTTATATTGTTTTTTTTTTTTTTTTTTTGAGAGAAGGAGTCACTTCCTTGTCGAGGCTGGAGTACAGAGGTGCAATAATGGCTCACAGCAGCCTTGAATTCCTGAGCTCAGTTTGATCTTCCCACCTCAGTAGCTGGGACTACAGGCACGCACCACCACACCCAGCTATTATTATTATTATTATTATTATTATTATTGGAGCGCTGGGGGGATCTCTCTTTGTTGCACAGGCTGGAGTTGAACTCCTGGCCTCAAGCAATCCTCCCACCTCAGCCTCCCAAAGTGCTGGGATTATAGGTGTGAGCCACTGCACCTGGCCTGTTATGTATTTTTCTATGCTCACATGGATTGTAGGAGAATGCTGTGCATAAAGTAGATGTTCCATGAAAACTTCTTGGTTGATAGAATGTTTATAACACACATTGTTTTTATGTTTTCTATCAATTACGTTTAAGCCTAGATCTATTTTTTCGTAACCACTGCTCCAAAACCTAAAATGGTCACATGACTGATATCATGAATAGGCAAAATACTTAAATTGGTCTCGTAAATGTTGGCTTAATATAATCCTTTTTTTTTTTTTTTTTTGAGACGGAGGCTCACACTGTCGCCTAGGCTGGAGTGCAGTGGCGCGATCTCAGCTCACTACAACCTCTGCTGCCCAGGTTCAAGTGATTCTCCTGCCTCAGCCTCCAAAGTAGCTGGGATTACAGGCACGTGCCGCCATGCCCGGCAATTTTTTCTTTTTTCTTTTTTGTACTTTTAGTAGAGACTGGGTTTCACCATCTTGACCAGGCTGGTCTTGAACTCCTGACCTAGTGATCCACCTGCCTCGGCCTCCCAAAGTGCTGGGATTACAGGCATGAGCCACTGCGCCCGGCCTTTGCTTAATATAATCTTATGCTCAGTTAGATATTGGTCATCAGGCTCCAGTCCCTGCTCCACTACTTACTAGCATTGTGTTTCAAAGTCAGTCAGTCACATAAACCCTTAGATTTTGTTTTCTCATCAATAAAGTGAGGTTTATAATGCCTTACCTATCTTACATGATTGGTGTGGGTATCAAATGAGGTAGTATAGTATATACATAAAAGCACTAGACATTTGCCGTCAGAGAGGCCTAGGCTTGAATCCAGGCTCTGCCACTTACTGTATATGTCACCTTTATCAACCTATTTGTTTCTCAGTTTACTCATTTGCAAATATAGGCACAATAATATCTAAATCTCAGTGCTATAAGTGACTTGAGGTTTGTGAGGAGTTTAGCACATTGCTGCAGACATTGACGTCACTCAATAAGTGATATACTGTGAATGACGTCAAAGTGCCATGAACAGGTGATTATTATTCATTATTAATCTTACCAAAATAGTTTGATGTGAAAGCAAATAGATAACTATTTTCGACACACTGCATCATTGACTCCTTTCCACTAAATTCAAAAAAAGTCTTCTATGGTAAAGTTTGCAAACATATGTAAGAGTGGAACAGTGATTAGAAATGAACTCCCACCTTATACATGAAATTCTTTATTTGACTTTTTAATAATCGCCATTCTGACTGGCATGAGATGGTATCTTATCGTTGTTTTGATTTGCATTTCTCTAATAAGTGATATTGAGCTTTTTTCATATGTTTGTTGGCCACATAAATGTCTTCTTTTGAGAAGTGTCTGTTCATGTCCTTTGCCCACTTTTTGATGGGATTGTTTGTTTTTTTCTTGTAAATTTCTTTAAGTTCCTTGAAGATTCTGGATATTAGACCTTTGTCCAAGTTTACTTAGATAGTTTGTGAAAAACACCAGGGCTCTAACTTCCATCTTTTGATTTTTTTTTTAATGGAGTCTCGCTCTGTCACCCAGGCTGGAGTGCAGTGGCAGGATCTTGGCTCACTGAAACCTGTGCCTCCTGGGTTCAAGTGATACTCCCACCTCAGCCTCCCAAGTATTTGGGATTATGGGTGCGAACCACCACCCCTGGCTAATTTTGTATTTTTAATAGAGATGGGATTTCACCACATTGGCCAGGCTGGTCTCGAACTCCTGACCTCTGGTGATCCACCCTCCTAAGCTTCCCAGAGTGCTAGGATTACAGGCATGAGCCACCGTGCCCAGCCTTGATTTTTAAGACTGTATTCTTTCCATTGCACCATGTCTCGTCAGGTGGATAGACATCCAAGAAAGACACCATTCTTTCTTCAGGACTGTGTAAGGCAGAAGTGAAAAGATTTAGAAAAAAACTTCAAATTGTATACTTTGATACTGAACGTATACAGAAAATAACAATTCTTTAGTCAGATCCCATATGTTCATGAGCAGTCACTTGGACCAAACCTATAGGAGAAAATAAAACTGGCATAAATGTATACCACTTGTCATTGACTGACGCCTCCCACATCTTTTGCAACTGAATTATGTGACATGATGTATGGGTCTTATAAAAACACTTATTCCAAATCATTTACATTAGCTGTCGAGTCCTCGTGATAGTGATGGACTAAATGTCTTTAGAGACATGTGCAAGTTAGACTATGCACAAACTGACCTTGCATGTTTTCTCATTGCAAAAGCAGATATAATAACATCAGCCTCCTGCTTATATTTATATGATAAAGTCCATCCAATTAGTATTTTTTCACAAGCATGGTGACTCTGTGAGAGCAAAGAGATTGTTGTCCATTTTGTTTACTGCTCTGCTCCATTGCCTAGAAGAACAGGTGGTATTTTCTGAGTCCCAGTTTCATATTTAGATTTCCTTCTTATCTTGACTTAATTCAATAATAGTTAAAAGGAGTCTATAATGTAATTATTGCATAAAAATAAGCAAAGTACCCAAGCTGAAACTGTACACTAGAGATTTTCTCATTTTCTCATGAACTTATTGAGCCCTCACAGCAATTAGAGACCTTTCCAGGACTTTCTTAAGACGTAGTACTTTTATGATTTTTTTTTTTTTTTTTTGAAATGGAGTCTCGCTCTGTCACCCAGTCTGGAGTGCAGTGATGCAGTCTCGGCTCACTGCAGGCTCCGCCTCCCGGGTTCACGCCATTCTCCTGCCTCAGCCTCCCAAGTAGCTGGGACTACAGGAGCCCGCCACCACTCCCAGCTAATATTTTGTATTTTTAGTAGAGATGGGGTTTCACCATGTTAGCCAGGATGGTCTCGATCTCCTGACCTTGTGATCTGCCCACCTTGGCCTCCCAAAGTGCTGGGATTACAGGCATGAGCCACTGTGCCCGGCCACTTTTATGATTCTTAATCAGAAACTCCAATCAATGAGGAAGTGGGTCCAGAGTCTGTCCTGACTCACATTCTTCCACGTGTTTTCTCTCTCTTTAAACAGTGAAACTAGTAATGGGAAAAATGTCTAATTGCATCTTTTTTTTTTTTTTTTTTTTTTTTTTTTTTTTTTTTTTTTTTTTTTTTTTTTTTTTTTTTTTTTTTTTTTTTTTTTTTTTGAGATGGAGTCTTGCTCTGTCACCCGGACTGGAGTGCAGTGGCCGGATCTCAGCTCACTGCAAGCTCCGCCTCCCGGGTTCAAGCCATTCTCCTGCCTCAGCCTCCCGAGTAGCTGGGACTACAGGCACCCGCCACCTCGCCCGGCTAGTTTTTTGTATTTTTTAGTAGAGACGGGGTTTCACAGTGTTAGCCAGGATGGTCTCGATCTCCTGACCTCGTGAACTGCCCGTCTCGGCCTCCCAAAGTGCTGGGATTACAGGCTTGAGCCACCGCGCCCGGCCTAATTGCATCTTTTATATAGCACCTTATTATATAAAGCAATGAATTCTAAATGAAGTCAAGTGAATTCTAAACATGAAGCAATAAAGTGTTTAGTAAAACCATGAGGAACCCACAGAATGCAAAAGCTATTTATAAATAGGATTTTTGTTTCTTTTCTCTTTTTTTGTGGCACCTGATGTTACAAATGTGATTAATCTCACATAATTCTATCATATTTAAACTAGAAGCATAGAGTAGAACAAAGGGAAGAATACTAAATAAGATAGTGTGGTACTTAGGATGGGAACTGGAAGCTAGCAGTGGGAGGGGAGGTGGAGCGATGGGAGGAGCAGCTTTGCAAGTGGTTCATAAATAATGGCCTGTATCCCATCTGACAACATATAAAAATAAAAGAGAGTAATACAGTTTGTTACTGTTTAGAAATGAAATGAAATTTTAAAACGTTTCAAATGAGCAATTTTCTCCTCACATTAGTACTCTGGGGACTGATAAGGCTTTTTCTTTTGTCTCTTCCGGTTGCCTTGAATGGTGATCAGCAATGCATGATCAGCCAAGTAGCATCAGCTCTAATGCTATCATCATATGCCAGCCAGAGGGAATGTGAAAGGGGAAATGGGATTTGCCACTGCAAATACCATCTCGATTAATAAATATCTGAGACACACCAAGAGAGAACAAAATCTATCTTCCTCTTTTTGCATGCACCATGCCTTTTCAGTTATATTACTTGATAATAAACCCTCTTTTACAGCCTGTTGTGTTTCCACGCAGCTGACAAGCAGATCAAATCTCCCCAAAAGGGTCATGTTAATCACCGTTTCAAACAGCTATCTAAAAAAATGCATTCTAACATGCCTTTGCAAAGGTATAATTCAAATGATTACCTCATGTGTTCCAAAGGGGAATCGGGTGCTGTCCTGTTTCCATAGCACTCAATTTCACAACATTTTGCAAAACTGCTCTGTGAGATATCTTCCTTCAAGAGTAGCAATATCACAGTCATAACTTTCTAAATTTGGGCCTGCAGTAATGACAGACTTTGAATGAATGCTTTCCTATGGTATGGGAAGGAAGAAAAAGTTCAAAAAATTAGACTTTTCTCAGCTCTAAGCTACACTAAGCTGCCTTGTCTTCCTTTTTACCTATGTGAAATGCGTATCCTTTGACGGGAATGGAAGGCCAAAATTCACTCTGCTTTCTGCACTGGCTGTTGTTTGAATATTTTTATAATGATTACTTTTAAAATCATAAAAGAAATAGAGAATATATGTTTTAAGAATATATGTCTTTGTGTACACATTATCCTTACCCACGATAGAATCCTGTCTCAAGGAGGCAAAATGATAGTGAAGAGACATGAGTTCAAATTCAAAGTCTGCCAGTAACTAGTTTTGTGATCTATGACTTGTTATTAAACTCTCCAAGTCCAAATTTCCTGATTGGCTACTGAAAAGGTCTCCAGAGACTTCTCCTGCTCTTTAAAACAAAAGGTAGTAAATAACTTCTGGACAAAAAAGAAGGCATTTGTCTTCTACATGTTGAGTTTCTAGATGTACTTTAACTTGAAATTTAAAGATTTTTCATGTTACATGTTTGTTATTCGGGAATTTTAAAATCCAGTTTTATATTCAGTTATTTCAAATGAATTACAATTCAGTTTGATGATCAACTATTTTTTTTTTTTGAGACTGAGTCTCGCTCTGTCACCCAGGCTGGAGTGCAGTGGCATGATCTCGGCTCACCACAAGCTCCGCCTCCCGAGTTCACACCATTCTCCTGCCTCAGCCTCCCGAGTAGCTGGGACTACAGGCGCCCGCCACTTTGCCCGGCTAATTTTTTGTATTTTTAGTAGAGACGGGGTTTCACCATGGTCTCGATCTCCTGACCTTGTGATCCGCCCGCCTCGGCCTCCCAAAGTGCTGGGATTACAGGCGTGAGCCACCGCGCCCAGCCTTCTCATATCTTATATATTCAACATGGCTGTTCATCTAGTTCTCTGTGAAGTGTCTGAGAACTATATCCAGAAGACCTAACCAGGAAAAGCCAGTAAGTTCCAAGAAAACAAAACAAAAATAACCTCCCAAACATGATCCTGAGCCTAGCCAAAAGCATACAAGTTTCTGAACGCTTAAACTGTACAAAGATTTTCTTAAGTAAGTAAATGTTGTTGTTGTTATCCTTTCCTTTATGATTTCAGAGTTTTCTGAGGAAATATTCCTTTTTTAAGATGTTGTGGTTATACTCAGTTAATACAGTCTACAGCTCTCTAAATATTCTCTCTTGCATTCCACATCACAGGTCTTCAGAGAGAGATATATATATATGTATATATATATAGACACACATACACATATATATATCTTCAGATACATTTATAGGTGTGTGCGTATGTGTGTGTATATATGTATGTGTACGTATGTATATGTGTGTGTATATATACTCCTTAATGTAAAGAGCAAAAATATGTCTACGTTACATAATAGGCAAAATATGGCTGGCCTGTATTTTTATTTTTGTGCATGTAAATAGCAGCAGTTACAAAAAGCAACTTAAACTGACCATCTGAGACATCATAAAATGTGTCAGACTGTTAGAAAGCAAAGTGTAGAGTGTATTTACTAGATATGTTTGACCATGAAAGGTTTAGTGAGTTCCAGAATAAAGGAATGCCTCTCATGCAAGTCTTAAACAAGAGCCAATCCAAATACTTTGATTGGAAGTCTGGTATGCGTGTTTATTTTTAACATTTGACTTCAAGTGCCTAAGATGTGGATGAAATATGGAATTGATTTTTTCTTTGACAAACTTTTGTTACTGTGACTTAGGTTGTAGTACTTATTCTTTTGCAAGATGCCTATGACTCAATGGTTAGACATGGACTCTTTTAACTTTTAGCAGTTTACTTTTGCATAATATATTAAAACTAACCAGTGTTAATTTCCTTGTTCTTCACAATGCATTAAACTTAGAGGCAAACTAGACTCTAGAGTCTTGATCTAGCTAAAAAAAAATAAAAAACTAAAAATAAATGTTTTAACTGAAGATCCAATAGTGAACAAAATAAACACATTTCCTACTGGTAAACAAAGAGCACATGCAGAAGACCTGTGGCTGGGTCAAATTGATCTGTTATAGACTTTCAGACTCTCATAATATACAGTCATGCATTGCTTAAGAACAGGAGTACCTTCTGAAAAATGCATCATTAGGCAGTTTTTGTCATTGTGTGAATATCACAGAGTGTCCTTAGGCAAACCTAGATGGTATATGGTGTGACTCCTAGGCTACGAACCTGTACATCATGTTACTGCACTGAATACTGTAGGCAATTGTAACACAATGGTATTTGTGTATCTAAACATTTCTAAACATAAAAAAATGTAATGCATTGTGCTATAACAATATGACAGCTAAGCTATCACTAGACTACAGGAATTTTTCAGCTTCATTATCATCTTATGAAACTACCACCACATATATGGTCCATGTGTGACTGTATTTTGTTGTACCACTTATCAAAGTTGAAACTTTACATTTAGGTGTGTAATTAATTAATGCAGAATGCTATTAAGAGACTTCAATGATATCTTAAGGATTTTAGTCTTCACAGCTAACATCATACTTAACCATGAAAAGCTGAAAGCGGCCGGGTGCAGTGGCTCACGCCTGTAATTCCAGCACTTTTAGAGGCCAAGGTGAGTGGATCACCTGAGGTCAGGAGTTCGAGACCAGCCTGGTAAACATGGTGAAACCCTGTCTCTACTAAAAATACAAAATTAGCCAGGCATGATGGCACATACCTGTAATCCCAGCTACTTGAAAGGCTAGGCAGGAGAATCACTTGAACTCAGGAGACAGAGGTTCCAGTGAGCCAAGAGCATGCCATTGCACTCCAGCCTGGGCAACAAGAGCAAAACTCCATCAAAAAAAGAAAGAAGGAAAGAAAGGAAGGAAGGGAGGGAGGGAGGGAGCGGAGAAAAAAAGAAGAAGAAGAAGGAGGAAGAGGAGGAGGAGGAGAAGAAGAAGAAGAAGAGAAAGAAAGAAGAAGAAGAAGAAAGAAGAAAGAAAGAAAGAAAGAAAGAAAGAAGGAAAGAAGGAAAGAAAGAAAGAAAGAAAGAAAGAAAGGAAGGAAGGAAGGAAGGAAGGAAGGAAGGAAGGAAGGAAGGAAGGAAGGAAGAAAGAAAGAAAGAAAGAAAGAAAAGCTGAAAGCTTTTCTTCTAAGATCAGGAACAAGACAAGGATGCCCAATCTTAATTCTATTCAATATAATACAGGAAGTCCTCACCAGAGCAATTAGGCAAAAAAAAAAAAAAAAAAAAGCAAAGAAAAAGAAAAAGAAAAGGCATCCAAATTGCAAAGCAAAAAGTTCAGTTCTCTTGGTTTGCAGATAATACACCCTTATATACAGAACACCTAAAGACTATTAGAACAAATTTAAAAATTCGGTAAAATTGCTGGATACAAAATCATCGTACAAAAATCAGCAGTGTTTCCATACACTAACAACAAATACCTGAAAAATAAGAAAATAACCCCATTTACAAAAGCATTAAAAAACTTAGAAATACATTTAAGAAACAAGGTAAAATTTCTGTCTACTGAAAACTATAAAAATACCGATGAAAGAAATAGAAGAAAAGACAAATATTTCACATATGTGATTCAGAAGAATTAATATTGTTAAAGTGTCCATGGTGCCCAAAGCAACCTACATATTCAATGCAATCTCCAGCAAAATTCAAATAATATTTTTCAAAGAAATAGGAAAAAAAATCCTAAAATTCACATAAAACCACACAAACAAAAAAAACCCGAATACCCAAAGCAATTGCAAACAAAAAGAGTAAAGCTAGAGGCATCACAATACCTGATTCCAAAATATACCAAAAAGCTATTGTAATCAAAATAGCATAGTACTGGCATAAAAACAGGCAAATAGACCAAAGGAGTAGAATAGATAGCTCAGAAATCAATCCTCACATTTACAGTCAGTTGATCTTCAACAAAGGTGCCAAGAACACACAATGGGGTAGAGAGAGTCTCTTCAGTAAGTGGTGTTGGGAAAGCTGGATATCCACATGCAGAAGAATGAAATTGGACCCTTATATCTCATCACATACAAAAACCAAGTCAAAATGAATTAAAGACATAAAGGTTAAGGTCTGAACCCATAAAACTACTTGAAGAAAACAGAGAAAAAGCTTCTTGATGCTGATTTTAGCATTTTTTTAATATCACCCAAAAAGCATAGACAACAAAAGCAAAAATAGACAAATGGGATTGCATCAAACTAAAAAGCTTCTGTGCAGAAAGGAAACAATCAAAAGAGTAAAGTGGCAACCTACAAACTGGGAGAAAAATTTGCAAACCATATATCTGATAAGGGGTTTATATCCAAAATTTATAGGAAACTTAAAGAATTCAATAGCAAGAAAACAACCAAATTGGAAGTAGGGCAAAGGACCCAAATAGACATTTCTTAAAAGAAGATATAAAAATGGCCACCAGGTATATGAAAAAAATAAAAAACTCAATATAACTAATCATCAAGAAAATGTAAATTAAAACCACAGTGATATATCACTTCACACCTGTTAGAATGGCTTCTCTTAAAAATATAAAAGATAAGTATTGGTGAGAATATAGAGAAAAGGGAACCCTAGAACACTTTGATGGGAATGTAAATTAGTAGAGCCATTATGGAAAATAGTATGAAGGCTTCTCAAAAAATTAAAAATAGAACTACAATATGATTCAGCAATTCCACTACTTGGCATATATCTAGAAATTAAACCAGTATGTTGATGGGATATCTGCACTTTTATGCTTATTTCAGCATTATCTACAATAGCCAAGGTATGGAATTAACCTCAATGTCTGTCAACAGATGAATAGATTGAGAAAATGTGAGATTTTATACACACACACACAAAGCTTTATAAAATAAGAAAATTCTGTCATTTGTGATAACATGGATGAACTTGAAGTATATTATGCTAAGTGAAATAAGCCAGGCAAAGAAAAACCAGTATCTTCCAGGGAGTTATAATCTTTTTGCTAGTGGAGGGTGTTGCCTCAATGTTGACGGCAGCTGACTGATCAGGATGCTAGTTGCTGATGGTTGAGACGGCTGTGGCAACTTTTAAAAATAACAATGAGTTCCATGACGACAGAGCCCTCACTGAGCTGGCAGGCCCCTCCATGGATCACCGGCACCAAGGCGCTGTCCAGATCATTCATGTACTGCGAGGGAAGGTGCTGGCCATTTCTCCCTGCTTGATAGCCGACCTGATCTGAGTCAAGCGTCACACGTAGTCCCAGTTTGGTCATTCCATCTTCCTTCAGAAGCTTCAGGTGAGGACAGAGAGCAAGGCAAAAAGCCTTGGTAACATGCTCAGTCAATCTACTGTGATCTGCAGGATCACTGAGGCAATTGTGCTAGTCATCATTTTCTAGGAAAAACACCTCTGTCCATCTGATGACTTTTCCATTTGCTTTACATTCTGATCCGTGGAGTATCTTCACATTTGTTATAGTCTCCATGGACTTCCCATCTATAGGACTTACGACACCCTTGCTAACGTTCTTGTCATCATCCACCCATTGGATGTGGATGTGTTCCTGGGGATCCTCTGCGTCTGCCTTCCCACAGGTGATGCTGAAGTCTTTCATCTCTCGCAGTGCCTACCTCAAGGAATCCATGTTCTCTGCAGTGATCTGGACCATAATGCCATCTTCCATAATACTGGACTTGGCAAGGTATCCGGAAGAGGATTTCAGAGTGCCACTGAACACAAAGAAACTGGCACCAGTCACTTTTCTGGGCTGATTGTGAATACTGATAGCCTGGGTCTGATCATTTCCATCATCATTCTGCACATACACAAGATGAGAATCTGCCTTTTCATTGAAGCAGGCACCTCCTGCCAGGACATGCTCACTGGATTTGTTCATGGCTTTCATAATCTCATTTTATCTGTTGCTGGGAATTTTTATGCCGGTTTTCTAAACTTCCATATCAACCACCAACCTTGAACTACTGACAAGGTATACTGATAATTTCTGAACTCTGCAAGAAGATTCATGATGATATGCCCCATCTCTCCAAACAATGGCTTCTGAGATCTGACACTGAATAGTGGGCATGGATAAAATCGATATTCAGCTCCAAGTCTCAACATCAGATGGATAGGAAACACTTTAGCCCTAGGAGTTTGCCATTTCTGGATAAGAATCCCAAAGAAGTAAGGTGGGGTTGGGAGTACTAGGTCTTGCAATGACTGGTGGGTAGATGTCACATATAAGAATCCACCATGTGTCCGGGTGTGGTGGCTCAAGCCTGTAATCCCAGCACTTTGGGAGGCCAAGGCGGGAGGATCACGAGGTCAGGAGATCAAGACCATCCTGGCTAACACAGTGAAACCCCGTCTCTACTAAAAATATATATATAAAAAAAATTAGCCGGGCATGGTGGCAGGCGCCTGTAGTCCCAGCTACTCAGGAGGTTGGGGCAGGAGAATAGCATGAACCTGGGAGGCGGACCTTGCAGTGAGCCGAGATCACGCCATTGCACTCCAACCTGGGTGACAGAGCAAGACCCCATCTCAAAAAAAAAAAAAAAAAGAAAAGAATCCACCATGTTTTTTACTGCCAAGGAAACATTGACTAAAGAAGGAGTGTCCCAAGTTGCCCACCACATTCCCTGCCAGAGCATCCTGATAAAGTCACACAAAGTGATTAAAGATATCCTTTGGCAAACACTTTCCATCCGGTAGACACTGTAGAAGAATGACTATCTCATACTGACCCACTGCATGCATTCCCTTGGTTGTAAAACACCAGCACTTCCTGTTCATATAATTTACAATTTTAAGCATTGACAACAAATTTGCATTTAAAACAAATACAAGTGGGTCAGGGCCAACATCCTCCAACTGCTGCATTACTGAAATAAATCTGTGATGGTTTCTCTTCCACATTATAGTCTCCTTTTACACCAGTGGAGATGAGAATAGGAAGAAGGCCATCTTCAGGAATAAGGCTCATTGCACTTCCAGCAGGACTTCTGACCTGAGTTATACTGCCAGAGAATAGAGGAATATCCGTCTTTGCTGGTAGAGGACGAGTTACTGAGTTACTGGCTTGACTGGGTCGTGTGACACAGCTAGGGTTCCTGCAGAGGAAGTTCCATTCATTGTTAATTTGGCTGCATCAGCAACATCTCTTTTGCTATTTCCACCACATCTCAAGTTACTTCATCCACTGACTTCTTGACCCTCTCAGTCAACCATAGTGATTGGAATCAGCTACTTCAAAACTCCAGTTAATGTAATATTTTAACTTCCTCCCATGAATCACAAATTTATTTACTTAACGGCATCTAGAATGGTGAATAAGGAAAACCAGAGGTTTTTCTTTTACTTTACCCAGATTCATCACAGGAATCACACTCTATTATAGCTACATATAGCCTTATAAAATATATTTCTTAAGACTTGAAAGTCGGCCGGGCGTGGTGGTTCAAGCTTGTAATCCCAGCACTTTGGGAGGCTGAGACGGGCGGATCACGAGGTCAGGAGATCGAGACCATCCTGGCTAACACGGTGAAACCCCGTCTCTACTAAAAATACAAAAAATTAGCCGGGCGAGGTGGCGGGCGCCTGTAGTCCCAGCTACTCGGGAGGCTGAGGCAGGAGAATGGCGAAAACCCGGGAGGCGGAGCTTGCAGTGAGCTGAGATCCGACCACTGCACTCCAGCCTGGGTGACAGAGCGAGACTCTGTCTCAAAAAAAAAAAAAAAAAAAAAAAAAAGACTTGAAAGTCAAAATATCCCCTTGATCCATGGGCTACAGAATGGATGTTGTGTTAGCAGGCAGTAAAACAATATTCATCTTCTTGTACACCTCTACCAGAGCTCTTGAGTGTATTGTCAATGAACAACAACAATATTTTGAAAGGAATCTTGTTTTTTCTGAGCAGTAGGTCTCAACAGTGGACTTAAAATAATCAGTAAACCATGCTGTAAACAAATGTGCTGTCATCCATGCTTTATTGTTCCATTTATACAGTACAAGTAGAGTTGATTTAATGTGATTCTTAAGGGCTCCAGAATTTTTGAAATGGTAAATGAGCATTGGCTTCAACTTAAAGTCACCAGTTGCATTAGTTTCTAACAAAAGAATCAGCCTGTCCTTTGAAACCAGGCATTGACTTCTACTGTCTAGTTATGAAAGACTTAGATGATATCTTTCTATATAAGGCTGTTCCATCTATATTGAAAATCTGTTGTTAATGTAGTCACCTTCCTCAGTTTTCTTAGATAGATCTTCTGGATAACTTGCTCCAGCTTCTACATCAGCATTTGTTGCTTACTTTGTACTTTTATGTTATGGACATGGCTTCTTTCCTTAAACTTCATGAAGCAACGTCTGCTAACTTCCATCTTTTCTTCTGCAGCTTCCTCACTTCTCTCAGACTTCATAGAATTGAAGAGAGTTAGGGCCTCGGCCTTGATTAGGTTTTAGGTTAAGGGAGTGTTGTGGCTGGTTTGATCTTCTATCCAGACCACTAAAACTTTCTTTATATCAACAATAAGGCTGTTTTGCTTTCTTATTATTTGTGCATTCATGGGAGTAGCACTTTTAATTTCCTTCAAGAACTTTTACTTTGCATCCACAATATGGCTAATGCAAGAAGCCTAGCTTTTGGCCTATATTGGCTTTCAACTTGCCCTCCTCACTAAGCTTAATCATTTTTAGATTTTGACTTAAAGTGAGAGACTTGAGACTCTTCTCTTTAACTTGAACACTTCAAGGCAATTGTAAGGTCATTAATTGGGCTAATTTCAATATTGTTCTGTCTCAGGAAATACGGAGTCCCTGAGGAGATGGATAGAGAGGAGAGAATGGCCAGTTGGTGGAGCAGTCAGAACACCTACAACATTTATTGGTTAAGTTTGTTGTCCCATATGGGCACTGTTTATGGTGCCCCAAAACAATTAAAATAGTAACATCTAAGATCACTGACCACAGATCTTCATAACAGATATAACAGTAATAAAAAAGTATGAAGTATTGTTATAATTTTTTTTCTTTTTTGAGATGGAGTCTCACTCTGTCACCCAGGTTGGAGTGCAGCAGTGTGATCTCGGCTGACTGAAGCCTCTGCCTCCCGAGTTCAAGTGATTCTCCTGCCTCAGTCTCCCAAGTAGCTGGGATTACAGGTGCTTCCCACCATGCCTGGCTAATTTTTGTATTTTTAGTAGAGATGGGGTTTTACCATGTTGGCCAGGCTAGTCCCGAACTCCTGACCTTAAGTGATCTACCCGCCACAGCCTTCCAAAGTGCTGGAATTACAGGCATGAGCCACTGCACCTGGTCTGTTGTGATAGTTACCAAAATGTAAGACAGAGACATGAAGTGAGCACATGCTTAGGAAAAATATTGCTGATAGACTTGCTCGATGCAGGATTTCCACAAAACTTCAACTTATTTTAAAAAATGCAAAATCTACAAAATGAAATGAAGCAAATAAAATGAAGTATGACTATACTAAAAACCATTGAATTGTACAACTTAAATGGCTGTGTTTTATAATACCTGAATTAAATCTCAGTAAAGCTGTTACCAAAGAAAGTCTACTGCAATAGCTTGACTGAGTTGCTACTAATAAAGATGGAGATAAGTGGATGAATTTGAGAGGTATTTTCAAGGTAAAATCAACAGGACATGTTGATGAATTTGATGTGGAAGTTGAGAGGAAGGAAAGTATTGAAGATGACTCAAATTCCTACTTACACAACTGTAAGTAGCTGTTTTGGTACTCTGATACAAAACACGAGGAGGAGCAAGTCTGAGAAGAAATCTAAGTTCACACTCAGGCCAGTTCAATTTCAGATGCCCTTGAGATATCTCAGTGGAGATGTTGAGTTGGACATAAGGGTTTAAGGTTCATGGGAGAAACCTGGGTTGGAGATATAAATCTTTATTTATGCTCCAGAGACACACTGAGCATGAAGATATTGTAAGCCATGGGAATGGATTAAATCATTCAGAGAAAGAGTATTGAGTGGGATGGTAAAAATATCTAGAACAGTGCCCTGGTGAACTTCAATGCTTAATAACCAAGTAAAGGAGGATAAATCTGCAAAGGAGCAATACAAAAGTGGGTAAATAAAATAAGGGGACTGCAGTTTCATAAAAGGCAAGGGCAAAATGTACTTCAAGAAGGAAGGGAAGATTGCCTGTATCAAATGCTACTGAGGGATTGAATAAGATAAGGACTGAAAATTATTTGTTAGACTTAGTGACTTTATTGTCATTGGTGACCTTAGTGAGAACTATTTTAGCAGAGTGGTGTGGGTGGAAGTGTCAAGGACCATACAGTCAAAAGACTCACTATTGTATTAGGGCTGGGGGAGCTGGGGAAAGAAATTATTCATAAATGTGTAGGGAGAACATGCTACTGTGATAAATATCAATGATTATTGACATATGTTTATTGAATTTCATATGCAGGTTCTTCATGTCAAAACATCATATTTGTATGCTTTCATAGGATTATCATGTTAGAAATGCTATGCCATGAAATAGCCCACAACCTGCCTTGGAGGTCTTTATAGACCACTCATGTGTTTCAAGCATCTGTGTTTAAGAAATCTATGCATCAGGCTGGGCGCGGTGGCTCAAGCCTGTAATCCCAGCACTTTGGGAGGCCGAGGTGGGTGGATCATGAGGTCAGGAGATCGAGACCATCCTGGCAGAAATGCTATGCCATGAAATAGCCCACAACCTG
>NW_012117389.1:282305-333969 GCF_000951035.1 Colobus angolensis palliatus | reverse complement strand
GCTGTCGCCCAGGCTGGAGTGTAGTGGTGCGATCTTGGCTCACTGCAACCTCCATGTCCCAGGTTCAAGTGATTCTCCTGCCTCAGCCTCCCAAGTACCTGAAATTCCAGGCACGTGCCACCACGCCCAGATAATTTTTGTATTTTTAGTAGAGACAGCGTTTTGCCATGTTGACCAGGCTGGTCTTGAACTCCTTACCTCAGGGGATCTGCCGGCCTTGACCTCCTGACGTGCTAGGATTGCAGGCATGAGCCACTGCACCTAACCTCTTTTGTCTTTTTGATAGATGCTCTTCTAACAGGTGTGAGGTGATATCTCACTGTGGTTTTAATTTGCATTTCCCTGATGATTAGTGATGTTGAGCACTTTTTCATATAGCTATTAGGTAGACTATGTCTCCTTTTGATAAATGCCTATTCAAATGTTTTGTCCACTTTTTAATTGGGTTATTTGGTTTCTTGCTATTGAGTTCTTTGAGTTTCTTATATATTTTGGATATTAACCCCTTATCACATGTGTAATTTGCACACTTTTTTCTTATCATTAACCCCATTTTAAAGATAAAATAACTTGAGGTTCAGGGAAGTAAAGTGACTTACCCAAGGTCCCAAAGTTGCTAAGTGGCAAAGCTAAAATTCAAACCCAAATCAACCTGATTCTGAAGCCTACATGTTTAACCACAGGGGTGTACTACCCCTACTACATTGCATTGCCTCATAACTGCATTCAAAAGTCAAAATCGGCTGGGCGCAGTGGCTCATGTCTGTAATCCCAGCACTTTGGGAGGCCGAGTCAGGCAGATCACTTGAGGTCATGAGTTCAAGACCAGCCTGGGCAACATGGTGAAACCCCCTCTCTACTAAAATTACAAAAATTAGCTGGGCATGGTGGCATGTGCCTGTAATCCCAGTTGCTTAGGAGGCTGAGGCAGGAGAGTCACTTGAATCTGGGAGGCGGAGGTTGCAGTGAGCCAAGATCGCACCACTGCACTCCAGCCTGGGCAACAGAGTAAGACTCCATCTAAAAAAAAAAAAAAAAAGAAATCTATGCATCAAAATAACTGCTAGAAAAAAGAAATTAAACTTAGTTATGGAAGCCCGAGGAAAAAAGTTACTTCTTTTCACTGGGCCTCAGAGTATTCAAATTTAAAATGATAAAGGTGGACTAGTCCACTTTCAGCTCTCCCATTGTACCAGCATTATCTACGGTCATTCAACTTGTAAATAAGCACCTCTATACCCTCTGTGTTTTCACAGAACACCTCTTTCCTGCCCAAATGAAGAAGACTTGGCTCTTTACAAAGACAATGAGCCTCACCATGCAGGTCTCTCCAATTAAAGCTGCTTGAGCTCTAAACAACAAATTCTGGGATGGATAGGGTCAGGTAGCATAGGGAACCAGCACCATCCTGCCTTCCCATTGCCCTTACCAGGCCATTGCTCCAGCTTCATGAAAAGCCTCACTGCCCATGAAGTTCACACCATCTGCAGATGCCATCTTTTACTCCTTCCCAGGATGATCATCTACCTCTCTTTTGGACATTTTCCTTCATTCACTGAGGAAAATGTGGTATCTGGCTTACTGGCATCTTCTCTACCTCAATTCCTGGCGCTATTGTCCAGTTGGAAGAGCTATTTCACATCCTATACTCACATTCCTTCACCTGCACAGTTCTCAGGGTCACATCCTGGATATCGCCACCTTCCAAAATGGCTTTACCTTGAAGTCATAGATTCATATATTCAATTTTCTGACCAAGACTGCCCATCTTTCAGTCTAGGCCTTCTCCTTGGTCAAGTCTTTTCTCCAGGTTTCAATGCATTCTGTTCATGACTCTACCTTATTACTTACTAGATCATATTGAAAGTCTGTAAATATATGTGTTTCCCATGAGTACCTGGAGAGAAGAAACTGTTTCAGTCACCCTGTAGGCCTAGTATCTGGCACGTGGTAAGCACTCAAATCTGAATAGATGTTTCTGAGTGACGTTTATATTCAAAGCACTGTGCTTGGTATTTGAGATCTACCCAAAGCTGAGTGAAAATAGGTTTTGACTGCAAGAAGCTTAGAGACCAATAGAAGATGTAAGATAAATGAATTAAAAACAAAGTTTCAAGGTGGAAAGCGAGAGGGGCCTCAAGAACTATAAAAATAAAATTCTATAAGATTGCTAATGCAAGAAAGGTGCAGATGGAGAGACACAAAAGATACTGCTTCTGTGAGGGGATCAGAGGCACTTCACAGAGGATGTGACATCTGAGCTAATTTGGAAGAATGGGTTGGGATTTGAATATATGTAATTCTAGGAAAAGAGAACAGCATGAGGAAAGACACTAAGTTACAAAAGCACAAGGTGTATCTGAGGATCAACTGATTTAATTGGAGCAAACGGTATGTGAGGAGAAAATGAAAACAACTAAGTTAACCTAATTTTAGAACAACTTATCCACCCATTTTGATGTTATTTTGGCAGTTGGTAGCCATAGGTACAGTTCCTTGGTGTCTGATTTATCAATTAACCCTTAAGCCACATACGTTTCTTCAAAAGAATATTTCAAGGATCAAAAAGGCTCTTACAAAGGCTTTTCATCCAAGATGATATTTATTATTCCTACCTAAGCTTACCTTCTTTTTTATAAACATGGTCATTGTTTCCTATAACAACGTGATAAACAGGTTTGTTTATTTTGTAAAGGAAGGTAAGGCCAAACAACAAAGATGGGAATCATTTTCAATTCTTTAAATACTTTAGATGATATTTTATTTCTATGAACATATTTTCCTGTTATTGTAAATTTATACTAAGTAAATAATGATGGCATTAACTGGCATTCTTGGTGTGCTTTTGATCATCTTTCTCAAAAAGCAACTGCCAAGAGAATTTTCTAACAGACATCACTTAACCACTAAGTGGCTGCAAGTGTTAAAGGCAATTAAGCAATCATTATTTAAGAAACACAATGAAAATTACCTAGTTTCTCTACTAAAGAACTTAAAGCATATTACACACACACATACACTCATACCACAGAGTCCTTGGATGTATTATTTTACCGTACATTTTAAAAACTGGACCAGTTCTTCATCCTCAGAGGTATTGATTCTAATCTTATTAAGAGCCCTCAGGCCAGGGATTCACTTCAGAATTCTGGCTCTGCCCCTTATTATATGTGTGGCCTTGGGCAAGTTACATAACCACTCTGAGTCTCTCAGTTTCCACATTAGTAACAAGTAGATAATTTCACCTCCTTCATAGGGGTTTTGTGAGAATTAAATTAGACAATGCGTGCAAAGTGTTTAAGCACAATGCCTGACATATAAAACCTGCTCAATAATTGGTAACTGTATTGTTATTATAGACAAAAATAGACTTTTTGGCAAACAAATCTATTTTACATAATGGATTTGTATCTGCACGAAAAAAAAACACACAAAAAAAACCTCTATATGAAACTGAACTGCCCTTAGTATTAGGTTCCTGTACATTTCCTGTCTTTTACATCACTATATAACTAAACTGTTGCCAGATTTAGGATGATTCTAGTTTTGAGATGTTTTTAAACTCAGCCTGAATGGATCATATATTCTTCTTATTTATTTATTTATTTTTTTGAGACGGAGTCTGGCACTTTCACCCAGGCTGGAGTGTAAGTGGCGTGATCTCGGCTCACTGCAAGCTCCGCCTCCGGGGTTTACGCCATTCTCCTGCCTCAGCCTCCCGAGTAGCTGGGATTACAGGCGCCCGCCACGTCGCCCGGCTAGTTTTTTGTATTTTTTTTGTATTTTTTAGTAGAGACGGGGTTTCGTCGTGTTAGCCAGGATGGTCTCGATCTCCTGACCTCGTGATCCGCCCACCTCGGCCTCCCAAAGTGCTAGGATTACAGGCGTGAGCCACACCGCGCCCGGCTTCTTCTTTTAATAATACATCAAGCTCAAACTTTTCCAATGCAATCTTTTCTTTTTATTCTCATGAAACAGGCACCTCTTTCCCGTAATTTCAATACAATATCAAAACAAAATGACATTTACTAGTCCCTGATCTGATCCACATGCTAAACTGGTCAGTCCAGATCTAAGTACACAGGCAAAACTGCTGAGCTCTTTGCAACTACTGGCATATCTCCAGATTCCCAACAAGGACATACAGTTCTCCTTCACTGACTGAATAGGGAGCTATGTTAAGGCACTGATGAAACCGGCAAAGTATAAATTACCAAGCTCTCTCTTGCCTCCCTTGCTTTTTAGAAAATACTACATATTTTCATAAACCAACATATTACTGAATGAAGTAAAGGAGGTGGGTGGTAAATAGAGATTATATTTCCCTTCCTGCATCAGGCATAAGACTTAGAAAACTTATGGTTATTCCCCTTTACCTACCCCAAGCATACACATGGACCCCACCCAACTAACCTCTGCACCCCATCTCCCCCCAAAAAAATGTTATGTAGAAACTTGGAATAGCCCTGTCTGGCTGGAATGGGAGTAATTATCTAATATCTTAGGGTTTAGAAATTGAGTTCAAGTCAATTCAACATTTATTGAGCATCTAGGCTGTAAGACTATTCTGTGCTTTATATTGAGGGGAATATAAAACTAGGTAAGGTTATGATTTCTACCTTCAAGAAATATGACAAATGAATTTTTACCCAGAGCAGTTATTCACTGTTTCTGCCTGGATTAGCTGACATCTGTTTGAGCCCTAAAATCTTCTGTATTGGGGGATGTTAATAATGAAAGCAAAATAGAAGATAGACCACCAGAGAGGGAAAACATGGAAAGATAGCAGATCTACCATAACAAATCCAATCAGATTGCAATATAAGTGAGGATTGTGGATGCTGAAACCAACCTTTAAAGGCAACATAAAGTGGTAAGAGGGGCTCTGGGATCAGTCAAACGTGTGTTCTGATCCCACTATACCAGTAACTAGCTGAAATCTTTAAGCAAATGATTCAATCCCTCAGAATCTACCTTCTTTCTGTAAAATAGTAATAGTAATAATATAATTACCTGATCCATAAGATTATTTTGGGGCTTAAATAAATTAATGCAGATAAAGCACAATGCCTGGCACATAGTAAGTGCTCTGAAGTATTAACTATTAATATTATTATGATTAAGGCTTGAAGCCTTCCTGGTGAAAATGTACTTCTTAAAAGCTCACCTTAGCAAAAGAGACTTGTTTCTGAGATATCACTATCACTAGGAAACCAGGAAAGTCTTACCCAATCAGGGTCTGAATGTAGCTGTACTTGAAAATTAAGGTTAGACCTAGAAAACCCAAAAAGGAAGCCACTGCTTTTTTCACCCCTTAAATAGAGATGCCTGCAATGTTCTGTCCCAGCACAATTTATTCCAGCTATCACAACCCACATATACACTCAATAAACACTTTCATCAATTTGCCCTGGCATCCCCCCTAAAACACTTAAAATATGGAATATGCTATTAGTACATGTTATCTTCTCCAGCTGTACTTCTAGCTTGTGTGTTCATCAACATCATCAAAACACACTCCTCCTCTTCCTTTTTTTTTTTTTTTTTGAGACAGATTCTTGCTCTGTCACCCAGGCTGGAGTGCAGTGGTGCAATCTCGGCTCACTGCAACCTACGCCTCCCGGGTTCAAGCGATTCTCCTGCCTCAGCCTCCCGAGTAGCTGGGATGACAGGTGCCTGCCACCATGCCTGGCTAATTTTTGTATTTTTTTTAATAGAGATGGGGTTTCACCAGATTGACCAGGCTGGTCTCAAACTCCTGACCTTGTGATTCACCTGCCTCGGCCTCCCAAAGTGCTGGGATTACAGGTGTGAGCCACCATGCCCAGCCACACCCCTCCTCTTCCTACACACACACACACACACACACATACACACACTGAGGCTCTGTCACTGTGCTGAGCACTTCATACTAAAATGCCCAAACCCCAGTCCATGACTCAAGGTGGATCTCTCTGTCCAGTTTGCAAGACAGGATATACTTAGCAAACAATAGCTTAGGATACCTTAGTGCCCACTGGAAGCCAATGAACAGTATAGAAAGTAAGATCTGCAGGGCTCCAGAGGAGACAGAGACTGAAATATTCCCTGGCTTAAAGGCCTTCCAATGCTTCCCATCTAACTTGGAGTAAAATCCAATGTCTTTACCGTGGTTTGAAAGGCTCTGTACAATCAAGCTCCTTCCAAGTTGTCCAGCTTTATCTCCCCCCAATTCTGTACCCACTGGCTCTACTCCAGCCACAATGGCCTCCTTGCTGTCTGTTCAACGGGCCAAGCATGTTGCACCTAGGCGCCTTTGCAGTGGCCATTCTTTCTGTCTATAAATTTCTGTCTCTGATCTTTGCATGGCTGATTCCTTGTCTCTGCTCAGGTCTTAATTCAATGTCTCATCCTCAGAGAGGCCTTCCCTGACCCCTTGTTTAAAAGACTTGCCCCTTCCCCCACCCCTGTCACTTCGTATCACATCATCCTCTTTTATTATCTTCATAGCTCACTACTCTTTAGCCAAAATGGCCTCTTCTTGATTGTTTTCCTTCCTGCCTCTGGGTCTTTGCATATGGTATTTACTCTCCATGGAATGCCCTTCCCCTTCTCTTCGTGTGGCTCTTTCTCAATCTTCAGATCTCAGCTGAAGTTTCACCTCCTCAGAAAGGACTTCCCTGATTACTTAATATAAAGCAGCCCATTCCGTCCCCCTGAAACACTACCATTAGTCCCCATCAGCGGCCTCTTCACCTCCTTCATGACACTATGGCAATCTGCAATATTATACGTATCTGTTTTCTTTCTACTCTCACCCTAGACTGAAAGTTCCATGAGGACAGGGATTTTTGTCTGCTTTGTTCACCACTGGGGTTGTCAGGGAAGACTTCACTGAGAAGGTGAAATTTGAGAAAAGTCCTGAAGATGGGGCTAGTACTACTGTTACTAATACATTGAGTGCAGATATCCTATCTGACTTTTAAAGCCCTCCATAACCTGGACAGACCTTATCTAGATAGTAATTTTTCTCACTCATCCACTAGGACACACTGTGCAATCGCATCAGACCTGTCTCTCACTTATTCCTACCTAGAAAGTCTTTCACATTTCCTGACCACAATCTTTAAAATGCCATGATAGAGGTATTATCATTACATTCATTTTAACCGTGATGAAACTGAGGCTCAGAGAGGTTAAATAACTTGTCTAATTTCACAAAGCCAATAAGTGCTGGAGCAAGACTGGACCCCAAATCTATTTGAACTTCAGAGCCTGTATTCTTAAAATACTACGGGATACCAAAAACATAAGAGAATAGGCAGCGTAAAGAGAGCAAAACAGATCCTCAATTAACTCAAGTCTGTCTGACTCCAAAGTTTGCTCATAACCTCTGTGTAGGGTCACATATGTCCAGGTTTGTCTTGAAAAATCGTGGTTTACTTCTGTTTTCCCAGCCTAATTATCAGCAGGGTACCCTTTCACTCTCAATTGTAATTTTTAAGAAGATTACATATATTTTTTTAATTTTTAATTTTAATTTTAATTTTTTTTTAGATGAAGTCACCCTCTGTCACCAAGGCTGGAGTGCAACGGTGTGATCTCAGCTCACTGCAACCTCCACCTCCAGGGTTCAAGCGATTCTTCTGCCTCAGCCTCCCGAGTAGCTGGGTTTACAGGCACATGCCATCACACTCAGCTAATTTTTGTATTTTTAGTAGAGATGGGGTTTCACCATGTTGGCCAGGCTGTTCTCGAACTCCTGACCTCAGGTGATCCACCCACCTCAGCCTCCCAAAGTGCTGGGATTACAGGCATGAGCCACCGCACCCGGCCGGAAGATTGCATAGTTTACACTTAACAGTACATCTGGCCTTCCCAACTCTCACGGTGCCATTTCTCTCACTGTTGAGAAATTAAGAAAAATGAAAAAAGAAAAAAAAAAAGTTCTTCTTCTGTGTTTTCTGGCACCACATTTCCATTATGGAAATGAATTGTGTTTTCCATATGTTACATTAGCATTTCTTGAAAACCATATTTGACAATAAGGGTATAGGAAGGAATGCATCTGTATGAGCAATAAACATTGGTTGAATACTATCAGAAAATAGTAAAAATAAGTCAAAATTGGTTTCAATAAATGGTCTGTCATTATAACCCTTAATACTCATTGAGAGTTTCATATGTGTTAGTCATTTTACATGCATCACTCCAATCAATCTTCACAAGAACTATCATCATCTCCATTCTTTTGTTTTTATATTTTACTTTTTTAAAACGGCAAATAAAAATTATATATATTTATGGAGTATAATGGGATATTTTGATATACATATGCATTGTGGGATGATTAAATCAAGCTAATTAAATTCATCATATCATATACTTAACTTTTTTTGGTGACAAGAACATTTAAGATTTACTCTCTTAGCAAATTTCAAGTAGACAATAAAGTATTATTAAGTATAGTCACCATGCTGTATATTAGATCTCTGGCACTTATTTCTCCTAGCCAAAATTCTGTACCTTTTGACCAGCATCTCCCCATTCCCTCTCTCACACCCAGACCCCAGCCTGTGGTAACCATCATTCTATTTTCTACTTCTATGAGTGTGAAGTTTTTAGATTTCACATATAATTGAGATCATGCAGTATTTGTCTTTCTGTACCTAGCGTTTTTCACTTAGTATAATGTTCTTCGGGCTCATCCATGTACTCAAAAAGGACAGGATTTTCTTATTTTCCAAGGTTGAATAGTATTCCCTTGTGTGTGTGTGTATGTGTGTGTGTGTATGTGTAGCACATAAAGAACACTATTCCATTGTGTGTGTATATGTGTGTGCATGTATGTAACATATAAAGAAAACGCAACACACACACATATATATGGACACTTAGGTTGATTCCATATCTTGGCTATTGTGAATGGTGCTGCAACAAACACGAAAGTGCAGATAACTCTTTGACATGCTGATTTCATTTCCTTTGGATATATATCAAGAAATGAAATTGCTGGATCATATTGTAGTTCCATTTTTAATTTTTTGAGAATCCTCCATACTGTTTTCCATAATAGCTGTGCTAATTTGCATTTCTACCAACAGTGTACAAGGGTTCCCTTTTCTCCACATCCTTGCCAACACTTGTTACTTTTTGTCTTTTTTTTTTTTTCTTGAGCTAGAGTCTCACGCTGTCGCCCAGGCTGGAGTGTAGTGGTGCGATCTTGGCTCACTGCAACCTCCATGTCCCAGGTTCAAGTGATTCTCCTGCCTCAGCCTCCCAAGTACCTGAAATTCCAGGCACGTGCCACCACGCCCAGATAATTTTTGTATTTTTAGTAGAGACAGCGTTTTGCCATGTTGACCAGGCTGGTCTTGAACTCCTTACCTCAGGGGATCTGCCGGCCTTGACCTCCTGACGTGCTAGGATTGCAGGCATGAGCCACTGCACCTAACCTCTTTTGTCTTTTTGATAGATGCTCTTCTAACAGGTGTGAGGTGATATCTCACTGTGGTTTTAATTTGCATTTCCCTGATGATTAGTGATGTTGAGCACTTTTTCATATAGCTATTAGGTAGACTATGTCTCCTTTTGATAAATGCCTATTCAAATGTTTTGTCCACTTTTTAATTGGGTTATTTGGTTTCTTGCTATTGAGTTCTTTGAGTTTCTTATATATTTTGGATATTAACCCCTTATCACATGTGTAATTTGCACACTTTTTTCTTATCATTAACCCCATTTTAAAGATAAAATAACTTGAGGTTCAGGGAAGTAAAGTGACTTACCCAAGGTCCCAAAGTTGCTAAGTGGCAAAGCTAAAATTCAAACCCAAATCAACCTGATTCTGAAGCCTACATGTTTAACCACAGGGGTGTACTACCCCTACTACATTGCATTGCCTCATAACTGCATTCAAAAGTCAAAATCGGCTGGGCGCAGTGGCTCATGTCTGTAATCCCAGCACTTTGGGAGGCCGAGTCAGGCAGATCACTTGAGGTCATGAGTTCAAGACCAGCCTGGGCAACATGGTGAAACCCCCTCTCTACTAAAATTACAAAAATTAGCTGGGCATGGTGGCATGTGCCTGTAATCCCAGTTGCTTAGGAGGCTGAGGCACGAGGATTGCTTGAACCCAGCAGGTGGAGGTTGCAGCGAGCCGAGATCATGCCATTGCACTCCAGCCTGGGCAACATAGTGAGACTTCATCCAAAAAAAAAAGTCAAAATCACTACAGAATGCCCAATATTTATCACACAAAAGAAATATAAAAGGAAATGACTTCCCTAAAGTCTTACTCAAGCACCTTTATTGATACATAAAGATTTCTATGATCTCCCTCCCAAATTATAGAAATGTAGCTAATGAAAAAATAGCAAAACCTACGATGAAATGTTGTGTATTCAAACTCCTCTTTGCCTTTGTGACTGTATGGCTACCCAAGGCCACACAAGGGAAGGAGCCCAAGTAGAGCTCTCCAGCAAATTTGCAGTTGGGGAGTGAATGGAACATGATGTGGTACAAGACCCAATTGTCCCGCCTTCCTGCAAACAGTCACTATATTTATCTCTACCCACATCTCTGAACACCTGCTATGTGCTCACAACACTGGGCCAGTCACTGAGGATACAGAGGTGAAAAAAAGACAGTTTCCATGTTCAAGTCCCCGGTTCCTGTGTTTAGAGGACAGAGGGAGAAGAGAAGAGGAACAGAACAAAAAAGACCAGTATAAGAGCTTCATTCCTCCTCTGAACTCCCTTAGCACATTTGTTGTACCTCTTTTCTGGCACTTTCACTTATTTTCTATCTGCTATTTTATAGAGAGGCAGTGTAGAGAAGTAGCAAGCAGTGAGCTTGCCAACCACACTTGGCCTTAAATTCCAGTTTCTCTACTTGAGCAGCTGGGTGACCTTGAATAAGTCATTTAACCTCCTTTGACCTCAGCTTCCTCACCCTGAAAATGAGATTTATAATATCTATCTTACAGGATTGTTGAAAGGAGTCAATTGGAAAGGTACTTTTGTAAAGTGCCTCACACGGGACCAGGCACATAGTAGTTATTCAATAAAGAGCACCACTTAATGTTCTTATGACATGTTTTATCTCCTGTACTAGCAGATAAGCTCCTTGTAGGCTCTACCTAAATGTATTTATCTGTGAATCCTCAGAATATTGAGCACATGGTCTTGCATATAAGAAACTCAATAATAGCTGTAGAGAGAATCAAAGAATGAACAAATTATTATAGTTCAAGTACAGTAATCTGTGATCAAAAGTATTGCAAACAATGTAATTATAATTTCAGGGATTCAAAGAAGGGCAGAAACACATGTAGTTATAGAAGGCAAAAGAGAAAATGAAGGGTCAGGAAAAGCTTTAAGTGAAAGATGGATATTGCTAGTGGAAGAAATGACATGGAAAACATTTCTGCCTGAGGGGGTTTAAGCCCATGTCTGTCTGGCTTCAACGTCTCACTGTTCCCAAAGTTATGCCAGACCATCCCTCCTATAGCTAAAGTGTAAAGTTGTGGCATACTAAAAAGCCAAGAAACACAAGTCCTAGTCTGTCAAAGACTTGTGTTATCTTAGGCCTGGTACTTCACCTCTTTAAGCCTAAAGTTCCTCATCCGTAAAATTAGGACTTAAAAACAAGGACATCTATCTCCATAGTTATTTAGAGACATGTGCTCCACAAATGGCAGCTGCAATTTCTATTCTATTTTCTTCCCAGTGTTGCAAATGAATCTGTTCATGTACACTTCAAATTCGGCAAAGCAAGTCCAACATATATGTGTACTAAGTTGGCCAGGCAGCCTAGTTTCCTGGCATGTTTGATTTTGCATAAAGCTTTGTATGTTGCTTTTTAGGCCAGTTTTGATAATGCTATAAGATCTTGGAGCATCTGAACTCTTTTTGGCATGACTGGAACTTCATACTGCATGAAGTTGTGGTAAAATGATATTGCTGGGTAATTTTATAAGACTTTAGGATCATTAACAAACTTTGGGAAAGATTTCCTCTAAAGGAAAATAAAATGAACCAAAAGCTGGCCAAAATGCTGATTCAGCTTGCTGATAGCAGTCCTGATGAAGAAAGTGAGAGTACTGCCATCATGCAGTAAACAAGGAGCCACACCTAGAAGGCGATGACACGGGCACCAATGGGGAGCTTTGCCTGTTCATTTTTATATCCAGCATTTTTGGTTTCAAGGTAAATAAAGCTATAGACTATATCAGACAAAAAGGAGGGAACTTCCAGAACCATGATGATATATTAAATTCCATCCCAGGCTCAATAAACTATGACTTATAAGGCTTGTAAAATCTTTACAGGGCTCCTGACAACTCCACATGTGCTGATGACCAGAAGAATGGAACCTTTTGCAAAACATCTGCTAAATCATGCATCTTGGTTTGAATTTTTCTGTCTGCCCATGATGACAAAATACAGAGTGAGTGGAGTGCATTGAGATTTGAGGGAGTAGATGTGGGTGTTTCTGCACAATATAAAGGCTGCTTATTTAAAGTGGCATTTCGTCATAGCTTCCATCTGTAAGATGCATTTTTGACCATACTGGATAAAAGCTGCTCTCTCTTAACTTTAGTCATACCTGAACAACATGACTTTGTTCGTCACATATTGAATTATATTAAGGGTCTACTAGAAGACACAAAGCTTCTAGTAAGTTCTGAAAAACATGAGCTTGAATAGATTACACTCAGCAGGCTAAAAGAGTTTCCTAATAATTTTAAGTGGAGTTCATGTCTAGATAGGAAAAAAACAGACTTTCGCAGACAAGCAAATAGTTTTCCGTTGTCCAGAAAAATTGCAAATAAGAGTGATTGGAACTTTTTCACATCATGCTGAGTTTTGCTTCAGGACTCAAATGCTTGTGGGGTGAGAACATCATTGAGAAGTGAGCTGATAAAAGGGTCTTTCCTCTTTCACCTTTCGAATGCTATGTTGTAAATTTTCAAGGTTTTAAATAGTATATTGCTCAGATGTTTGGCATGTGAGTAAGGAAAAAAAGGAATTAAAATGGTGTTCTTCTTTCTCTCCACTCTCCTCTCAACTTTTACTAACTGCTTCACTTGCTGGCCTCACAGGACTGTGCAGTGTGGGAGAAGAAACATGCTTGGTTGGGACCCCTGAAACTGAAGTCAATACCTTCCACCCCTCCAATCTCTAATCATATCCTTTGGATTGAGACTAGCCAGGTTTAACAATGGTGCCACCTTTCCAACTGTCCATTGAATTTGCTTAGTTGATTACCTTCTAAAAATACTGGAGCAGGAGAAGGTGGTTTCCACTGTGTCTGATTACAAGAGAAAATTTCCACTGGCCCCTATCTCAGAAGAATGGATCCAGTCGGAAAGCAACCAAATCCTAAAGTTCAGTGGCCATTTACTAAGCATCTACCACATACCAGGCACCATGTTTGGCCCAGTATGTAGGTACAGCAGTAAAGAGGTGGCATGAGCATGAACTCATGAAGTTCAGTAGAGCAGATAGGCAAACAACCAGATAAAGTGCAAGACAGAGGGATAACTGCTATGATAGGGGGTACAAAGGTGAGGCTGATATAGTCTGTGCTCACAGAGAGCTCAGGGCCTAGTGGGAGATATGTACTAGCAAATAAAACAATTACAATACAGAGTGATAGTCTATGGGAGAAGGGAGCTCAGACTGTGGGGGCACAGAAGATGACTCCTTCCTCTATTTGGGGGAGATGGGAAAGCGCTTCACATAGGACGTATCAGTAAACCAGATCCTGAAAAATGAAATGGTTCAGGAAGTAGGGAGTTTAGGATCACAGCATACTAGCAATCACAATTTTCCACCTTCAAGTGACTGTGACCTTTGAGTAATGACTGATGTAATTTTCACACAAAAAGCAGTAAAGAGTTAAATCTCACTTCTGCCAGTCCTTTTAAGGTTCTTGCAATCCCAGGGGAGGAAGGACTCTAATCCTGCCTCATAGCAGTAGTAGGAATGCTTCAAAGGGAGGAAACTAAGAAACATCAAAGACAGGGTGTGTTTCTGGGTAAGGGGAAAGAGCCCTGGGTTTGAGTTCCAGCTCCACTACTAACTAACTAAATAATTAAATAAATAACTCCATGATCTTCAAGAAAACTTTGGACTTTCTCTCAGACTCAGTTTCTTGATCTGTAGAATGGTAATAATCTTGTCTGCCTCTCAATATGGTTATGAGGATCAAGTGGAATGATACAGGGAAGGGGCTTTGTAAACTATAAAGCCTCATACAAATGTTAGCTATTGTTTCCTAGAAGGGGAGTGGTGGCCAGAGGTCAGGGGAGCAATTGGGGTTTATTCCTGGTGTCCTCTACCAGGAAATTGGTCTTTTTTCAGTGAAACAAGCAGGCTTCCTGAGGGAAATGCACAGCCCTTTCCATCATTCATGCAGAGAGTGAGAGAGAAAACAGTGACCTGTGTGGCCAGGCAGCCTGGATGGCTGCGTTCGTGGTCTGAGGGATGCAGTGAGTCCTGCTGTCTTGGTCTGGAGGACAACAGAAAGTACCCAGAAATCCATACAGCATAGTAAAGATTCAGACCAACTCAGAAGGAAAGGAGATGGGAAAGCTAAAACAGATAGAAACTGAACAGGTAATAAAGGGCACTGTTAAGAGAGTGTGGGGGAAGCAAAGTCCTAACAAAGTGGAGCCAGCATAGCAAAGTGCTTAAGAGCACAGACTTCAGAGCACAAAACCCTGGACCTCAAGACCCATCATGCAATCTTAGATCAAGTGGCAAATTGGTTTACTAGCTTACTAGTTTTCAATGATACACTGCCTCCCTGAACATGTCTTCCCTTCCCGTCCCATTGACTTTGGACTTGGCCATATAACCTGCTATGGAAAAAGGAATATGAGTGGACATTACATATGCTACATATAAGCAAGGGAAAGCTTTAAATGGGTGCCATGGTTAGAATGTGTCCCCCAAAAATTCATATGTTGAAATTCTAACACTGAAGGTGATGGTACTAAGAGGTGGAGCCTTGGGAGGTGATTAAGTCATGAGGGCACAGCCTTAAGGCATCATGAATGAGATGCCTTAATAAAAGAGGCCCCAAGGGAGCTCATTCACCCTTTTCAACATGTGAGGACACAGCAAGAAGGTACTGTCTATGAACCAAAAACAGTCCCTTGCCGGACAATGAATCTTCCAGAGCCTTGATCTTGAACTTCCCAGCCTCCAGAACTGTGAAAAATAAATTTCTGTTGTTTATAAACACCCAGTCTATGGTAGTTTTGTTAGAGCAACTTGAATAGACTAAGACAATGAGCTTGCATAATTTGACTCTGCCCCTTTTATTCCTGTCCTGTGAAAATAGCATGCCTCACATAGTGGCTACGCTTTCAGCCTGGATTCCAGAATGAGAAGAGTTGTGGGGCCAAGCACAGCCAAACTGAATAAGAGCCCAGCAGATCTACACCTGAACTGCAGCCTTCACATAATGTAAACAAGAAATAAATGGGAGTTTAACTTAAGGGTCCACAAACTACAGCCAATGAGGATAAATATGGCCCACAACTGTTTTTGTACAGCCTGTGAGCTAAAAATGCCCTTTACATTTTAAAAAGGTTGAAAACACATCAAAAGAAGAACGATATTTCATGGCACATGAAAGTTCCATGAAATTCACATTTACGTGTTTATCAATCAAGTTTTTTGGAACACAGTCATGTTTATCTGTTTACGCAGTATATATGGCCACTTTTGTGCCACAATGGGAGAGTTGAGTAGTTGTGACACAGGCTGTATGGCCTACAAAGATTAAAATATTTACTATCTGGGCCCTTTTTTTAAAAAATTGCCAGACTCTAGTTTAAGCCCAGAGATATTGGGATTATTTGTTTGTAACCCAAGCAAAGATGACTAATATAGTAAAATGCTTAAGTTCACCAAACCTCAGTTTTCTCATCTGCTAAATGGAAACAAAAATAGAACCAACATCATTGAGTTTTTAGAAAATTAAATAATATAGTGCGTCTAAAACACTTAAGATGATGCCTGGCACTTAGCAAGCATTCATAATTATTATTAAGGGGTTGTAAGCTTCCTACAGCAACTATGAGAAGAAAGGAGAAAGACAAATGAAAGGAAAACAGAAGATGAGAACAAATGTAATAAATTGTCAAGTTGACTTCAACCAGTTCATAAATCTGTTTCAAAATCATTCACGAGGTGTGTCTTGTTCATCAGATCTCATTCAGGCTCAAGTCACAGGTTAAGAGCCCCCACAGGTACGTTGTTAATGTCAAAAATGTCTTCCCCTGAATATCTTTCTGCTCCTTGGGCTGGTCCCCAGATGGTAATCCATCTGGGACCCTCCTACTTGATAGCAAAAAAATTGTTGAAGGGAAAATGAATAATACCCTGAAAAGGAATGGTCACACTAAATGAGGACTGGTAGTGCAGCCGAATCCTAGTGGTTAGAAAATTGTACATAAATTATTTCAATACAGTTTTGTTCCTTAACATACACACACACACACACACACACACACACACACACATATATATATATAGAGAGAGAGAGAGAGAGAGAGAGTCATCAATATAAATCATCATGTTCCATGCTTACTCTGTTGTGATCTTCATTCTCTGGGAGCCTAGAAGAAAAAAGCAGCACAAAGATTTAAAGGGTGATCACGAAGGGCTTCAGAGGGCATTTCAGGGCCCTTTGGATCTCAGAAGAGAAAATACATTAAAATCCTTTAGAAAAGAACAAAAGTGCTAGACCATTCTACTCCACTGTTTCTGGAGCCCTGGGAGACCTTTCTAAAATTAAATTAATTCCCCCTCTCTCTTTCAAAAAGCAGATCCAGTGGCAAGCCTATGTGAGCCACCTGATTCAACTCCACATTTTCCCTGGCGTAATCTATGCTAGGCAGAATATTGAAAAGAATTCCCAAAGTAGTAGAGTTTGAGTTAATTACTTACTTTATTTAACTTCTACAGTTCTAAAACTGAAGTGCCTCATAGGTGATCTTTTGAAGGCTAGATGATGTGGAAATATTTTAGTCATTGGCCAAATATTTTGTTCTTTTCTCCTTTTCCAGATGTAAAATCCATTAGTTGCTAAGGCTGCCTCTGTGTTGCTGTAAAATGGGAACCAGAATGCTTTTCTCAGAAATATTAGATACTCCAAAAGTTTCTTTGGAAGCTCACCATTCAGAACATCTGTAACATAAGGCTGAAAACTCAAAGGTACCTCTCCCTTGATACTTGCTATGAAGAATTTATCAGGCTCTTCTGAATCTGCTAAATCATCTTGACGGCTTGCTGCAGCGTTTTCAAAAACACATGCACCATTTTGTCATGGAGATCACCTTTTTATTTTTTATAAAGAGTCTAAACAAGCCAAAAAGCTTCCAAGTAATTTGGGACTAAAGAGAAAAGCATTTCCAAAAGGTCCCAGTGCAGCCCCTCTGCTGACACCCCAGGACAGGCTCCACAGGGCTGAGCAGGCAACAAGACCTGTTACGCTGATTGCAGTGGCTTGGGTAGAGCCCCAAAGACATTACTGTTTCTTTCTTACTTTTTTCATTGAGGATGTGAGGGTGATCTGGCTGCAACATCTGTCACCTCATTGATTGCTAGGGTTGACTAGGCTGATCTGGATGGCTATATGTGTGTATGTGTGTGTGTGTGTATGGTATATAGTATACTACATATACATATATACACATATGTATATACACACATATATACACACATACACATATACACACATACATACAGTCATAAGATATAACATATTTTTACCATACATTTTCTATGTTTAGATATATTTAGATACACAAAATACTTAGTACTGTCTTACAGTTGCCTACAGTATTTAGTACAGTAACATGTTGTACAGGTTTGTAGCCTAGGAGCAACAGGCTGTACCATATAGCCTAGGTGTGTAGTAGGGCTATACAATCTAGGTTTGTGTAAGTGCACTCTATGTTGTTCACAGAATGACAAAATTGCCTAATGACACATTTCTCAGAATGTATCTCCATCATTAAGCAATGTGTGACTGTATGTATATGTGTGTGTGTGTGCACGTGCACTTGTGCATGTGGAATAAAAGAATGAATGAATGAACGAACCTATCAATCCATCGATGAATTCAGGTATTCAAAAGAAAATGAAACCAGCTATTGAGAACCTATGAAAGAAATGGCTAAGCATTAATTGCCGAGATTTGTATCTCTTCCTGGATTTCTCAGAGCCTTTTGGTTAAATTTCTGGTTCTCTGTGATAAACTTGACAAGGAGGGTTGTTAAGCAGTGAGTGAGCAGGATTATGGGTACATAACCTACTACTTCATTTGCTAGGCAACTGTAATTCTAGTAAACACACTACAGTGTCGCTGGAGGAGTATAAGAGACATGCTCCTGCTCCCACTAGGATTGTGAAAGCATTGCCTTCCTGTCCTGTCCTTCAGCTTCTGTCCTTCTTCGGCTGGCCCTAAAGAAGACTCACGTTCATCAATCCAATTGTGTCTTTGGCACCAAGAAACCTACTCATTATATCATCTTATCACCTTCTTGATCTCTCTCTCTCTCTCTCTCTCTCCCTCTTGCCTTCCTCTGCCCTGAATCAGAACAGGTGATAGTCCTAGTGTTGGTGGTGATGGTAGGTGGGTGACATGGAACTGGGCAGTTCTGAGGGGTCTCAGTTGACTTTCTGATGGAAATTTAACTACCCTTAATTTTTTTTTTTTTTTTGAGATGGAGTCTCACTCTGTCTCCCACGCTGGAGTGCAGTGGTGCCATCTCGGCTCACTGCAACCTCTGCCTCCCGGGTTCAAGCGATTCTCCTGCCTCAGCTTCCCGAGTAGCTGGGACAACAGGCACCTGCCCCGACGCCCAGCTAATTTTTGTGTTTTTAGTAGAGACGGGGTTTCACCATGTTGGCCAGGATGATCTCAATCTCTTGACCTCGTGATCCATCCACCTCGGCCTCCCACAGTGCTGGCATTACAGGCCTGAGACACCAGGCCCAGTCTTCAAATTTTTACCCACCTCTCACAATATGTATGCACATTAAGGCAGTCCTTTCCTTTCTACAAAAATTCCTCTCTTATGAATGATCTCAGTCCTAACCCACTGCATTAAATTAGGGTTTTACTTATTATAGTCAGTTCTAAATGTGGATTATGCAAACAATGGATTATCTACAAAGGGTTTGAAACTCTAAACTGGCTTTCTGCTTGTTCCCCCAACCTTCCACCCACTCCCGCCCCAACACACACACACTCACACGCCTTACCTGTTTTCTCTTAATTGGTGTGACCTCAAACAATACAAACAAATTTTATCATTAACCTATGAAAAAAATTAATTGGATGTCAAATGTGTTGCCCAAAACTTCTATAATCCGATCAAACGTTTGGCTCTGGATTGTTTTGCTTGTATATGAGGTGATTAAAACAAAATGAGTGTGTCAGGCACTCTGGGAGTTGTTTCAAATTTCTGAAGCCAATAAGGTACCACTCTGTAAATTACTATTTCAGTACGTTAAACACATCCCTGGTCATCTTAATGAAGAAATGTTTCTCCAAGAATGCCAGTTTACTCAGCGGAATAACTTCCCAGGTTAATAACTATTAGCATGTGATCACTTCTATAGGTAGGGAATATTTTATACTATATTGGGTTCATTGTTTAATTGGCTGGATGCTATTATGAAGCTTCTGAAAAGAAATAAATTTGCAATTATTAACTATAAATTTTAATGATTTATATTAATAACTTGGGCCTGATTACATGTTCAACTGTGACAGTAGGAACAAAGTACTGGTAGAGCAGATAAGGTTCAATATTCAGGAAAGAGCATTTATTAAGAGGATGAGACACCTTGAAATGATCAATCAGAGTGAATAGTAATATGAACTGCTTCCAGTTACAAATTAATGATTTGATGACTGGGTGCAGTGGCTCATGCCTGCAATCCCCGTAATTTAGGAGGTGGGGGTGGGTGGATCACTTGAGGTCAGGAGTTCAGGACTAGACTGACTGGCCAACACGGTGAAACCCCATCTCTACTAAAAATACAAAAATTAGCCAGGCACGGTGGCATGCACCTGTAATCCCCGTTACTCAGGAGTCTGAGGCAGGAGAATTGCTTGAACCCGGGAGGTGGAGGTTGTAGTGAGCTGAGATCTCACCACAGCACTCTAGCCTGGGTGGCAGGGCAAGACTCCATCTCTAAATAAATAAATAAATAAGATTTGAACACTTCCCCAGAGCAGTTAGGAAATTATTTACATGTAGTAATCTTAAAATGAATCATCCCTCTCTGCGGTAATCTTACCTATCTGTCAAGTCCCAGCTCAAATGCTGACTTCATGAAGCATCCTTGGGTTTCCCAAAAGGACCATCAAGAAAGAACAGAGTGGAAAAATGTCCAAATATGGGATAGAGTTTGGCTTGTTCTTGGAGCTGAAAGGAGGTCAGTATTTCTGGCAACTGGTGAGCAAGGATGAAAGTGGGAGCAAAGGAAACTGGCATGGTAATGGAGGCAGTCTTCACTGTGGAAGTATTAGAAAATAACTGAAAAAACTTTACAGTATCTAGGGGTATAGATAAGGATAGAATTAGGTGGGAAATATGATCTCACCTACTTTCTCAAAGACCATTCTTGCTGCAGTTTAAAGTACAGGTAAAGGGAGATAATGGTGGAAAGAGGACCAGTTAATACGCTTATTGAGTTGGCCAAGTGAGACATAATGATAGCTTAGATGAGGGTTGTGGCAGTGGAGGTGGTAAAAACAAAAAAAAAAAAGTATACAGATTTACTACATTTTGGAGGTAAAAATGTCAGGACTTGATGAATGAAATACAAAGCGTGTAGTTTAAAAAATAACCATGAAGGACATTTTTCAAGGTATGGACATTAATTGCTAGTTCTTTGGTTATGACACAGAGATAGAGAACCCTGGAGGCTCAAAAATAGTGTTTGGGGGATATCTTTCAATTAAGAGGTGTTTGTAGAATAAGGGTCAATCATATAACTTCTGTGCTAAAGCATCTAGGATTAATTTTGTTCCAATCAGCTGGATTCACCCTCCTTAGTCAAGGTTTAACCAGTGAATTTATTAAGAAATATTTATGCCATCCTGGCTAACACGGTGAAACCCCGTCTCTACTAAAAAATACAAAAAGCTAGCCGGGCGAGGTGGCCGGCGCCTGTAGTCCCAGCTACTCGGGAGGCTGAGGCAGGAGAATGGCGGAAACCCGGGAGGCGGAGCTTGCAGTGAGCTGAGATCCGGCCACTGCACTCCAGCCCGGGCCACAGAGCGAGACTCCGTCTCAAAAAAAAAAAAAAAGAAATATTTACGGAGGGTCTATTGTGTGGCTAGTACTACTCATGATCAATGTGAGGGCAAAAGATAGCCCTCAAAAAGTAAACCAGAGCTTTTCTAAAGTCCAATTTATTAACTAGCATTCCTATTAGCAATACACAACCTTAAAGAACAAGCCACTCTCTAGTTAGAAATGATATTCTGGGTCAAGTAACATAGTTATTGATGAGAAAAAAATCTTTTAAAAATATACAAATTGGACGAATATTTCAGCAGATGTAAAAATAAGTTGGATCTTGGGTTCAATGTCAGGAATTAGGAAAAAGGTGAAATAACATGGCAGGTAAAATAAACAAGGAATGTTATATTTGAAGCACTAAACTCCAAGTCAGTTAGAGTTCCATTTCTGCTACTAACTTTTTGACCTTAAGCAAAAAGTCTCTTTTGTTTCTGGGCCATAGTTTTCTCATTTACCAGATAAGGAAGGTAGATTAAATGATCGCTAAGATTTTGTTCAACTCTAACACTCTGTGAGTCTGATTCACAAAAAGTCTAACTGAGAGTTTCAAGTCTAGAGATAGAGTTAGGTTACTATAATAAGCTTTTCCTAAGACAATAAGGAGATGAAATATGCACAACATAAAATGATTTCTTAAAATTATATATTGTCAAGGCATAAAAGAGTTAGAAACATGGAAATTAAAAGTTGTAGCATCAACATGTAATCCAGAAAAAGGAAATTTATAGAGTAAAAGAATAAGAAGTTCTCAGTGTTTCTACAGCATAATCAGGAGAGACTGATCTGTTCTAGGTAGCAATTTTAGTTGTTTAGACAGAAATGTACCAAGGGTAAAGAACAGGGAGTCTTTAGGACCCCAGAACTTGACAGAAACATACTAGAAACCCAATTTGTCTTTCCCTTTACTGTGATTCTCTGTTCGTGAAGCTTCCAAGTGGTAGATTACATTACCAAGTGGGGTGCCTCTCATAGTAAACTAATTAACCAACTTTCTGATTTACATTTAGTCTCTTGTGGGGATTTTAAGAGTGAATTCATTCACTGGAACCAGAACACCCCTTGGTCACAAGAATAAAATGTGTTTCTGTATCCACAAGGATGAAAACCAGCCCCTGGAGCCAAAGTGGTCTCAAAGGCATAGGAAACATAAAACCCTCAAAGGAAGTAAATATACCACATGAGTCAGAGTTGTTTTATATTTTGGTTGAGATGCAGCATGTCATGGTGGTGGTGATGATTGCTGTTAAGAACTCAAACACTGGCTTCTCCAGCTTTTCAAGTGCTTGTGAACAGCAAGCAGCAGCCTTGCAAGGGCTGGTCTCAACCCATTTCTTTCCTCCCGTGTCTAGTTTACACATTCCTTTGGCACCAAGTTTCCATAACCCTTCAAACTGTGAGAAAAGTACACTCTATAGTAGTAAAAATCTACAGACAATTTCATCTTCAAAATGGAAAAAGCACTTGGCAGACATCATTAATTCATCCTTACCACATTCCTATGAGATGAGCATCATCCTTATTTTCTAGGTGATAAACCAAAACTTGTCTTACAGGAGTAGGAACGCATTAGTGTATTAAATAGATCTCAAATATATTCTTCTTTCTTACTTAAATTTCATACTTCTTTTTAAAAGGCAACTAAACTCAGAATTCTTTTCAGTTTACAAGTCGTTTACATGTCATAAAGTGATTTTCCCTTTGTCAAATATGCAGAGTAATTATTAAGCAATGCAAGTAAGAGGAGCACTTTGCTGTGTAGCCTCTATTTAAAATTCTAAAATATTTGGAAAGCAAGACCGGGAATTATACTGTATTATCAGCAAACTGATTGTGAAAATATTATAAGGAAAAGGATTCTAGAATATAGCTTCAGCATGTCTTTATGTGAACAGCTTCGAAATTACTTCTTTGCACAATGTTTTATCATCAGCAAAGAACTTGGTTCAGTTACAACAAAAAGTGACAAAATGAAAACCAATTAAATGACATGGGGGGAGGGGCTGTCTGGAAACATCTTGTTTAAATTGTGCAGTAAACATGTGGTTTCTAATTCTCTTGGTTACTGGGTTTCCTCTAAAAGGATGAGAAACCCTTGTTTCCCAGTCCCCTGGTCCTGTACACAATTTTTGTTCCATTTCTGGAATCAACTGGAGCCCGGATTCTTTTACAGAAAGAAGAAAATAAAGACCAAGAAACATCAAATTTTTTGGACTTGCTTTGCTTTTCCTTTTTTAAATTTGAATGCAGAAAAGTACACAGGAAAATAAACTATCTGATAATTTGATGTCTGGGCTCTGGGACCAAGAGTTTTAAATTGGGTAAGCCAGCCTGAAAGTACACAGGCTAATGAAAGGTGGCTAACCCCAGAAAAAGCCAAACCAGAAGTTGAGCCCTGGGGAGTAATTAAACTGGGAAAAGACCAAAAATACTTCTACTAGAAAGAAATGAACACACAAAAGTATAATCTCTCTCCAAACAGACTGATCAACTGTCTTAAATAGTGAATGCCCTCTACGATAATTCACTTTCCCAATCTTGTAATTTTCCTCAGTTCATTTTGAAGAAAAAGTTCAAAGTCTACTTTCTGTTGCTGTCAGACATACTTTTCACACCTTGAAGGAAGGGAATTCAAAATTGGTTTTGAAGTGTCTTGCAGACTGAGACCTTTTTTTTTTTCTAACCACTTTAGTCTGCTCCTTTTAACAATTAGCTACTTATTTAGGAGTGTGGGGGTAAAGGAGAACAGTACCCCCCATGGAAAATAAAATTGTACTTCCACTTTTGAGGCTTTTAAGCTACATTGGACTCAACTTCAATAAGCATGCCAAAAGACCTATTTGAAAGAATAGATTTTCTCTGCCCCAGGCCAAATCCATAAAAAAATACAATTGATCCATCTTTAGGATATCTTCTAAACTCCCTGAAATAAAAGACTACAGCTTCTTTAGCAATTAAATAGATCCTGGATTAGAAATATATAATATAGAGATATATTTAAAGTTATCAAAGTATATGGTTTATAACAAATTCCTAATCAACCCATGGCTATTCTATTTGCAAGCCTTCTTAATGATTTTATTCAAAGGATCCATTTCATTGAAATATGTTTCCAGATAATAACAAAAAGAGAACAAGGCAGTAGTTTCAGATTTAGACATTAGCTTCAGAAGTTCAGTAGATTGTAGCCAAGTATAGAACCCTGGAGGTTGTCAAGGAAACAGACTGGTTTTGTGTAAGCTTTCTGGTAGGCTTCTCTTTTGCCTCTGCCTTTGCACTTCTACTGAAGCAGTATCTGGGCATTAGGAATGTTCCAAACCATGAGACACATGTGTTCAGAAATATACTAAAGGAAGAATAGGTTCTTAGATGCCAAGAAATTCCTAGATAAAGTATAATTTAAAGTACATACACCATTCCAAAATGTTTTTCAAAAATTACATTTTCCTTCAACCAAGAGTCTCTTGAAGTTATTCCTCAAATTGAGACCATCAATATTTGAAGTTGTAAAATGTTCAAATATTATTCTTAAAATTCCTCAATATCTACTCTTAGAGAAAAAATAGAATGTCATAATCCTCTGTCTAGTCATCATGAAATTATCTATTACACTTTATCAAAAACCCTCTGATGGTCCTTCAACTCATGAATGGATAAATAAACTGTGGTATATCCATAAAATGGAATACAACTCAGCAATAAAAAAGAAAGAAAGCAATATGGATGGATCTTTAAGCATTATGCTAAGTGAGATAAGCTAGACTCAAATGGCTACATATTTTAAGATTTCATTTCTATGTTAATCTAGAAAAGACAAAACTATAGATTAGAAAACAGATTGGTGGAGAGGGAGCAGTTGACTATATAGAGATATGGGGGAGTTTGGGGAGGTGATGAAATGCTCTATATCTTAATAGAAACTCATAGAACTAAAAAGGGTGAATTTTACTGCAGAGAAATTATAACTCAATAAACCTTTTAAAAATTAGAAATGTATTTTAAGTTTCCCCTCCCCCCAGAAAAACAAATGCACACAGGTGGTAATTTAGATTTAGTGTATAACTTCTCCGTATAGTCATATGACAGATCACACATAACAGTATATAAAACGAACCCAGAGATTAAAATTATTCCAATACAAGGGCTCTGAAGCAAAACTTTATTACAATAATCTTTATACTATTTTTCACCAAAAATGTTTTAAAGTCTCAGTGGAAATATTATAATACTAAAAGTTTCACTTATACTTTTCAAATAAAAGGTACCTAAGGCTACTTCAAAATGAACTATAAGGGTAGCTCTTTATAATATGATATAATGTGTGTGTATGTGTGTGTGTATACACATAATATATATACATAATCTCCAAATCTAGATTAAGTTTTCCAATCTATGGTATACTGATCCATCAATAAGGTAATATTTAGAAACTTTTTACCATTTGATCCATATTACATATGTGATGGTTAACACTGAGCGTCAACTTGATTGGATTGAAGGATGCAATATTAATCCTGGGTGTGTCTGTGAGGGTGTTGCCAAACAAGATCAACATTTGAGTCAGTGGGCTGGGAAAGGCAGACCCACCCTTAATCAGGTGGGCACCATCTAATCAGCTGCTAGCGAATATAAAGCAGGCAGAAAAACGTGAAGAGGTGAGACAGGACTACCCTCCCAGTCTACATCTTTCTCCCATGCTGGATGCTTCCTGCCCTCGAACATCAGACTCCAAGTTCTTCAGTTTTGGGACTCGGATTGGCTCTCCTTGCTCCTCAGTTTGCAGAAAGCCTATTGTGGGACCTTGTGATCATGTTAGTTAATACTTAATAAACTCCCCTTTATATACATATATATATGTATATATTAGGATATATACATATATATATATGTTCCAAACCACGAGACATATGTGTTCAGAAATATACTAAAGGAAGAATAGAATTTAAAGTACACACACCATTCTGAAATTATATATATATATACACACACACACACACATATATATATATATATATCTCCTATTAGTTCTGTCTTCTAAGAGAACCCTGACTAATACATTATACTTCTGGTAAACCAATATTTTCTTCTAAATTGTATTAGCATTGTATTACATTGGAAGCTTTAAAAAAATTACCTTAATCTGGAGAGTTAATATAAATGAGACAAACATTTATGATATACCTACTATGCTTCTGCCACTGTACTAGCTCTTTAATATTGCAATTAATTTTAAAATCAGCCTCCAGGCACAGTGGCTAGAGCCTGTAATTCCAGCACTTTGGGAGGCCAAGGTGGGCAGATCACCTGAGTTCAGGAGTTCGAGACCAGCCTGGCCAACATGGTGACGTCTCCACTGAAAATACAAAATTAGCCAGGTGTGGTGGTGCACGTCTGTAATCCCAGTTACTCGGGAGGCTGAGGCAGGAGAATCGCTTGAACCCGGGAGGTAGAGGTTGCAGTGAGCAGAGATCACGCCACTGCACTCCAGCCTGGGTAACAGAGTGAGACTCCACCTCAAAATAAATAAATAAATAAATAAAAATAAAAAACAGCCTTATGAAGTACATGCAATCTATCTTCATTTTATAGATAAGAGAAGAAAGGCTGAAGGAAATGGAATGACTTGTCCCAAATCACCCAGCCAGTTTATGGTACAGTCTGGATTCAAACCCCAGTCTGGCTGGCACTTTAAGGTGATTGAGCAATGAGTAGGCTTTTGAAGGGTGAACTGAGTGATGAAACAGGCCTGAGACTATTAAAGGTTTACACTATAAAGCTGGAACACCAGTATTTGATTCAAATTACAGCAAAAGCACTTTTCATTCAGTCAAGAAATCTTATTTAAGGATTTTTCTTGGGTTTGACTGTCCTAACTTCATCCACTTGTTTTTCACCGTCTCAGTTGATTCCCTCAGTTTCACAGGGTTTTAGAAAAGATATTTAATCTTCCAAGCCTGCAAACGCAGTCAAACATTTGAATGTTATTTAACGATGTGTTTGTAAAGGAAAAAGCCAGGACACTAATTCAAACACACCCTGAGAGGGAATGTTCAGTGTTATACCTAGAGTTGCACTCCAGGAAAAAAAGTAAGAAAGATAACCCTGGAGAAGACAGCACTGGCACACGGTTTCAGGCATGCATGTTCTAAGAGAAAGTGGGTGCATACAAAGCACACATTACAGTGTGAAGAAGACAGCAACACCTCAAATTGCTCCCCCTTTTTCTTTCAGATGATTAAAAGATTAAAGAGAACATGACTACCTTTTCCCTGTACTAAGAACTCTTCACTTGTGCAGAGAACCATGGCTCAGCTAACTTTTCTAATTATCCAGTAGTCTTAAACAACAAAATCTTTCCACTCTACACTGAAGGATTTCTACCTCATCTGTGTGTTCCTGGAGTCTTAAAGTATTTTATTTCAGGATATGACTGAAATTCCCACCATTTTAAAATCAAGTCAAATTTCCAAACTTTGCAATTAAAGGAGTGACTACTTCCCAAGCTAAATTATATATTTTATCTGACAAATACCTGTTTGAAATATGTCAGAAAGACATAACACAAAAGCCTATTAACACAAAACCTATCATACACAGACCCTCAACATTCTTTTTTTTGGCATACGAACCCCAAAGCTGCTAAACAAAATGATTATACAAGACTGATCAGAACGAATTGGTCTTCTCTAGATGAAGTGCTAGGAAAAAGTGAATGAAAAATTCAGAATAAATTTCCTGGAAATAAAACAGAAGCATCATGTGTGGTTATGTATACTCTGGTTATGGTTAGGGGTTAGCCCATGGATCTGTAGGAACAGTATTTTGGTTTCATAACTATACTTATTAGTAAATCCATATCAAGCGACTGAGTTTTCAGCTGTGCAATTCCTTTGGCCTACCTAGTCTACATGGCAGTTTAAAAATTATTTTTTTAAGAAGCTAAAATTCTGAGATAAGAAAACAGCCAAGTTCACACTATGTTTTGAAACTTTCTGACTTTTAAGTGTTTTGAATCCTCCTCTAACACTGCTTTGAGTCCATTTTTATTTAGTTTGCCCTGACAAGTCCCCTGAATTTGAAAAGAAAAATTTAAAAGCCAGTGAAGCTGTGAAGTCCCTCCTATAGTTAGCTTTAATTACCAACAAATGTTTCCCATACTTACCATACCCTTCTACTGCTGAGAGAACAAGCACCCCTTGAGAGAAGCATGACTAAATATGTTTGTGTGTGCATTTGTGAGTATGTGTGTTTTTGAGTGAGTTTGTTTAAGTCCAGGGAAAACCACTTCCTTGGGGTAGACAGCCAATCTAACATACACAAGAAATCTGCTTAGGTTGGTTCAATACTAAATTACTATTATTGGTGTTTTCAGCACTTTGTATTTTAAAGGACCTAACTCTAATGTTCATTTCCTTTAGGGTATTTTCATATGCTAAAAGTCTCTCTGGCAACCAGATGTCATACTCCATTCTCTTAAAATCTCATTAGGTGGCCTTGTTCTCATCTCTACTGCACTGTCTTCCTTGGATGTATAGGGGAGGGCCAGATGCTCAGAGAAGAACCAAGGGATAAGGTAATGAGACTTGTTTCTTACAAAACAGTACTGGACCGTTAGCTTACTAAATAAATAAATAAATAAAATAAAAGAGGTTTAAATATATACATGAGCTACACAAAACACTTTCAAAAGAAAAATAAAGCAACACACACATACAATAAACTAGAAAAATAAATATCGAAATGCTAAAAACAAGTAGTTGCCCTAAGACTGGGAATATGAAAGATGATTATCTTCTTTCTTTCAACTTCCCTTTTCTAATTTTTTATGAGTATGTATGTTCTTTAAGTGGAAAATTAAATTCTAAAAGAGAAATGGCTTCTTTACATCATAGAGAAAACAGCTACGCATTTACTGGCCAGGTCACTTTTTTGGCAACTACAAGGGCCTCTATGGACACCCTTTGGTTTTCTGGTAGGTAGTAGTGATTCATGGTTTCAGGTCTCCTCAAACATTCTGACTCTATTTATTCCATAACTATAATTCCTTGCTCACTGCAATTTGGAGCCTATAAATTTCATTCTATCTATAGAGATAAAAATAATCATTTTAATCATCAAGGACACATTTTCACAGGGGGCCTACAAAGTAGGGATTAGTAGCTTCTCCCTCCTTGGAATGTCTCTGAAACTTATTGTTTATAAACCTTATTTGGCATTTAGCATTATTAATGATTTATATTTTATTTATTTTTGATGTACACGTTTCATCTACCAATTAAGTAATAAACTGCTGAGAGAGCAGCAATGTTTCTTGTCCAAAGCTCCACATTATAATGCCATTAAAATAAAATTCCCTGTTGGGCATGGTGGCTCATGCCTATAATACCAACACTTTGGAAGCCTGAGGTAGGAGGATCGCTTGAGCCCAGGAGTTTGAGGCCAGCCCAGTCAACATAGTGAAACCCCATCTCTACAAAAAAAAATTTAAAAATTAGCTGGCCATAGTAGTGTGTGCCTGTAGTCCCAGGTACTGGGGAAGCAGAGGTGGGAGAATCACTTGAGCCAGGGAGGTTGAGGCTCAGTGAGCTGTGATTGCCCCACTGCATTCCATCCTGGGTGACAGACCAAGACCCTATCTCAAAAAATAAAATAAAATATTCGCTCAGTGTTTGTGATAATGTGTCAGCCTCATGCAATTACCGAGGTGGATCTGGGGTGTTAGGAGGGTGATGAAATGAGCATGATCTATTAGGATTTGTCCTGAATCACCCCCTTGGGGACTGAGGAAGGTGTCACTTTGCCTGAGCATATGGGAGAGAGCACATCAAAACAAAAGAGGGGGAAGGGGCTGAGCTTGTCAGAAATAGCTGCACCTGCAGCAGCAGCAAGTGATGATGTTCACAGTACGATGATGGTGTCGAAGACTTCAATGGTGAGAGGATTAATTGTTCAAACACTGGGATATAGAACAAGGAGAGAAAATGAACAAATATAATAAGAAATATGTTGTTCTGGCACTGTATGTGGACAACACAGAATATATAAGCACATATTAGTACCTACAATAAATATCCACAATATGGTTGGTTATGTACCCAGTACAGTTTAATTGTGCTGTGCCACTAAAAAGTTCCTATGCCAGAGACATTTCTGTCAATTATTTTATTTCTTATGTGCAATTGATAAAATAGGAAAAGGACACCTACTATCAGTTTGACAATTATGATTTGATAAGCCCAAGAATAAAAATTTTATTAATAATATAGACTCAATTGATGTGTTGCAGTACATTCTGGTCTATTTTTTTAATGTGCATCGTTTCACTTTTGCATTATGCATTTTTGCATATTCCTCAGGGTTTACACATGCCATTGCACATAATAAACACTGAATAAATATCTAATGAATGAATAAATGAGTGATTGAACAAATTAGCAAATTGTGGAAAGCAGAAAATATAATTCTCATGTGTAAAGGAGAAAAAGCAATATCTTTTCCTCACCCGTCACAAGGTTTCTGGCTTATACACCTACAACAAAAGACAGATTAACAGAGAAAAGTATAAAAATGTAGGTTTCATATGAGTTTGGCATGACATGGGAGCCTCAGAAATGAAAACCCAAAGAAATAGGAAAGCTTGTGCATCCCCATTTATGGTTGTGCAGAAGTACAATTGGACAAAAGGGATGTGATCCAATGGTAATCAACTGGAAGGAAGTCAGCAAGGCTGTTTGTTCAGATTCCTCCCTGTATCCCTATGTCCTCAGAGACAAGGGCATTTGTTTCTTCTGAGTTTCAGGAGGGCACCTCTGGAGTGAGCCTTATGACTTAATTCAGGGAAGGTCAGCTAAGTTTGATGGCCTACTTCGGGGAAAGGGGATGAGGGAAATGTGAGAGTGACCCTCCTGATCTTGTTATTCTTTCAAATGCCAAGGTGCCATACTTGGACAGCATGCCCCACACCCTATCACATGCCATTCCAGCACTAGTATTATGCTTCTGATGATATTTAATATTATTTTTTCATCACTTTGATGCAATTAAAAATACACCGAGGCCAGGCACAATGGCTCACACCTGTAATCCTAGTACTGTGAGAGGCCGAAGTGGGAAGATCCCTTGAGCCCAGGAGTTTGAGACCAGCCTGGGCAACATGGTGAAACCCTATCTCTACAAAAAAATACAAAAGTTAGCTGGGTATCGTGGCACACACCTGTAGTCCCAGCTACTCGGGAGGCTGAGGTGGGAGGATCATTTGAGCCTGGGAGGCAGATTGCAGTGAGCAGAGATTGCACCACTGCACTCCAGCCTGGATGACAAAGTGAGACCCTGTCTCAAAAAAAGAAAATACACCAAGATTCAGGGAAGATGTGAGATTGTACAATGTAGACTGGAGCCAATCTAAAGTTGAGCCAGCATCAGATATTTCCCTCCCATTCCAAAAAAAAAAAGGCATAGTAATTGAAAAGCATATACTTCAGAAAACTGTTTTTGATCGTAGAAAGGCTTTTTCCATCTGGCTTTAAGAAACTTAAAAAGACCTTTTCTCATTTTTTGTGTTGGATAAACACAACAGTAGCATGACAGCAATATAAGGTTGACCAATCATCAGTGAATAGCTCATTCACAGAAAAGACACATACACACACACACATACACACACACACACACACGGTAAAGACTATCAGATGTGAATTTACGTATGCCTCTGTGTGTTTGCCAGGATGAAGAAGTAGAGAGGAAGAGATTAAGGAAATTTCGGTAGGATGGATGCACAAGAAGATAACACTCTCAAGTAATTTTACTGAAAAACATCAATCACTGGCCAGGCGTGGTGGCTCACGCCTGTAATCCCAGCACTTGATGGAGACCATCCTGACCAAGATGGTGAAACCCCGTCTCTACTAAAAATACAAAAATTAGCCGGGCGTGGTGGCACGCACCTGTAGTCCCAGCTACTCGGGAGGGTGAGGCAGGAGAATTGCTTGAATTAGGGAGGCAGAGGTTGCAGTGAGCCAAGATCACGCCACTGCACTCCAGCCTGCCAATAGAGCCAGACTCAGTCTCAAAAAAAAAAAAAAAAAGAAAAAAAGAAAAGACAAACATCAATTACCTAGGAGGGAAAGACTGGGCATCTCCCAAAGTCTACAGACCATTCTAAAAGAAAGAGTAAAGTAATTGAAAATGTACACGCAGCCATGTGAATTCTCACAATAAAATGTAATGAAATATTTTTCTTTGGGCACAACTAGGGAATAGCATATTTCTCTGAAATTGATACTAAACAGAAACAAGATATCTGATAACAATGTATATATAGTTCAGAACACTTTCATTCTCAAAGTATCATCAAGTAAGAGATGGTGGTGCTGTGTGCAATATGGAAAATGACAACAGATATGACATGGCTAGAAAGTAAGAAGACTATCTCCCTTAAGTCACATGTATAGATGCATCTTCTTAGCCCATCTACTGAATTCTTAAGGGAATTCAAAGTCTGTCTTTCAGAAGGCAGCAGCAGAAGGGTGTGTCAGGCATGTTACCAATTAACAATGGAGGCAATTCATTTAAAAAACTTCTGGCAAACTTTCCATACGCATGAAATAGGAATGAAGACACATCTCAATGGGAAAAAAATGAGAATAAATGAAATAATGTAAATGAAAGACTGAAGACTTTAAAAGGAATGAACCATAGAAATGGGAGGTGGGAGAATGTAGTAGTGAAGAAGCAAGGTTCCAGAGGCAGACTATTCAAGTCCAAAAGTCATATCTCCACCATTTACTACCTGGGTGAGTTCCTTAAGGTCTGAGACTCAGTTTATTCATCTCTAAAATGAAAGACTAAATAAACTCCTACTTCACAGAAATGAAAACACCCAGCCTAGTGTAAGGAATATAGTACTTAATAAATATTAGATTCTTCTTTCTACTACTATGTCCATATATATAATAAAAATATTGTTGACGGACTACTGTATTATATGGATTATAAGTAGATAGGGCTTTTTTCTACATATTAAAATCAATCTCTTTCACATGTGAATCAAATGATCCAAATTATTCCATATGTTTCAGCAGAATAAAGGAAATGGCTTTTTATGAAATAGCATTTCTATTGAATTTAGTAATCATTCCATAACAAATTAATCTCGATGACTTGGTGAGTTGTTCCATAAGGAATTCCTTTTGTATTGGTGGCAAAATACCAACATTTCCATTTTAAAATATTTTATTTTACTTTCATATTTTCTTTCCTTTTTAATTTCTTTTCATTTTTATTTTCTTTAATCAAGAAATGCTGTAGATTGTGTACTATGGCAATAGGAGCTGATACTGACCATGAAGGTGACTAGAACAGAATGTGCATGAACAAAGAGAATGGTTTCTGCACCAGTGACATTTGTTTAGTTCCTTTATGTGACCCTAAACATAACATTGTTTAAGAGAAGGGTCAAAGGAGAGATCAGATGTACAGACAAGAAAGTAGAGGAAGCAAGAAAAAGAAAACATAAATTTTTTACAAGGAGATATGTGTTAAATAATGAAATACTATTCTTCCCTACCCTATAATGCACGCGTGCAAGCATATTTCTGTTCACTACTCATTCCCAAACTTAGATGACAGAGGGATGCAGCTACCTCCACCCAATATTCATTAATCTCATTTATGACAAATCTGAGCCTGCACAATAAATCATAATTAGATAGTTTGTCCTGGAAATGAGAAGGTTCATCAGAAAGAAACTACTATCTACTAGTTTTCTCAGTCCCCTTATCATTTAGTGATCTTTTTGGTAGATGGCTAGAGTCAGAAAACTCTGAGGAACATAAAAATAAAACAATTGAGGAGATAATTAGGCAGAGTGGTTAATATAAAGATAAAGCATAATGGTTAAATTAGACAAATGTAGCCAGTGTTGTGCTGGTAAATAGATGGGGGTGGAGGGTGGATTTTCCACAGTTTAAATAGATCCACCAGCCGGGCGCGGTGGCTCACGCCTGTAATCCCAGCACTTCAGGAGGCCGAGGCAGGCGGATCACGAGGTCAGGAGATCGAGACCATCCTGGCTATCACGGTGAAACCCCGTCTCTACTAAAATTACAAAACATTAGCCGGGCACGGTGGCGGGCACCTGTGGTCCCAGCTACTCGGGAGGCTGAGGCAGGAGAATGGCGTGAACCCAGGAGGCGGAGCTTGCAGTGAGCCAAGATTGTGCCACTGCACTCCAGCCTGGGTGACAGAGCGAGACTCCGTCTCAAAAAAAAAAAAAAAAAAAAAAGAGAGAGATAAATAGATCCACCATGCTGATTCCAGGTTCACAACATGGTGTCAACCATCTCACAAAATTCTTCAATATTTAACAATTGGCTCTCAGGAGCTAGTTGGAGCCAGCTCCAGCACACCACTAATTATAACTGTATGACCATATTGCAAGTCACTTAATCTCTCTGAGCTTCACTTTCTTCTTCTGTAAATCACAGTCACCATGATTATGATCATATCCTATATTATTATCATAATTATCACCAATGATGGTCATTATCACTATTACCATTTCAATTATTTCAATTAGACTTAAAGCCATAGCTTCTAATCTTTATGCCAAAGGCACCCAAAGTCTTATGGCAAAGTCTCTAAGAAAGACTATGCCTTTTCACCTCATGATTAGCAAAGTAGCATAGTCCAACGTCAAAATCCAAGACTATGTTGCCTATTGCAGATCATCTCAAAAATATCCCTTATTAATGTATTTGTTTTTAACCAGAGAAAAGGGAGGAAGAGAGAGGAAATAAAGGGATGATCTTGACTTGACAAATCTATCTTCATTTTCCTGAATATTTTCTGCGTTATCCATCTATTCACCCATTCCTCTATTAAATTAGTATTCACTGAGTACCTACTATAGTATGTGTAAGTCATGCTGGACACTGAGAACCTAACGATGGGCAAAACAGGCAAAGTCACTGTTCTTGATGAGTATACTGCCGAGTGGGAGAAGCGGATGTTAAACAATCATCAAACCTACATGAGTACTTGGAAGAAAAAGAATAAAAGCAAAGGAATATAACAAAGGAGGCTGACTTAGGTCAAGGATGGTGTGGGAGGGTACAAATGTGCCAGAGAAGGCATTCCTGAGAAAGAGATCATTAAGACCACTATTACAGTGGTCTGAACTGGATGGCAGTGTTGTTAATGCCAGAGCAGTGTATAGCTGGAGCTGCCACTCTAATAATCTGGCAGAATGGGAAGAAACAAGTTTTTGGTGGCAAAATTAACCTATGCTTCCAAATACCAAGCACCTGTGTACTCTGGCTGGGTGGGCTTACAAATGGTACCCAAAGAAGGGCTGGATTTCAATTATACTGATACAAGACATGGGTTAACCTGGTTATGCTCATGCCTACTGCCTATCATGGGGTTAGAGGGTGAGTTGTGGTGGTACTTTCTTTAGTTAACTTCCATGTATTGAGCTATTACTATTTGCCAGACGCTGTACTGAATACTTCACATGCATAATTTTACTTAATATTTACAGCAACTATATAACAGGTACTGTAATTATCTCATTTATAGAGGTTAAGTGATTTAAAATAACTTTTCAAAGGTGACACACCTGGAAAGGTAGAAATCTAAGATTCAAACTCAAGTTTGTTTGACTCTGAAGTCTCTCTTCTTAGTCTTTACATAAGATGTCTCTCCAGGTTTAATATGGCTAAGCTTAGGAAAATCTAGTTTAAGAGACTGGAGGTAGAGAAGTGAGGCCCAACTAGTAGAGAATGCAGCTATTAAAATAAGATCCATTAAATGTTCTTCGAGATACAGTCCTAGTTTGCCTTTTTACTTTTACCCTTTCTCTTAGTAATCTTATCTAGCCCATGGGAGAGGTGCAAAAATAAATAATTTAACAGGTTTTATTCCAGAACTTTTAAAAACAACCCTTCTACAATGCTGTATTCACAACTAACACAGTTTGTTTTCAAAAGTATAGTAAGGAAAAAAACATTTTCTATGTATATAGCTGCAGGAAAAAAACAGAAAATATTACACTGCGTAAGTACATCACATACCAAAGTTTGCAACCAAACTGATTAATTTTGCTATATGTATATCCAGACATATTCTGAATCACAGTTTAATCCCTTAATTAACAGAATGTGTTTGGGAGATGTACGCAGATTTACAAGATAAATTGAATGGAGTTGGCTTTGATCTATATTTACAGAAATTTTAACTGTGCTGATAAAAAGTACTATTTTAGCTTTTTACTAGAAATCAAATGTATGATTAAAGACAGGTTTTTCAATCACTCTATTAGAAGCAAGAGGTTACCCAAAAATGATAAACATAAACACAACATTGGGAACAAATTTCTTCTTCTTTGATAGTCATTATACCATGTTCTCAAATTTAACTCCTTTTCTTCTCCTGTAGTATGGCCTACTTCCAAAATGATTACTATGCAATTCTACAATTCCCTCTCCTGTCTAACTCCCTCCCCAGCTTTGTCCATGTCTTTTCACTTCAGCTTGTCTTACTGAAATGGTGTCTTTTAACAAGTATTTCCTCGTATCAGCTCTTTCCTTCCATCTACAATGTTTCTCAGGGCATGCTCATGTGTTCTAAAGACATATGATCAAATCCAAATTCTAGTAGAAGCAGAGCTTATGACTTACTCAAACACCTCCAGAAAATTATTATACAGCTAACTCAATCGGATATTCAAGCACTGCACAAATTGGATGCACGAAGGAAATAGCAATGGTTGATCTCTTGCAATAAAACTAGAATTTTGAGAGTGAGATGTGCAAAACCTATGGCACAACAGTACAAGCCAAGTGTGTTAGCTAGACCAGAATCTCTCTGCATGAAATATTTCTGGAAATAAGTAGATCACTGGCTGGGTCTTAGACATTTTTAAAAAGTATTGTTATATAAAGAGTTTCATTGTAAAGGCTTTTTTGGTAATGAAATTTAATGCCAAGACTAAAATGTCTGTATATCCAATTAAATATATATAGATTTATATATATTATATATTTAATATATTATATAAAATATATTAAACATATCTATATTTAATTGGGCATACAGATATTTTAGTTTTGGCATTAAATTCCATATATATATATGATTTGCAACAGGGTCTCACTCTGTCATCCAGGCTAGAGTTCAGTGGCACGATCTCAGCCCACGACAACCTCAACTCCCGAGCTCAAGCAATCCCCTCACCTCAGCCTCCCAAGAAGCTGTGACCACAGGCATGTGCCACCATGCCTGGCTAATTTTTTGTAGAGATGGGGTTCTGCTGTTTTGGCCAGACTGGTCTCGAAATCCTGGGCTCAAGTGATCTGACCACCTCGGCCTCCCAAAATGCTGGAAATACAGCTGTGAGCCACTGCACCCAGCCCCAATCAAACATTAAAAGTTGATGTATTTCTCATTGTATTTATTACTTGAGTCATTCAATAAGATAATATAAGAACATCTTTGGTTTCATATGCCTTATCTACGTTAGAATTTTGCAGCTTTGAGAACACTACAAATATATACCAGCTGCCCAAATTTAATTATAGTAGTGTGTCTTAAATTCAGTGAGGAATTCTATACAGCCTGTTTTCCAGGGTTAAAATTTAAATATCCTGTATACAGTTGCCATAATCTGAAACTTTTGGTATAAAATCTAAGCTTGGGGAGACTTTTATGTGTATATATGAGTATAAAATTTCCTTAAAATTACTACTTTTAAGGCTGGGCATGGTGGCTCAAGCCTGTAATCCCAGCACTTTGGGAGGCCGAGGCAGGTGGATCACCTGAGGTTGGGAGTTTGAGACCAGCCTGACCAACACGGAGAAACCCCATCTCTACTAAAAATACAAAAAACACAAAATTAGCTGGGTGTGGGGGTGCATGCCCAGCTACTCAGAAGGCTGAGGCAGGAGAATCGCTTGAACCTGGAGGCAGAAGTTGCAATGAGCTGAGATCGCGCCATTGCACTCCAGTCTGGGCAACAAGAGCGAAACTCTGTCTCAAAAAAAATAGAAATAAAAAAACTGCTTATAATTTTTAGACTGCAGAGTCCTAAAAGTTAAAATCCTTTTTTATAACTACTCCAATTTATAGAAGGATGAAGAGAGAATTCACACTGATATGAAATATTGTATATTGGCTGGGGGTGGTGGCTCACACCTGTAATCTCAGCATTTTGGGAGGCCAAGGTGGGTGGATCATTTGAGGCCAGGAGTTCGAGACCAGGCTGGCCAACATGGTAAAGCCCCATCTCTACCAAAAATAAAAAAGAAAAAAGAAAAAAAATAGCTGGGTGTGGTGGTGGGTGCCTGTAATCCCAGCTGCTTGGGACGCAGAGGCAGGAGAATCACTTGAACCATGGGGGAGGATGCAGTGAGCCGAGATTGCACCAGTGCACTCCAGCCTGGTCATCAGCGCAAGAATCTGTCTCAAAAAAAAAAAAAAAAGAAAAAAAGAAGAAGAAAAGAAAAGAGAAGAAAAAATAAATCTTGTATGTTGATAGTCTTGTGCTTAGTCATTTTTCCATTAATGTTTATTGATTTTATTTTTATTTGTCATTACCTCATAACATAAACTCAGAAACTTTTGCTTAGCAGCAATTTTAGTCTTTAGAAAAATTTGAAATATGAAGTTGGATTTTTTTAAAAAATGATGTCTTGCAACTACAGATTTGAAGCTAGGCACGCGACTGTAGTCCAGGCTACTCAGGAGCTGAGACAGGAGGATTGCTTGCGGCCATGAGTTTGAGGCTACAGTACTATGATCACACCTGTGAATAGCCACAGCACTGTGGCCTGGGCAATATGGTGAGACCCAATCTCTTAAAAAATACAGATTTGTAGATTCAATATTTTTAGGGATAATAAAGAACAATATATTGTTATTAGAGTATGCCTCACAGTGTAAGCATTAGTCAGTCATCCATAGCACAGCCTGAAGTATTTGCCAGTGAAACACAATAAACAAGCAGGTCACTGGTTCTGACTTTGTAACTTAGGAGTTTCTCATAAACAATTTCTAAGGTTTCTTTTCTTTTACAATAACCGCTCATAGCAATGAAATTAAAGTTGGCAATTGACCTTCCAGTTCATGACATGATGGAGAACTTACATGGGTTGTTGGCCCCTTCTGAACTCAACCCTGGAGATCTAGAAATGTGTATGTGTTGAGAAAAGGAAGTTTGTGATATTCCAGAATGCAACAAGAAAACTGTGGAGAATCCCTAGAGACACAGAAAGTGGATGGATCCCATTGCTGAGGGTGGAGGTGGGGTTGAGTCTAAAACTACCCATTACAGAGTCAGGAATGACTGGAAATAAACTTTCCAGTTAGACTTTTCAGTCTCACCAACATCTTCTGGGAAGGTCCTTCCTGATCCTGGCACAACTGCAGGGGAGAAAACAATTAGGAACAGAACCAGTCAGAAGATGCAGGGTAATATCTGGGCAGCACTCAAGCCCAGCTGTCATCAGAAGCAGATAACCACAGCTATAGGCAAATAAGCATTCTTTTCCACCTCAACTTCATGGGTTGTTTAAAACCCAGAGACAAGAGCAATTCCTAGGGTAGAAGTAGAGAAAGGTTTCCTGAGAATCAGGATCACTTGATGGGGGAGGCACAACAAACAGAGAAAAGGCTCATATTATAAAATCAGAGGCTCTCTTCTTTGAGACAAATCCCTAACACCCACACACAAACATGCATTAATGGACAGTACATGCTGGGAGTCAGGTTTCTCACTATCCATGAAGGAAATTACAGATAAGCAAGAATGGGTGGCTAAAATGATCCATGTAATAATGGGCTAGAGTTGGAGCTATCAGACTAAATTCATGTTTAGCTTAGTATAGATACCCATAGATAAATATAGAAATATTAATAAGTGGCCGGGCGCGGTGGCTCACGCCTGTAATCCCAGCATTTTGGGAGACTGAGGTGGGCAGATAACCTGAGGTCAGGAGTTCAAGAAGAGCCTGGCCAACATGGTGAAACCCCATCTCTACTGAAAATACAAAATAAGCCAGGTGTGGTGGCACACTCCTGCAATCCCAGCTACTCAGGAGAATTGCTTCAATCCGGGAGGAAGAGATTGCAGTGAGCCAAGATTGTGCCACTGCACTTTAACCTGGGTGACAAGAGCGAGACTCTGTCTCAAAAAAAAAAAAAAACTAATAAATATGTGGGTTAGTATACACATATATTTCCATGCTGTTTAGCTGAGACAATATAGAAGCAATGACACCTCTATAGCAATGAGCATACCTAGACTCCAGATCTACCATTCTCCAATAAAACAAACTCCTTAGAGAAATGGCCAATTCTAGGGCTGGAACAAAGAATATACCAGATAAGCCCAGAGCAGCTTGTAGTGATAAAAAGTAAGGAAGTGCTCAAAAAACCCCACTATCAGCTGGGCGTGGTGGCTCATGCCTATAATCATGCCTATAATCCCAGCACTTTGGGAGGCCAAGGAGGGCAGATCACTCGAGGTCAGTTCAAGACCGGCCTGGCCAACATGATGAAACCCCATTTCTACTAAAAATACAAAAAACAGCTGGGTCTGGTGGCACATGCCTGTAGTTCCAGCTACTCAAGAGGCTGAGGCAGGAGAATCACTTGAACCTAGGAGGTGGAGGTTTCTGTGAGCCGAGATCACACCATTGCACTCCAGCCTGGGCAACAAGAGCGAAACTCCATAGCAAAAATAAATAAATAAATGAATAGGCCGGGCACGGTGGCTCAAGTCTGTAATCCCAGCACTTTGGGAGGCCGAGGTGAGGGCAGATCACTCGAGGTTGGGAGTTCGAGACCACCCTGGCCAACATGGAAAAACCTTGTCTCCTACTAAAAAATACAAAAAATTAGCCAGGCGTGGTGGCGGGCACCTGTAGTCCCAGCTACTCGGGAGGCTGAGGCAGGAGAATGGCATAAACCCGGGAGGCAGAGCTTGCAGTGAGCTGAGAACCGGCCACTTTACTCCAGCCTGGGCGACAGAGCGAGACTCCGTCTCAAAAAAATAAATAAATAAATAAATAAATAAATAATAAAATGGTGGGTATTTTAATGTGATAGATACATTAAATTATACTCTAAATACAGTAGGTTTTAATGTGACAGAGCACACAAATTTTGTTTATATGATCTCGGATTCCACATTGCAGCTTACTTTTAGGAAACTAACCCTTGCAAGTTTTGGTGTAGCATCAAAGAAAAATATTCATCATTACCTGGAAATGCTAATAAAACACCCCTCCATTTCCAACTTCATATCTGTGTTAGGCTATATTATCTTCCTATACATCAACCAAACCACTTATTGTAATAGATTGAATGCAGAAGCAGTTATGAGAATACGGCTGCCTTGTATTAAACTGGACATTAAAGAGATCTGCAAAGATATAAAACAATGCCACTGGGCTCACTAAATTATTTTTTGCTTTAGAAAACTTATTTTTTATTAAAATACGTAATTTTGTTAACATGTAATCAGCTTATAATTATATTTATAATACATAACTACCATGATACTAACATATTATACTAAATATGCATATTATAATTAATTATAATATACATATTATATTTACTATTACTATTATCAATACTTCAAAATTTTCTTAGTTTTAATTTCCAATATCAGAAATATCAATTGATATAACCCACAAGAACCAAAGTTCTCCTGGGTTTTTGACAATTTTTAAAGTGTAAAGTGGTCCTGAGACCAGAAAGTTTGAGACTAGCTGCATAAGATGCCATATTCCTATGATGGATATATGAAAAATAGGAAGGGAGGTGGCTTGCTGTTCTATTGCTAAAGTTTCAAAAAAGAAGAAAGCACTTAATCACTGCCTTGCCATGCAGTTGGTGCAAACCTGACTTATGAACAGGAGGCATATTAAGCACACATCTTACTCTCTCCAATGAGCCTTTTTTCTCTACAACTCCCTCTTCCTTCCTTTATATTATTTTCCCTTTGCCTTTAATTAACAATAGATCTTTTCCAATCTACATCTTGTCCAATTTACATCCCTCACCTCCCCCTCTCTTCTCTCTACTACCATATTTCTTTAAGTTATTCTGCCTGCTATTACTATTTCTTTTATACTCTCCCATGCTTCCAAGAATGACTTTCAGCTCCAACTTCATATGAAAAGTACTCTTTCAAAGATTAGGCATCACCTTGTTATTGCCAAATCTTTGATCTTCAGTCTGTTCTAGTTTCTCTAGACCTCAATCCAGTACCATGTTAAATATTGGTAATATTAGGGGACCTCATTCTTCCTGAAAGTCTGTTACCATGTTATTACAGACGAGGCCTACCTCTAAATGATCTTCTGCTACAAATGAGGCCTACCTCTAAATGATCTTCTGCTTCATTCACTCTGTCTTCCTCCTCTTTCTCTTGCCAATTCTCAATCATCAGTTCTTCTCTTTATATACTTATTTCCTTAAAAAAGCATCTGTGGAAAACACCTACATCTACAAATGTAGATGGAGAGCATCTACATTTTAGCACGTTTTAATATCTTCTTTGGTCCTAGGTGCTCTTATCTCAAAGGTCCTACCTCATATTATACCAAATATATTAAAATAACTGCAGTCAGTAAAATGCACCCATAGCATTAGTGTATTGTATAAGCTGAGTTGTATTAATAGTTGACTACTTGACACATTATTTTATAGATATTTAATTAAATATCTATATAAAATATTTACTGATTTTCATTTTTCAGTTTTCATATTTTAATAACTTTTTGAAATCATTTTAGATTTACAGAAAAATTACAAAGCTAGTAGAGAGTTCTTATATATCCCACTCCCAAGTTTCTCCAATTAATATCTTACATTAGTATGGTACATTTACTATGATTAATGATCAAATATTTATAGATTATTATTAACTAAAGACTAACTTTACTCAGATTTCCTTAGTTTTTATGCAATGACTTTTTTTTTTTTCTTTTTGAGACAGAGTCTTGATCTGTTGCCCAGGTTGGAGTGCAATGGCTCGATCTCTGCTCACTGCAACCTTCAGCTCACTGCCATCTCCTGCCTCAGCCTCTCGAGTAGCTGGGATTTAAGCGATTCTCTTGCCTCAGCCTCTCGAGTAGCTGGGATTACAGGTATGAGCCACTACACCTGGCTAATTTTTGTATTTTTAGTAGAGACAGGGTTCTGCTATGTTGGCCAGGCTGGTCTCAAACTCCTGACCTCAGGTTATCCACCCACCTTGGCCTCCCAAAGTGTTGGAATTACAGGCATGAGCCACCATGCCCGGCTGCAATGTCTTTTTTTATACTGAGATCCCACCCAGCATACCACATTTTATTTAGTTGTCATGCCTCTTTAGGTTCCTGTTGGCCATGACAATTTCTCAAACTTGAGTATTAACCTTTGGAAAATATTGGTTGACCAAGCTATGCAAATCTTACAAGTATTAACATATTCCATTATACAATATCAAAAATTAACATTTATGAATATCACCTCTGATCTGCAATACATTTGGAGTTACTCTATGTAAAGGTAAGAGGTTTAGGTTGAGGTTTGTTTTTCCATTAAAAAGCTGTGAACTTGAGAATTTCATGTAGTTCTAGAAGCTTTTTTAAAGGATTCTTCAAGACTTTTATGGAGACCATCATGTCCTCTGTGAATAGGAACAATTTTATTTCTTCTTCTCTAATCTATATGATTTTTATTCTGTTTGTTGCCTCATTACATTCAATAGGACAGTCAGTATCACTTTGAATGGGAGTGGTAAGAGTGGGCATGCTTGACTTGTTCCTAATCTTGGGAAAAATATTATTCAGTCTTCCACCATTATGAATAATGTTGGTTGTGGGTTTTTTTGTGTGGCTGCCCTTCATCAGGTTAGTGAAATTCTCTTCTATTCCTAATACATTGAGAATTATTACCATGAACGGATGTTGAATGTTGTCAAATGTTTTCTCTATCAATTGCTATGATCATGTGAGTTTTTTCCTTCTATAGTCTGTTAATATGGTGGAATACATGGATTGACTTTCAAATATTGAATTGGCCTTGCATTCCCAGGATAAACCTCACTTATTTGTGACACATTATTTTTATCATATATTGCAATATTCAATTTGTTATTTTGTTGAAGATGTTGCCCTTTTATTATAAATCTTGGTCTAAACTTTTATTTGCTTGTACTGTCTTTGGATTTGACTACAGGAGAATGCTGGCCTGATAAAACGAGTTTGAAAGTGTTCTCTCCTCTTCTATTTTCCAGAAGATCATGCAGAGTTAGTTTTATTTCTCTTCAAATGTTTGATGAAAGGTCAGGCATTGGTGGCTCATTCCTGTAATCTCAGGACTTCGGGAGGCTGAGGTAAGAGGACTGCTTGAGCCCAGGAATTTGAGATCAGCCTGGGCAAGACGGTGAGACCCCATCTCGACAAAATATTAAAAAATTAACCAGGTGTGGTGGCATGCACCTGTGGTCCCAGCTACTTGGGAGGCTGAGGTGGAAGGATAATTTGATCCCAGGGAGTCAAGGCTACAGTGAGTTGTGTTCACACCACTGCACTCCAGCCAGCCTGGGTAACAGAGCAAGACCTGGTCTCAAAAGAAAAGAAAAGAAATGTTTGATGGAATTTACAAGTGAAATTACCTGGGTCTGGAGATTTCTTTTTTGGAAGATATTTGACTATGAACTCAATTTATTTAATAATGATAGTAATATTCAAGTTATCTATTTTTTTTTTTTTTTGAGACGGAGTCTCGCTCTGTCGCCCGGGCTGGAGTGCAGTGGCCGGATCTCAGCTCACTGCAAGCTCTGCCTCCCGGGTTCCCGCCATTCTCCTGCCTCAGCCTCCCGAGTAGCTGGGACTACAGGCGCCAGCCACCTCGCCCGGCTAGCTTTTTGTATTTTTTAGTAGAGACGGGGTTTCATCGTGTTAGCCAGGATGGTCTCGATCTCCTGACCTCGTGATCCGCCCGTCTCGGCCTCCCAAAGTGCTGGGATTACAGGCTTGAGCCACCGCGCCCGGCCTCATTTTGGATAAGTTTTAATAGTTTGTAGATTTTTACAGATTAATCCATCTCATCTAAGTAATCAAATTTATGCCTATAGTCATTGATGGTATTCCCTTACCATCTATTTCATGTTAGTGATGTGTATAGCGATAGTTCCTTTTATTCATGATATTTGTGTCATCCCCCCCACCTTTTTCCTATGTTGGTTGGACATTTGCCCATTTTATTTATCTTTGCATAAAAAGAGCTTTTGGTTTCATCATATTTCTGTATTGTTTTTCTGTTTTCCGTTTTACTAATTTGTTCTATCTTGGTGAATCTTGCATTTTCAGTGGAAAAGAATGTGTATCCTGCTGTCATTTGATAGAGTGTTCTATAAATGTCAATTAGGTACTATTGGCTACTGGCTAATGATGTTGCTCAGTTCTCCTATGTCCTTGCTGATAATATGTCTACTTGTCTTATCCATTATTGAGACAGAAGAGTTTAAAAACTTTAAATATAATTGTGGATTTGCCCATTTATCATTTCAGTTTTATTATTTTTGGCTTCATATATTTTTAAATTCTGTTGTTAGTTGCATACACATTTAGGATTTTTTTAGGCTTCTTTTTTCCTTTTTTTTTTTTTTTTTTTTTTTTTTGAGATAGGGTCTTCCACTGTCACCCAGGCTGGAGTACAGTGGTGTGATCACAGCTCACTGCAGCCTTCACCTTCTGGGCTCAAGTGATCCTCCCACCTCAACTTCCTGAGTAGCTTGGCCCACAGATATGCACCACCACACACACCTAATTTTTGTAGTTTTTGTAGAGATGGGGTTTCACCCTGTTGCCTAGACTGGTCTCAAACTCCCGAGTTTAAGCAACCTGCTCACCTCAGCCTCCTGAAGTGTGGGATGACAGGAGTGAGCCACTGTGCCCAGCCCACATTTATGCTTTCTTGGTAATTTGACTCTTTTACAATTATGTAATGTTACTCTTGATCCTTGGTAATTTTCCTTGTCCTTAAATCTATTTTGGCTGATATTAGTATTGCCACTACAGGTTTATTTTGGTTAGTGATTGCATGATACATATATTTTCCCATTCTTTTATTTTACATTGACTATTTGTTTACACTCTAAGAGGCTTTCTTGTAGACAGCATACCACTGAATCTTTTGAAAAATCCATGTTTTTTAACTGGCGTTTTTAGACCAATTTCACTAATACATTTATTGACATGTTTCTATTAGCTCTAATTTTTATTACTTGTCTTTTCTCTTTATTTCCTATTTTTCCCTTACTGCCTTCTTTTGGATTAGCTTAATATTGTTTAGTATTCCCTTTTAATTTATCCACTGAGGGTTTTTTTACTCTATCTCTTTGTATATCTATTTAAGTGGTTACTCTAGGGGTTACCATATACATACTTAACTTGGCACTGTCTACTCCAAATCAATATTTTTTACTTCAAGTGCAGTGTAGAAGCTTTATCACCATATAGGTCCCTTTACCCTCCCCACTTTACGCTGTACTTGTCTTACACATTTCACCTACATACATCGAAAACCCCATCAGCCAATGTTATAATTTTTGTTTTCAACCTTCACAATATGTTTGTAAAAACTAAGAGGACAGTGTATTAGTCCATTCTCACACTGCTATAAAGATAGTACCCCAAAATGAGTAATTTACAAAGAAAAGAGGTTTAATTGACTCACAATTCCACACGGCTGGGGAGGCCTTAGGAAACTTACAATCACAGTGGAAGGGGAAGCGGGCATGTCTTACATGGTGGCCGGTAAGAGAGATAGTGAAAGAAGGAGTTACTTCCAAATACTTATAAAACCATCAGATCTCATGAGAACTCACTCACTGTTATAAGAACAGCATGGGGAAAACCACCCCTATGATCCCATCACCTTCCTCCCTTGACACATGGGGATTACGGGTCCCTCCCTCAACAGGTGGGGATTACAATTGGAAATGAGATTTGAGTGGGGACACAGAGCCAAACCATATGGGATAGTTTACTATATTTACCCAAATATTTACCATTTTGTTGCTCTTCCTCCATCTCTGTTATTCCAAGTTTACCTCTGGTATTGTTTCCCTTCCATCTGAAGAATTTCCTTTAGCATTTCTTTTAGAACAGTTGTTCTGGTGGTGATTTCTCTTAGTTTCCCTTTCTTTGAGAATGTCTTTATTCAGCCTACATTCTAGAAGGAAATTTTCATTGCCTGTACAATTCTGGATTAACAGTTTATTCCCATAAGCACTTTTAAAATGTAATGACATTTCTTTCTTGCCTCCATGGTTTATGATAAGAAATTTACTCTCATTGTTCCACTGTATGCAATGTAGTGTTTTCCTCTGGCTACTTTTAATACTTCTTCTTAGTACCTAATTTTAAGCAGCTTAATTATAATGTGTCTGTATGTGAATTTTTTGAGTTGATCCTGGGTGGGATTGACTAGGATTCTTGTACATGTCACTTTGTGTCCTTTGCTGGATTTGGAAAGTTTTCATCCATTATTTCTTCAAGTATTCTTTCTGTGCTACACTTGTTCTCCTCTCTTTCTGGAATTATGATGAAGAAAATGATAGACCTTTTGATATTGTCTCATAGGTCCCTGAGTCTCTATTTATTACTTTTTCAAACATTTTTCTATATTTTGCTCATTTTAGACAATTTGTATTAATCTGTGTTCAAGTACACTGAGCTTTTCCTCTTAAAACTCCATTCTGCTATTGATCACATCCAGTAAATGTTTTACTTTGATTACTGTATTTTTCAGTTCTGAACTATTTATTTAGTTCTTTTTATTTTCTATTTCTCTACTGAAGCTTTCTTTCTTTCCACTTTTTTCAAGAGTATTTTACTTTTTCAGACAGAAAAACTGAGGTTAATTTATCATCAGTAGACTTATCTTGCAATAAATTTTAAAAGAAGTTATTCAGAGAAAAGAAAAATAGTATGCATCAGAAACTCAGATCTATATAAAAGAAGAACATTAGAGAAGTGATAAATGAAGGTAAACTAAAATATTTTATTTTTCTTGTTCTTAATTGATGTAACTGTTAGCTAACTAATAATTTCAGCAATGTATTTGGTGATTATGGCTTATCAATAAGTGAAATGAATGGCAGCAATGTTATAAGGGACAGGAAGGAGGAATTGGGAATACTCTGTGCTATAGTCTGAATGCATCCCTCCACAATTCATATGTTGAAACACAACGTGCAATGTAATAGTATTAAGAGGCAAGTCATTTGGGAGATGATTAGGTCATAAGGGCCCTGCCTTCATCAATACCATTAATGTCCTTATAAAATAGGCTTGAGGCCTGGCACGGTGGCTCACTCCTATAATCTCAGAACTTTGGGAGGCTGAGGCTGGTGGATCAATTGAGATCAGGAGTTTGAGAGCAACCAGGCCAACATGGCAAAGCTCCATCTCTACTAAAAATAAAAAAATTAGCCAGGCATGGTGGTGTGTGCCTGTAGTCCCAGGTACTTGGAAGGCTAAGGCACAAGTATCGCTTGAACCCAGGAGACAGAGGTGCAGTAAGTCGGGATCATACCATTGCGCTCGGCGCCTGGGTGACAGAGTGCAACACTGTCTAAAAAACAAAAAAGGCTTGAGGAACCCCTTTTGCCTTTGTGCTATATGACACAGTCAGAAGGTGCCATCTCTGAGAAATGAGCTCTCACCAGTCGCTGAATATGCTGGCATCTTGATGTTGCACTTCCCAGCCTCCACAACTGTGAGAGATAAATTTTCTTTGTTTATAAATTATCAGTCTGGCCAGGTGGGATGGCTCACATCTGTATTGCCAACACTTTGGGATGCCAAGGCAGGAGAATTGCTTGAGGCCAGGAATTCTAGACCAATCTGGGCAACATAGCAAGACCACATCTCTACAATAAAAAGAAAATTAGCCAGGCATGGTGGCATGTGCCTGTGGTCACAGCTACTCAGGAGGCTGAGGCAGGAGAATTGCTTGAGCCTCAGAGGTTGAGGCTGCAGTGAGTTGTGATTGCACCACTGTACTATGGTGTGGGCAACAGAGAATTTGTCTCAATAAATAAATAAACAAATAAATAAATAACCATTCCAAGGTACTTTGTTATAGCAGCCTCAGAAAACTAAGACACTCCTCTATAAGATACTAGTACCACCTGTGAAGCGGTAGAATATTATTTGAAATTGGATTAGCTGTAAATGTATATTGCAAACTGTAGGACAACCAATGTAAAAAGTAAAAAATACATATAATTGATATGCTAAGAGAGGGAAGCTAATGGAATCATATAAACTGCATAATTAAAATCAGAAAAGGCAGAAAAAGAGAAGACAGTGTATTTGCTTTTATTTATTAGACAATGGTTCTAACAGATGCATCAAAGTATTTGTCATAATTCTGAAATCTGTGTCACCTTGGGGTTGAAATCTAATAATTATTTTGCTTTTTTTACTTGCAAATTGAAATTCTTAATTTTTTACATGCTAAGTCATATTGAATTGCATCCTGTACATTCTAAATATATTATGAGACTCTAGATCTCCTTTGATTTCTAAGGAAACTGTTGTATTTGTGTGCATGTGTGTGTGTGTGTGTGTTTCTGCTTTGTTTTTGTTGTTGTTGTTTCTTTACCTCCATATTAACAAGTCATTTTATTTTTTAAATTATTATTCTTTTTAAATATTTGCAGGTAGATAGTAGGTGCATATATTTATGGTGTGAGCTGTTTTGATACAGGCATGAAATTGAGCAATAATCACATCATGGAAAATGGATATCTATCCCCTCAGGCATTTATCCTTTGTGTTACAAATAATCCAATTAAATTCTTCTGCTTATTCTTAAATGTACAATTAAAGTATTATTGAGTATGGTCTTCCTGTTGTGCTATCAAATACTAACTTTTATTCATTCTTTCTAACTATATTTTTGTACCCATTAACAATCTCCACTTCCCTTCCACCTCCCCCACCCCCACTAACCTTCCTAGCCTCTGGCAAACATCCTTCTACTCTTTTTTTTTTTTCTTTTTTTTTTTGAGACGGAGTCTCGCTCTGTCGCCCAGGCTGGAGTGGAGTGACTGGATCTCAGCTCACTGCAAGCTCCGCCTCCCGGGTTTATGCCATTCTCCTGCCTCAGCCTCCTGAGTAGCTGGGACTACAGGCGCCTGCCACCGTGCCCGGCTAGTTTTTTGTATTTTTTAGTAGAGACGGGGTTTCACCATGTTAGCCAGGATGGTCTCGATCTCCCGACCTCGTGATCCGCCCGTCTCGGCCTCCCAAAGTGCCAGGATTACAGGCCTGAGGCACCGCGCCCGGCCCCTTCTACTCTTTATCTCCATGAGTTCAACCGTTTTGATTTTTGAATCCCACAGATAATTGACAACATGAGAAGCTTGTCTTTCTCTGCCTTATTTTACTTGACATAATGACCTTGAATTCCATACATGTTGTTGCAAATGACAGGATCACACGTTTTCATGGCTGTATAGTATGCCATTGTGTATATGTACCACATTTTCTTTATCTAATCATCTGTTGATGGACACTTAGTTTGCTTCCAAACCTTGGCTATTGTGAATAGTTCTGCAACGAACATAGGAGTGCAGGTATTTCTTCAATATTCTGATTTCCTTTCTTTGGGGTATATAGCTAGGACTGGGATTGCTGGATCTTACAGTAGCTCTATTTTTAGTTTGTTTTTTGTTTTTTGTTTTTTTGTTTTTTTTTTTTTTGAGATGGAGTCTTGCTCTGTCGCCCAGGCTGGAGTGCAGTGGCCGAATCTCAGCTCACTGCAAGCTCTGCCTCCCGGGTTCCCGCCATTCTCCTGCCTCAGCCTCCCGAGTAGCTGGGACTACAGGCGCCAGCCACCTCGCCCGGCTAGCTTTTTGTATTTTTTAGTAGAGACGGGGTTTCATCGTGTTAGCCAGGATGGTCTCGATCTCCTGACCTCGTGATCCGCCCGTCTCGGCCTCCCAAAGTGCTGGGATTACAGGCTTGAGCCACCGTGCCCGGCCTCCATTTTTAGTTTTTTGAGTATCCTCCAAACTGTTCTCCATAGTGGCTGTACTCATTTACATTCCTACGAACAGTGTACAAGGGTTCCCTTTTCTTCACATTCTCTCCAGTACTTGTTATTGACTGTCTTTTAGATAAAAGCTGTCTATTTATTTATTTTATTTTATTTTATTTTTTTGAGACGGAGCTTTGCTCTTGTTGCCCAGGCTGGAGTACAATGGCATGATCTCAGCTCACCACAACCTCTGCCTCCTGGTTTCAACCGATTCTCCTGCCTCAGTCTCCCGAG
>NW_012117389.1:277197-281980 GCF_000951035.1 Colobus angolensis palliatus | reverse complement strand
GTAGAGACGAGGTTTCACCGTGCTAGCCAGGATGGTCTTGAACTCCTGACCTCAGGCGATCCGCCCGCCTCGGCCTCCCAAAGTGCTGAGATTATAGGCGTGAGCCACCACACCCAGCCTAAAAGCCAAAAAAAAAAAAGCCGTTTTAACTGGGGTGCGATGATATCTTATGGTAGCTTTGATTTGCATTTCTCTGATGACCAGTAGTTATGTTAAGCAACCTTTCCTATGCCTATTTGGAATTTGTATGTCTTGTTTTCAGAAATGTCTATTCAAATATTTTGCCCATTTCTTAATTGTATTATTGGATTTTTTCCTATAGACTTGTTTGAGCTCCTTATACGTTCTGGTTATCAATGTCTTCTTGGATGGGTACTTTGCAAATATTTTTTCTCACATTTGCAGGTAGTCTCCTCACTTTGTTGACTGTTTCCATTGCTGTGCAGAAGCTTTTTAACTTGATGTGATCCCATTTGTCCACTTTTGCTTTGGTTACCTGCACTCCTGGGGTATAAAAAATAAATTTTTGCACAGACCAATGTCCTAGAGGCTTTCCCCAATGTTTTATTGTAGCATTTTAAGTTAAAGGTCATAAATGTAAGTGTTTAATTCATTTTCATTTGATTTTTGTATATGGCAAGAGATAGGGGTCAAGGTTCATCTGGATATCAAACTGGATATTCAGTTTTCGAATATTGTTTATTGTCTCAAACTCTTGACCTCAGGTGATCCACCCACCTTAGCCCCCCAAAGTGCTGGGATTACAGGTGTGAGCCACGGCACCCGGCCTATCCCACAACTTTACTGAATTTGTTTATCATTTCTGGTTTTTGGTGGAGTCTTTAGGATTTTCCAAATATAAGATCATATCATATTATCTGCAAACGAGCATAATTTGACATTTACCTTTCCAAATTTTATGCCATTTCCTTCTCTTGTCTGATTGCTCTACCTAGGACTACCAAAACTATGTTGAATAACAGCGGGGAAAGTGGACATCCTTGTGGTGCTCCAAATCTTAGAGAAAAGGTTTTTCCCCATTCAATATGATATACTAGCTGTGGATCTTTTTTTTATGGTTTTTATTATGTTGACATATATTCAATCCATATCCAGTTTTTTTGTTTGTTTTTAATTTGAAATGGAGTCTCACTCTGTCACCCAGGCTGGAGTGCAATGGCGTGATCTCGGCTCACTGCAATCTCCACCTCCTAGGTTCAAGCAATTCTCCTGTCTCAGCCTCCCACCAAGTATACAGCCAGGTTTTTGAGGGTTTTTATCATGAAGGGACGTTTAATTTTATCAAATGCTTTTCTATCATCAGTGGAAATGATCATACAGATTTTGTCCTTCATTCTGTTAATATGTATCACATTGATTGATTTACATATGTTGAGCCATTCTTGTATCACTGAGATAAATCCCACTTGGTCATGATAAATTATCTTTTTAATGTATTGTTGAATTTGATTTGCTAGTATTTTGTTGAGGATTTTTGCATCAATATCCAGCAGAGATATTGGCCTATAGTTTGTTTTCTTTTCTGTTTTTTTTTTTTTTTTTTTTTTTTTGATGAGTCTTTGTCTGGTTTTAGTATCAAGGTAATACTGGCCTTGTAGAATGAGTTTGGAAGTATTCCCTTCTCTTGCATTTTTTCAGAATAGCTTAAGTAGGATTGGTATTAGTTCTTCTTTAAATGTTTGATAGAATTCACCAGTGAAGCCATCAAGTCCTGTGCTTTTCTTTACTGAGATAATTTTTATTATGGCTTTGATCTCATTACTTGTTATTGTTATGTTCAGGTTTTGGATTTCTTCATGGTTCAGTCATGGTAGGTTGTATGTATCTGGGAATTTATCCATTTCCTCTAGCTTTTCCAGCTTGCTGGCATATAGTTGCTCATAGTAGCCATTAATGATCCTTTGAATTTCTGCAGTATCAGTCATAATGTCACGTTTTTCATCTCTGATGTTATTTATTTGGGTATTCTCTCTTTTTTTTCTTAGTATGGCTAAAGGTTTGTCAATTTTATTTACCTTTTCAAAAAAATACAACTTTTCATTTCATTGATTTTTTTTTTTTTTTTGAGACGGAGTCTCGCTCTGCCGCCCAGGCTGGAGTGCAGTGGCACGATCTCGGCTCACTGCAAGCTCCGCCTCCCGGGTTCACGCCATTAATGTGGAATATAAAAAAGTTGATTTCATAGAAGTAGAGAGTAGAATTGGTGGTTACTAGAGGTTGGCATGGCTATGGAGGAGGTAAGGTTGGGGAGATGTTGCTCAATGGGTACGTAATCATAGATAGGAGGAGTCTCCCAAGCAGAGATTTTTCCACATGGCCGCTGCCAACTGAGGAGTGGCCCAAACACTCCCTTAGCTGCATCAGCTGCCTCAGTAGGTTGCATGTCCCCACCCCCACAGCCCACTGGTTCTGAGCCCAGCTCAGCACTAGGACTTGGAATCTTTGTAGACTAGACTGCCCCTTCACATTCACTTAGGGTCCTAGAGCACTCCAAACCACATTCAGGCTTGCCAAAACTGAAGCTCTGACCACTGGGATGGGTGACTACCCACTGTCTAGGGCCAGTCCAAATTCTCCCTCTGTGGGCAAATGTGAACTAATACTGCTTGGTTCTACTTTCCGCTGTGACAGTGCACCACTGAGTTCAATGCAAAGCCTCACAATCTTTGTGCTCTCCCTCTCCCAAGTACACAGAATGTCCATGCCACAGGGCTGCTGCCACAGGATAGGGGAGAGGTGACATTGGCAATTCAAGACTGTCTTTCTTGCTCTCTTCAATGTCTCTTTCAGCAATATGAAGTTACAACTAGGTACTTTTGGTTATTATAATGGTGCTTTTTGTGTGTAGTTAGTTCTCAAAATTTCATATTTTCCTTGGGGAGGACAAATGGTGTAGGCTTCTATTCAGCCATCTTGCTCCCACATTCCCTCTGTGTTGTTGTTGTTGTTGTTGTTGTTGTTGTTTACTGTAGAAGGTAAGAGATCTGGTTAGGTTTAGGCTGCAAATTCCAACCGAATATCTGTGAGTTGTGGTTCCAGTGTCAGTTTAATTTTCAGTGTTCATGTGTTATTTGGGTCTGTCCTGCATATACACTACTAATCGCCAGTCTGTGTGTGACTAAGCAATGGTCTAGCCCATAGTTTAGCTCTTGAAGTCTTTCTTTGATTTGCAACTCAGAGATGTGTCACAAACCCCTTTACAGGATCTTTCCCTTGAGCTCCGTCCTCTTGGTGATCTCCTGGACAATTTTCTGGTTCTCTGGGGCCCTCCTTCACAGTCCTCTGGCCAGAAGGCTGGGGCATCTGTTTTCCTGTTCTGATGTGACACTCCCCATTGTCTACATATGGGATCAAAAGTAGGGCAGTGATAGAAATAGTAATATTTATACACTCCACACTCTTGAGACCACACAGTTCCTCTGCATTGCTTGGAAAAACATTGCTTGGTAAAGGGTACCAAGTAATGCAGAGGAATTTTTAAAAAACAAATGCATCCTTCTGTCATTTTACTAACACCTGTCTCTCTAGTTTAAGTTATATTAGATACTTCTGAAGTTCTTTCCCACAAAGATAGGCTGTGATTTTAAGTAATTAAAAGTGGTAAGGAGCACAGTACCTGAGGGTTCAGGATGCCTTTTTGGGACTCTGTTTTTGTTTGAATCCAACTTACTAACTGGATGACCTTGGGCAGATTATTCAAAGGACTTTGACCTTACTTTGCTGTTAATAGTACCTAACCTACCTCCGGAGGTTGCTGTGAGTTTCAAATTAGATAGTGCATATAAATTACTTAGCACAGTGCCTGGCACATTGAAATAGTAAATACTTAATAAACAGAAGCGGAACTTTTTTAACTTAAGGAGAAAATTTGCTATTCTGGGACAAATTTCAAATTCATTATATCATTATTTGCAAGTATGCTATTTTATGTATTATGCGTTTTTGAATTTTAGCACAAAAGTTCTAAAAGTGCTTTACACAGCCACATAATATATACATATATGCACAAGCACCCACATATCTTACTGAATTGATTAATTTGAATTTTGTCAGATCAAATGTATAGAGTCTGAATAGAGTAGGTCTCTATTTTATTTGCATGCACTACATTTCAAAGTATGAATCCTACTGATCAACATTTATTTTTGTAATTATTGCATATTTATTATGATTACACTGAATGTGTTTAATTCTGTTTTGAGATTTAGCCCTGGGAATGTTTATTTTTTATTTTGAGGCAATATTCTTTTTAGCAAGGCTCGAAGTCCAGAGTGATTTAAAGAAGAAATATAAGCAATACAAAGTTGAACTCTATGCCTCTGCAATACAACTCAGTAATAATAACAATTTGCATTTGAACAGTGCTTTTATAATTTCCAAAGCATCTTCACATATCCTCTTTTGAAATGTAGTCAAATTGCATATTTTATCCCAATAGTGAAAACTCTAACTACACTTTTTAAATGGACTGAGGTGCCGGGCGCAGTGGCTCACGCCTGTAACTCCAGCACTATGGGAGACCAAGGCAGGCGGACCACGAGGTCAAGAGATCTAGGCCATCCTGGCCAACATGGTGAAACCTCGTCTCTACTAAAAATACAAAAAAATAGCTGGGCGTGGTGGCATGTGCCTGCAGTCCCAGCTACTTGGGAGGCTGAGGCAGGAGAATCCCTTGAACCCGGGAGGCGGAGGTTGCAGTGAGCTGAGATCTCGCCACTGCACTGCAGCCTGGCGACAGAGCAAGACTCCATCTCAAATTAAA
>NW_012117389.1:264214-277147 GCF_000951035.1 Colobus angolensis palliatus | reverse complement strand
GCTGAGGCAGGAGAATCACTTGACCCTGGGAGGCAGAGGTTGCAGTGAACCAGTACCACTGCACTCCAGCCTGGGTGACACAGCAAGACTCTGTCTCAAAAAAATAAAATAAGATAAAATAAAATAAAATATAAATAAAATAATTATAGAAAGGTAAAGATCAAATACTTCAACATTTTAATAGTGAGTTTCTTGGAGTATGGAGTTGATTCTCCACTCCATGTGACCATACTTCTTCTTTTCAGTATTTTCCAAATTTTCTAAATGAGTATATCTTACATCTATAATAGAATAAAACATGTAGGGCATGGTCACTCACACCTGTAACCCCAGCACTTTGAGAGGGAAGAGGATTGCTTGAGGCCAAGAGTTTAAGAACAACCTGGACAACATGATGAGAACCCCCCATCTATACAAAAAATAAAAAATACTAGCTGGGTGTGGTGGCACACGCCTATGGTCCCAGCTACTATGGAGGCTGAGGCGGTAGGATTGCTTGAGCCCAGGAAGTTGAGGCTGATGTGAGCCATGTTCGTGCAACTGCACTGCAGCCTGGGAGACAGAACAAGACACGGTCTTGATAAAAAAAAAAGAAGTTTATTTTAAAATAATGGCAATTAGAGGATCATGCAGGCCAGATCACTGGGCAGGGTTTTGTTTGTTTATTTCTTAATTAAAATTAACTGAAAGGGGCTAGGCTTGGTGGCTCACACCTTTAATCCCAGCACTTTGGGAGGCCGAGGCAGGTGGATCACCTGAGGTTGGGAGTTTGAGACCAGCCTGATAAAAAAGGACTGAGGCTGGATGCAGCGACTCACACTTATAATCACAGCACTTTGGGAGGCTGAGGCAGGAGGATTGCTTGAGGTCAGGAGTTCAAGACCAGCCTGGGCAACATAATGAGACAGTGCCTCTACACAAAATTTAAAAATAAGCGAGACATGGTGATGTAGCTCACTGCAGCCTCTGCCTCTGGGGTTCAAGCGATTCTCCTGCCTCAGCCTCCTGAGTAGCTGGGATTACAGGCATGCGCCACCACACCCAGCTAATTTTGTATTTTTAGTAGAAGTAGGGGTTCTCCATGTTGGTCAGGCTGGTCTCGAACTTCCGATCTCAGGTGATCCACTTGCCTCAGCCTCCCAAAGTGTTTTTCTTCCTGCCTCAAAAACAATAGCCTGATGCCCAACTTTGGCTAGACTTCACTTGCCTATCAAATAAGAGTATATTCGCCAGGAATGGTGGCTCACACCTGTAATCTCAGCACTTTGGGAGGCTAAGGCGGGCGGATCACTTGAGGTCAGGAGTTTGAGACCAGCCTTGCCAACGTGGTGAAACTCCACCTGTACTAAAAATACAAAAAAGTTAGCTGGGCATGGTGTCCAGCACCTGTAATTCCAGCTACTAGGGAGGCTGAGGCTCATGAACCCAGGAGGCAGAGGTTGCAGTGAGCAGAGATTGTACCACTGCACTCCAGCCTGAGTGACAGAGTGAGACTCCGTCACACACACACAAAAAGTATATTCACTTGCCATGTAATGTTCTTTATTCTCAGATCTAGTCTGATCTTTTACTCTACCCCTCCTCAAATCCTGATGCCAGCCCACCTGGACTGTTCTGGATTGTTTTTTGTTCTGTGGGCATAGTCATGCTTCCCCTCAGCTTATGTGATTTCTTTTGCTAGAAATGTTCTCCTTATCTTCAGCTTACCTGTGGAATCCTACCCATTTTTAAAGATAAAACAACAATTTTTTAATCCTCATGAATCATGTGAGTCAGACATGTAAGCAGGGATGACTTCTATCTGCTCTACAATGTCAGGGACTTCAGCTGGTAAGACTTCAATGGCTCGGGTGATTCAATGACTGGAAGCTGGAAATATCCAGAGGTATCTTCACTCATTGGAAATTGCCCTGCTGGAAATTTCACTCATATTTGCCACCTGGGCTGGGTTAACTAGCAAGATCTGCTCTGCTGGGCCATTGACAGAAGCATCTACATGTGGACTCTCTTTGTAGCCTCACCTTCCCACAGCTTGGCCTTGAACATTCCAAAAGAAAGTGCTTAAGTGAACAATTCCTACCCGTTCTTGAAATCCCTTCTTACTTGCATCTCCCTCAATGAAGCCTTTCCTTATTTTTCCATTAACCAGATGCATTTTCTCTGTTTTGAATCTTCATCATTGTTTCTTTGTGCTCATCTTTAGGCACCGTTCTCCTTCTGCCTCAGTTTTATAGCCATTTTTATATTTATTTTCATACTCATCCTATATTCTTGTCTGTCCCCTGTGAGCACCTTGAGGGCAAAAATCGGGTTTTACTCCTCCATGTATTATCTGAAGCAATTAACAAGGTAACTTCCTAGTATATTGTACATGTTCAAGAAATATCTGCTGAATCAAAAAGAAAAGAAGAGATAGTTTCCTAATCCTCCATTAAGTATTTTAATTTCTTAAATACCCACGAGAGGAAAAAATGATTTTACTTGACACATACATGTGTTAGGAAATATCATGAGTTATGTCAAACCATAACAATCTTACAAACAGGAATGCCATTTGGCAGTTGGCAGACAGGAATCGGGTAACCACTGTGAAGTGGTTATTTCCAATCAACCATGCATCCAATGCATCCATGGATGGTTTGTGAACCATGGTTAATTTAATATCCACACATGCTTATTAGAAGTATTCAGCCTCTTGCTATAATCAACTTGTTTATATATTTACAAGTAATGACTTTCTGGTTATTTTAATTAAGAAACCCTTCATTCATTAGGATCTGTTGACTAATATAAGCTCTTCCAATGTGGCAAACTAGTATTTATTGCAGTTGTAGAAAGAGCAGGTTGACAAATTGCCACAGACATGCACGAAGAGGTCTTGATTAACCTGTTAGTGGAAGAATTAAATCAGATAAACATTCCAGAGAGCAGTTTTGCAATATGTATCAAATGATATTAAATTGTGCATGTCTTTTGACCCAGCAATTGCTTTTCTAAGAATTTATCCTATAATAGTTGCCCAAGTGTATGAATATGGTGTTAATGGGATCATTGGTTATAAAAAGATATATTTAGAAACAACATAAATGTGTACCGATGGAGTACTGGTAAAATAAAGGATGGTACAGCCGTACAACGGGCTACTATATAGCTCTTTTTAAAAAATGAGGAAGATCTATATGAAATGATACTGAAAGGTATCCATGATATATTGTTAATCAAAGTAAGTTGCAAGACGGTATGTATATCATGCTCTCATTTGTGGTAAAAACTGAAATACCAACGTGTGTTTATAAATTGTGGAAATTTAACAAGGACCAGATTTGTAGTGTTGCAGGGGAAGAGGAGAAAAAAGAAAGGTAGGAGGGAAGACTGAACTCTGTTTAGTAGTTTTCTTTTTCTTTCTTTCCTTCTTTCCTTTTTTTTTTTCTCTCTCTCTCTCTCTTTTTTTCTTTTGAGATAGGGTCTCACTACATTGCCCGGGCTGGAGGACAGTAGCTATTCACAGTTGTGATCCCATCATTGATCAGCATGGGAGTTTTGACTGACTCCATTTGTGACCTGAGTCTTTTCACCTTTTTTTCAGGCAACCTGGTGGTCCCCCACTCTCAAGAGGCCACCATATTGATGCTGAACTTAGTGCAGACTCCCCATTGGCATGCTGCACTACAGCCCAGAATTCCTGGGCTCAAGCAGTCATCCTGCTTATAGGCATGCACCACCACACCTGGCTATTTAGAGATTTTGACAAACAAAATGTGTTGTCAAGTCTTACTAAAAAATGTAATTCTGATACCAAGGACTCCTCTGTTTTTCCATCAGTCTGTCTTCCAGTTGGTTAAGCTCAAACTCTTCATTCTGACTGACCTCTTTCTTGGTAGCCAGTTGGGAGCCTGTCCCAATCTGTCAGCCGGTCCTGTCATTTCTGTCTCCCCATCTCTCTTGGTTTTCTCTTCCTTTCTTTTTATTTCCACTTTCTGTATCTGGCACTCCAGACCTTTATCACTCCTCACCCCGCACCTGACAGTTATTGCAGTTGCCTTTAAGTGGATCTCCCTGCCTGGAGTTTCTCTTCCCAGTCCACAAACTCTCCCTCTGTCCTAGACAGGATACCAGGAGGGTCCTCTTAATCCCCAGCAGTTCTGTCACAGAAAGCCTTCAGGGCTTAATGTTCTGTGACACACCTCTCAGCTCCTTCAGAGGAAAGTTGGGCAGTCAGACACCCCTCCGACAGCCTGGCCCAGTCTGCAGTTCCAGGACCTCACATGGTGAGAGGCTGACCTTCTCTGGTCATGAGGATCCCCACTTGGAAGGCCTTTTTTGCCTTTCCAGCTCTGAGACCACTACTCATTCCTGAATACCCATCTGCACCCCTGTGAGGACCCACTTACTCTTCCAGCAATGCCTTCCTCATGAAACTCCTCCAACTCCTCATTTATGCTTTTTATAATCCTTCTTTTATTGCCATGTGAGTAAGTCCCTAAGATGTGTATGAAAGCCCCCAAGGGTGGGAGTCGTGTCTCTTACAGCAATTGATTCTGTAACCCTAATTTCCTCAGGATTTTTCAGCCTATGGGTACAACAGGGCCACAGAATCTGTACCTCCATGACTTTTGTCTTCATCTCTTCATCTTCTCCTGTGAAACGCTGCCCTCCTGCAAAGTACCTCTCAAGTTTGCTGAGAGTCTCCAAGCAGCATCTCACCAGTGGTCATGAATAAGCCCCTGTCAGCTGTCCAGCTCTGCTACCATGTGGCATATACCATTTCATTCTTCATTTCCTGGTCTTGTCCCCTGCCAGGCACCAATGTCCCCCACTGGGCACCATGGCTGTTTCCACTGTATACCACCGTGTTCACTAGGCACCAGCCTCCTGCAGACACCACTACAATTATATTTCTTTGTGCTTGCCACACTGCTGTGAACGTAACAGTCTCTCACAGACATTAGCTGTTGAATGAAGGATGATATTCACTAGGACATGCTTTGATTTGCTTTTCCAGTGGTGGAGATAGGTTGCACTGATTTATCCTCACGCTCTCTCCAGTCACCCTTGGGACAACATAGACATTTGTGAAGTGGTTTTTCAGGGAACAGGGTACACCATCCTGAGCTGTTGAGCAAAGTAATCCTACCTGCCAGGGTTGCCAGCCCAAATCACTGGGTCTTGCTCTGACATGTTTTGATCCTTATACGGAAACTTCCTATCTTTGGGTCTTCAAAGTTCAAATCCAAGTAGGAGTTGATATCGAATTTCAGGAAAGTTCAAGTCACACCTCAAACAAAGTTGCGTTGTATCCATCTGCTAAGCCAAAGAGAGAGTTTCCTTATGCAATTCTCACAAGGGGAGAATTGGGAATGTAAAACAATCAAAGAAATGCTTTCCCTGTAATGAGTGGCACAGGGAAATGCAGTTAGGAATGAATGAACAAATGCACTTAAAGCAAAAGTGTGGAGGAAAGATAGTCAGAAGACACTTTATGAGTGTTTGTTTCTTAGGCCTGGTGCTGAACAATATTATCATTCAAATGGTTCTCAGAGGCTTTGAAGTTAACAGCTCCTGGGAAAGAAAAGTGTTCACACTTGGGGTTTCAATCCACTAGACCCAAGGTCAAGTAAACCTGTTGGTGTGAAAGGCTCACAATAGAGGTTCAAATGGTAGGAAATCTATCTGGGGTTTCTTTCAAAATACCTGAAAGAATATGGAAATACTCTATCCTTATAGAAGGCAAAAAGTAACTCTGCATATTCTTCAATAGTCTTAGTAAAAGAAGTACTTTCAGACCATACAAATTAGGTTAACAACTTCCTGTGACATCTTGGCCCCTATACTAGTCATTGATAAGATGTGACATGTAAGAAAAAAAGCTGATGAGCTGAAATGCATGACACTTTAGTAATGGACATAACATTAAAAGTTTCTAAAAGGTAGTAGGTGTCAAATTTTCTCAAACTCTACTTTCATATAAACATTTTTGGAATTTCTAGGATATGTTCTATCACAGGGGTCTCACTCAAGAAAAATACCATAAATAATTGTGTCTACACAAAAGAGAAATAGAGAGTGATTATTTGCCTAACAAAAGGATTTTCATCCCCTGTACAGCATGTAATATGAGATTCAACTTACACAAGTGTATTTTCTCATCACTTTTCTTTTTTATGTTTTTAATTTCATGTTATTTTTTGAGACAGGGTCTCACTCTGTCACCCAGGCTGGCGTGCAGTGGTGTGACCACAACTCACTGCAGCCTCAACCTCCTAGGCTAAAGTGATTCTCCCACCTCAGCCTCCCAAGTAGCTGTGACTACGAGCATGTGCCACCATGCTTGGCTACTTTTAAAATTTTTTTTAGAGACAGGGTCTCACCACGTTGCCCAGGATGGTCTTGAACTCCTGGGCTCAAGTGATCCTCCTACCTCGGCCTCTCGAAGTATTGGGATTACAGGCGTGAGCTACCATGCCCTGCTTGTTTTTATTTTTTTAAGTCCCACATCCACAGATTCTTTTTGCATTATAAAAGTAATGCTTAACTTTCAAGAGCACTTGAGATTTGTGTGACAGATTGTGCTGCTTAAGCCTTGACCCCTTCCCATCTACCTCTCAGTTGGTGATGGCAGCACTGTGACCAGGACAGATTTCTCCACCTCTACTTTATACTATTTTATCTTCTTGTTGTTGTTGCTGTTGTTGTTGCTGCTGTTTTCAATACACCATGAGCATATGCTTGTTGTAAAACATCAACATGATCTAAAGTCTAACATGGAAGTCTCTCTTTACTCAACATATAATTTTCACAACTTCTCTCCATTAAGTTAAAAGTATTTTAACATTTCACTTTTTAAAAACCCAGTAAGGGAAGGTAGTAATATTTTCAGCCTAGAAAGGTGTACCCCAGATCTGACTGTGTTTCAGAATTACCTGAGTATGCTAAAAATAGATTCCAGGACCCACAATCAACCTACTTAATCAGAATCTCTGGGAATAAATGCTAAGTCTCAGAATGTGACACCCCAAAATATGGCACCTTGACATACTGAGTAGTGTAAGCTAAAGAAAATTGAGAAAACCACAGAAGCAGAAAGTTCTCTCTGACCTTATCTTTTGAAGATCCTCATGTGACAGGTGTCCTGCCAGAAACAGAAGAAAAGGAATGTTACACAGGGAAGCCAAGAAGAATCTGAACAGACAGACCTTCCCAAGTTCTCCCAGGTTACTACCATTAAGTCATATCCCCACGACTGTCCATCCCTTTTTTTTTCAGACAGGGTCTCTGTCACCCAGGCTGGAGTGCAGTGGCATGATCTCAGCTTACTGCAGCCCCAACCTCCTGGACTCAAGCGATCCTCCCGCCTCAGCCCCTGAGTAGCTAAGACTACAGGCATACACTACTATGCCTAGCTAATTTTAGTATTATTTTGTAGAGATAGGGTTTTGCCACGTTGCCCAGGGTAGTCTTGAACTCCTGGGCTCAATCAATCTGCCTCTCTTGACCTCCAAAAGTGCTGGGATTCAGGTATGAGCCACCGTGCCCAGGTTAGTCTTCATTTCTGAAGACTACTGGATCATATTAAAACTACCCTTGTACTTTACAATCTATGTTCCATTTCTAGCCCACCACCTGGCAGTATTCTCATAACAGGTGTCAGCTCAAAATTCACACTAACAGGAATATTCAGGAATTCCCATGCCTGCGATTCCATGTCCAGCTTCCCTTGGCTCCAGGCAAAAAGAGAAACTCCTCCCTTCCTGCCCATCTAAAGTTAGTTGGCCTGCTTTCCTACTCGAGAGAGATTGACGCTGAAATTCTCCATTTCCATCTGTGGGAAATCCCATTCCTAATCTCCAGATACCATGACCCAGACACATAATCACCAGAATGCACAGTCCATTTCCCAAAGGCTGACTTATTTAATCTCAAATGATACCAACTGAGGCCATCCTTCATCTATCTAGCCAGCACTAAGCCAGGTGCAGCTCAGTTCCTTATCACAGCCTTTCCTGCAACTTAAGGCACACCTCTCTTGCCACAGATCCATTGCATTTATGCCTATTGGAAGAAAATTCCTGGGCAAAAAGGCACACCCATCTCCCCAAAACAAATCCAAGCTTAAGCCATCTTTAGAAAAAGGAAAATTCTCTAATTCTACAGGAGAATAGTTTGTTTAAACCCAATTTGCATCACCAAACAGATTGATTAGCATCTTCCTCCGAAGCAAGTCTCCTCTTGAAAAAAGACTGAGGGCTTTTATCACAAAAGGAGCTTACTGAGGTGGAGTCCCCTCAAAATAAAGCCAGGACTTGCTACCCTTGAAGTGTGTCCCTTTCAGCCCCCTTCACACTTATCCTCCTATCTAAAACCTATCCAGCTCAAATTCCTCTTCTTCCTGGAAGCCTTTGCCAATCATCTCAGACCACCAGGATGTCTCCTTCCAATGAATCCCAACAGATAGTATCTATCTTATTCACCTGGCAATTGCTCATACCTGGCCTTGAGACAATTTTCATATTATTTCCCTGAACTTTCAGTTCTTTTATCATTTAACTTTGGGAATAAATATGTGTCACCACCATCATTTCATCATGATCTACTTAAGGAGTGTGAACAAGAGCATCTCTTAGGAGGCTTCCTTAGACCATCTCTGAGCCAGTTCTGTATTCCCCTCAGGACTAGCTCTATCTGTGCTTGTCACACAAGAAACCACTGAGTGATTGATAGAAATCATCTAAAATGTCCTGCTGCTCGCAAAAATGTTTGTGAATTTTTTTTTTTTTTGAGACGGAGTCTCGCTATCACCCAAGCTGGAGTGCAGTGGCCGGATCTCAGCTCAACGCAAGCTCCGCCTCCGAGGTTCACGCCATTCTCCTGCCTCAGCCTCCCGAGTAGCTGGGACTACAGGCGCCCGCCACGTCGCCCGGCTAGTTTTTTGTATTTTTTTAGTAGAGACGGGGTTTCACTGTGTTAGCCAGGATGGTCTCGATCTGCTTACCTCGTGATCCGCCCGTCTCGGCCTCCCAAAGTGCTGGGATTACAGGCTTGAGCCACCGCGCCCGGCCACTCTCCCCAGTTTTATCCAAACCCCAAGGATATTAAGAAAGAAGGAGAGACAGAAGAGGAGGTGGTCTCTTTTGCTACCTCCACCATTACTGTCCCCATTTCGTCTGGGCATCTGGGGAAGGAGAGAGCCAAGCTGTACCTTGGCATCTGTAGTTGACTCACCAAACACTTTATTGTGATACCATCATCTGACTATCTTGTGAGTTAAAGTCAAAATAGAGAAGAATAAAATAAACTTTCTGTGAGGTCATCCAAGAGTCCTGACTGTCACTGATTCTATGGAAAAATAAATGGTGAGTTTACAATAAGCTAAAATTTAAAAAGGAAATTTTGGAACATAATTCATTATTAGTTGCAACTGCCTGTATTGAAAAGACTCAGCAGAAAGCACTCTATTGCTTACAAAATGCAGATGAACTAAGAATCTCTACCTGCTGCATTCAAGCAGGTATTTTCTTTAATATAAGAATTGGTTTTTCCTTCCAACTTATGCTGTTGTAATATCTGTCTAATAGAAGTATAGGGAAGGTGAAAGAATTATTGTTCTCACTCATTATACAAAAAGCAAGGGCATTATTTTCCAATTCAGGAAGTGCTAGAAATTCTTAAGACAGCACAGTATTTATAATGTTACCGTTTTTAATATGTCATGATCATCGACACAGAAAGCTGTGGAAACCTGAAGGAGGACTTTTGGCATAAGGAATGGGAAATACCAGAAATACAAAAAGGCCTGGGTTTTGCATTTAAGTTAAATGTTAAATCAAACACACACATGCTGAGGAATCTACCCCCTGCTTTGTAGATACGAATTTATCCTCAGATCTACACCTATGTGTCTCTGAATTGTTGGCAGCTCTACATTGGCAAAATTAAGTAAAGAGACTTGAGATGTCCACAGTGGAAAACAAAACAAAACAAAACAACTTTGCCTTAGACAAAAGTGATTTGGGTTTTTTTTAACTAAGCGAGCTATTTTTATATACTGAGTCTTAAAAGACCATGGGTGAACAAGTACACAAATTGGTAGGAAAGAGTATCAAGAATTTTTATTTTTGTCATTCTCTAAAAAACAATTCTAAAACATATATATATATCAGATTCACCTGGAACTATTATCGAAAAGGAAGATCCTGCTAGGCACAGTGGCACATGCCTGTAATCCCAGCTACTTGGCAGGCTGAGGCAGGAGGATCGCTCGAGGGGAGGAGTTAAAGTCCAACCTGGGAGCCGGGAGGGATGGCTCACCCCTGTAATCCCAGCACTTTGGGAGGCCTGGGGGGGCGGATCACCCGAGGTCAGTAGTTCGAGACCAGCCTGGCCAAGATGGTGAAACCCTGTCTCCACTAAAAATACAAACATGGCCGGGCGTGGTGGCAGACGCCTGTAATCCCAGCTACTCGGGAGGCTGAGGCAGGAGAATCGCTTGAACCCAGGAGGTGGAGGTTTCAGTGAGCTGAGATCAGGTCATTGCACTCCAGCCTAGGCAACAAGAGCAAAACTCCATCTCAAAAAAAAAAAAAAGATATATGGCAAAAATAAGGTCCAGTTTAAGTGAGGAGGGCCTTACATATCAAGCTATGAAATTTGTACTTAATTTGGTAAGTAACGGGGTGCCATTTGAAGGCTCTTGGGCACAGAAATGACAGGATCAGTGTTGGTGTTAGGAAGATTAATCTGACAGCAGGGTGTAAGGAGAATGGAGAGAACCTGAAGGGGGGAAATCCTTCAATAGTCCAGATAAAACAGTAACTAGAACTTGAAGGAAGGGGGTGAACCTACAAGAGAGAAGGGGACTGATTATAAAAATATTGAGAAGAAATGTCAACACAATCCTTCCACATAAATTTCTGGAGCCAGAGAAGTAAAGAAAAGGATAATCGCTTAATGTTACACAAAATGAACACACTTTGACTTGCATCCCTTTTCTCCTTTTCTCTTGTCTCTTCTAGTTCTTGCCTCCTTTCTCCCCTTGTGACTGAGCTACAATCACCTTAGATGGGACTCATCTGTTACATGTTTTTTCCTAAAGAACACAAACATTTAAAAGTTAGAATTGTGATTATTCCAACTTGGAGCAGAGCCACAATATCATGTCTTCAGAGCTGAAATATAGTAAAACATGCCCACTGTTTCTGCCTCACACTTCAGCATGAATAAATGCCTAAAACCGAAATATTGAAATTAAAGATGACTAAGTGTGAACCAAAAACCTCTTTTTTAAGCAGTGTGCTATAGAAAATAAGATATTTAATTTATATTCAAGTCAGGAATTTGGACCAAACCTGGAAGTGTAAACACAAAGAAAATAATTGCATGTATTTTTTTCTTAACAAAGCACTAATCACTAATTTAAAACTATCTACACACCGAAATTAAACTTTTTTTGCAACCTGATGCAAACATAAGAATATTTTTCTCCTACTCACTTTCTGACCTTTCCCTTCAGCTATCCTCCAGCTGGATGTTTCTAGAGTTCTCTTGATTACTTTTATATTTTTATCTCCAGAAAAATGCATGATTAGATGCTATTCAGACAATGTTGTATCATGACCCCCCAATAATGAAGGCTCACTATACACCATGTTTTACACATCAAATGTCTTTTAACAGCTTCAAATATTTGGTCCTTTGAGATTATTAACAATCCAATAATGTATTAAGCACATTGTGGTGGTACTGATACCACCAGAAAGCAATATTACTTTATTAACACACGGTTGAAGACATGCTTCTCCATTAACGGAAAAAAACACAGGCATTAAAAAGCACATATATTCTACTTAAATTCTCTGATACTAAGGAATCCAAAGAAAGCCCCGCTATTCATAATTAGCAAGAGGCCTGGTTCCACAATATGCCCCTCCAATTCTCCCTATGGTCTTTCCTATTTCTGTAGTAGAATGGCTAGCACCACAAAAAGTAAAATGGGAAGTTTCCTTCATTCTGGAAGCCCTACCGGTACCGTGCCTCTATTTGGTGTGTGTATTATAATCAAATCCATGTGTGAATGTTTATATTTTAAAGATGCTATACTCCAATATGTTCCGAGTTAGGGCTTTTGAAAATACTGTATAGATTCAACACAAAGCTAACTGAAAGGCTAATCTTCCCATTGTTACACTTTAATTGGTGAGACCTGTCATTACAACTTTTTATGATGGAAAGTATCAGGCCTTTTATCTTACTTTTAAGCCCTATTCTGAAAACAGCAGAAAAGGAACTGAAAAGACAAAGGAAACTGCATTTTATGGAACAATAAGGAGAGTCTTTAAAAATCCAGGGAAGTTCACAAACTGCCAATGAAAACTACATGGAGGCAGTGCCACTAAGAAGGGGGCCAGTTCACAATATTAGCAATCAGCTACCTCCCTAATCCTCTCCAGAATCCAAGCGACAAGATTTCATAACAGCAGACTGGAAAGGTGGCTTTTCAACTGCATTCTTGATCTGTAAGAATTTAAAGATGTGTTCCAAAGCTATTAGAAAGGCCTTAGTTTGTCATACCTGTGTTCTATCATCACGTTGGTGTTAAATGACATTTACTGCAATTTGTTGCAAATTTATTATATTTATTTCATTATTTGCTTCATTAAAATTGTTCTGACACCTTTAGTAGAAAATCTGATTTCAGAAAACACAAAACTCAGTACTAAAAAGGGTATAACAAATTGGAAGATTTACAGAATTAGCCTAAAATTAAGAACCACACAACTAAAAATGTTACAGGCTGATCTTCATTTATTAGATGAGCTGGATTTAGCAAACTTGACATTTAAGTAAATAATGGGCCGGGCGCGGTGGCTCAAGCCTGTAATCCCAGCACTTTGGGAGGCCGAGACGGGCGGATCACGAGGTCAGGAGATCGAGACCATC
>NW_012117389.1:230403-258429 GCF_000951035.1 Colobus angolensis palliatus | reverse complement strand
TCAGGCTGATCTCCAACTCCTGACCTCAGGTGATCCACCCACCTTGGCCTCCCAAAGTGCTGGAATTACAGGCATGAGCCACTGTGCCCTGCCTAACATGTACTTTTAATCTAAACTAACGTATATCTGTGCACATATAGCCGCAGGTCCTTTATCGAACACTATATATGCACCAAATAAGTTTCAATTAGTGCAAGCTACAGAATCAACTCTCTCCCAATCCCAACAAAAAAATGCCAGAGGCCATACATTGAAATAAATGAATGCAAATTAAAAACAGCTGCACACAGCTGGGCGCGGTGGCTCATGCCTGTAATGCTAGCACTTTGGGAGGCCAAGGAGGGTGGATCACCTAAGGTCAGGGGTTCGAGACCAGCCTGGCCAACATGGTGAAACCCTGTCTCTACTAAAAAATACAAAAATTAGTCTGGCATGGTGGTGCATGCCTGTAATCCCAGCTACTTGGGAGGCTGAGGTAGGAGAATCACGTGAACCCAGGAGGTGGAGGTTGCAGTGAGTTGAGATTGTGCTACTGTACTACAGCCTGGGCAATAGAGTGAGACTCCAACTCAAAAACAAAACAAAACAAAATAAAAACTGCACAATTACCTTTCCAACGTGATTTTATTTTATTTTATTTATTTTATTTTTTGAGATGGAGTCTTCTCTGTCGCCCAGGCTGGAGTGCAGTGGCACGATCTCGGCTCACTGCAAGCTCTGCCTCCCGGGTTCACGTCATTCTCCTGCCTCAGCCTCCTGAGTAGCTGGGACTACAGGCGCCCGCCACCACACCCGGCTAATTGTTTGTATTTTTAGTAGAGATGGGGTTTCACCGTGTTAGCCAAGATGGTCTTGATCTCCTGACTTTGTAATCTGCCCGCCTCAGCCTCCCAAAGTGCTGTGATTACAGGCATGAGCCACCGCACCTAGCCAGTGATTTGATTTTAATTAACCTATTTATACTATATATGGATGCTAAATTTATAACACTTAAAAGAAGTGTTAAAGAAGGAAGTATAGATTTGATAAAATATTTATTGGGTATCAAGATTTGGAATTTATCAATTACAATTTATTTTATTTTCTGATTTAGTGTTTCCCCAATATAAAACTATATTGGCTTATTTATGAATTCAAAGGTATGCCTAGACTTTTCTTTAAAAAAAAAAAAAAATTGAGACGTGAGGGCCGGATGCAGTGGCTCACGCCTTGAATCCCAGCATTTTGGGAGGCCAAGGCAAGAGGAGAGCTTGAGACCAGGAGTTTGAGACCAGCCTGGGCAATACAGCAAGACCCCGTTCTCTACAAAACATTAGGAATGTAGCTGGGCATAGTGGTACACGCCTATAGTCCCAGCTGCTTGGGAGGCTGAGGTAGAAGGATCACTTGAATCCAGGAGTTTGAAGCTGCAGTGAGCTATGATCAGGTTGCTGCATTCCAGCCTGAGCAACAGAGCAAGAGCTCATATCTTAAAAAAAATTTAAAAATAAATAAAAATAAAATAGGGAAGTAGTTATTGTCCTGCATTCTGATTTTGAAGTATTATATTTCAATTATTCACTTAATCAAAGTGATTACACTGTTAATAGCAGTATTGGGGCTTCAATTCAGTGTTAAAATAGCTGTATCACACCATTAGTCAGTATGCAATTACAAGGAATCTAGTGGAGACAGTTGCATGCAATCCAGATATATGCAAACTAGAGATGAAGACTTCCTCAATTTAATGCATATGAGCAAATTATATAGTTAAGCAGGGCTCACTAAGGAATGAATTGCATCCATTTTTACCAGTTGCATCATGTGACTTTTCATTTCAATGTTTCAGAGATGCTTTAAAACTTGGAAGCTTTACAGCGCTGAAAGCGGTGTGAAGTTTCAAGAACCCATACCAAAACCAACCAAACAAAAATATGTTCTTAATGTTATTCCTAAATTAGGACTTTGTTCTCCCTCCAACTCAATTTTTTCACAACATTGTCTTATCAGAAAGGCTGTGATAATGCTCCCCTGCAGTCTAATCCACAAGATTAAATCTAAAACCTTGGACATAAAGATTGTGTTTCAGTGTTCAATAACATAATATTCAATGGAAGAAGCTTCATTTCTCATTCCTGAGATACCAGCAAATCAGGCTCAAAAATCATGGAAGGCTCAGAAATGATCAAGGAATAGACGCCTGATGGAACAGATGCACAGATGCTGTGCTAGAAGAAAAGACAAATGCTGAAGTGCATAATGATTTTGAAAAGATTTCTTTATCAAACATGTCATTTGTTTGAAGGACCTGAGTTGTTGGCATCAGATGTGGGATATCAGCTTGTTAGCAAAGTGAAACATGATGGCAGCTACATACTAGCGATTGATGAGTCAATTGAAATCACTGATGCTGCTCAACTGAGCATCTTCATTTAATATGTCATTGGCCAGAAGTTAATGAAACACCTTCTGTTTTTGGTTATCATCATGGCCAGTAAGACGTCACATCTCAGAGTAGCTAAATATTTTTTGTAAAGCATAGTGAGGTCTCCAAAGAAATATCAGCTGGCCAACCAATTACATACTCTCTTGGTGTTTCGCAAAAAAGATATGAGTGTAGTTTTTCTGTGTAAGTTCTGGCTGGGTAACATTAGTGAATCATTTGTAAACAATTCATTTATACTGGATTTATATCAATGCATTGATTTATTTGTACCACAAATAGCCTTCTATGATTGACTCTGGGACATTACAGAGGGAATTGTTAGCATACTCATTTTGCTTATTTCACCAATGAAGTTTCTGATGACCTAATTTTTTTTTTTTTTAAAGGACTTTTGGCTGGGAGTGGTGGCTCATGCCTGTAATCCCAGCACTTTGGGAGGCTGAGGCGGGCAGATCACCTGAGGTCGGGAGTTTGAGACCAGCCTGACCAACAGGGAGAAACCCTGCCTCTACTAAAAATACAAAATTAGCCAGCCATGGTGGCGCATGCCTGTAATCCCAGCTACTCAGGAGGCTGAGGCAGGAGAATTGGGAGGAAGAGGTTGTGGTGAGCTGAAATCGCCCTATTGCACCCCAGCCTGAGGAACAAGAGCAAAACTCCATCTCAAAAAATAAAAATAAATGAATAAAAATCTAAAAAGGGCTTTTTTTTTTTTTTTTTTTTTTAAAGACAGAGTCTTGCTCTATCACCATGCTGGACTGCAGTGGTGCAATCTTGGCTCACTGCAACCTCCACTTCCTGGGTTCAATCGATTCTCCCGCCTCAGCCTCCTGAATAGCTGGGATTAAAGGTACGCACCACCATACCCGGCTAATTTTTTGCATTTTTCATACAGACAGGGTTTCACCATGTTGCCCAGGCTGGTCTCGAATTCCTGACCTCAGGTGATCCACCCGCCTCGGCCTCCCAAAGTGCTGGGATTACAGGTGTGAGTCACCACACTCAGCCTCAAAATAAATTTTACAAGGCTGACCTTCATGTTTAATTGGGCAGGGTAAATATGAGAGAGTCAGGAAGAAAGAGTTAGACAAAGCTGACAAACCAGTGAAAAAAAGCCTCCCAGGCCTCCGTAAAACAGCCCATGTTATTTAGCAGTACAGCTTCTCTGGGAAGCCCCAAGTTTCCAAAATCAGTGGGAAGGAAAGAAACACTTGCCACTTAGACAGCTCACTCAGGAAGAGCTGTGTGTTGGTGGTTTTGTTTTGTTTTTCTGTATAAATAGACTTATAATTGAAAACAAAATTCTATAATGCTGTAGTAGAGCATTTCTATGCTGTCTTTCAGTCAAGCCTCAGTTTATTAACATAATATAAAATCAGAGTAACCTTTACAACATAATAAAACCAAACGTATGGCTGTAAAGTAGTAAGACTAGTGGTGGTTGTCTGTTTTGTTGTTGTTGTTATCTTAAGTGAATCCATCACCCATGGAATCCATAAACTTATTTGAAGGATGCTGACATTGGTCAAAACATTTCAGGACTCCTCACTGGCAACTGTGTTCAGGGCTAGCTTCCAAGCTCCAAAGAAAATCAGTCTCATTACTCTATAGTCACAACTACATAATATGATCATAAATTTGGTAAGGGGAAACTGAATAATTTAAGACATAGATTTAATCTTTTTGTTATATGTGAATATCAACTTTCACATTGTAAAATTGTCACTGAATTTTAATATAAGAATCAAGCTGTTGACTAAAGTAAAAATTTTATTCAATTAAAACCAAACCATTAAATTACCATGTTTACAGATTTTAAGTACACAACTTATTTTTATCTAAGAATAAGTGTTTTCATTGGAAGATAATGAACAACAGGCATTTAATAACATTTTAATTTTATGTGTTTAAATATTCATAGCTATGTTCATAAACCCACATGCCCGATCTAGTGATTATGCTTATGAAATGCAGTATTTCTTACATGCCACAAATCTCCATCTACTTTCTGAAAACTATTAAATTTGCAATGCAGTACAAACCACTATATGTTTTTAGTAAAATATTCTATAATAGTAAAAATAGGAAACTACCCCAAAAGCAACAAAACAATAACTACCTGCAAGGGGAAAAGAAGGCATTATTTGTTCAGGGACTACTCCGTGACAGGCTCTTTATGGACATTTTCTTGTTTAGTCCATAGAACAACCCTAAGAGGTATTATCCTTATTTGAAGGATGCTGACATTGGTCAAATGAGCCAGTGCAGCTGGCTCATGAACAACTCTGTAGCTTACCTTTCGTAGGGCTTTTTCAACAATCCCATTATTATACTCCACTGCCTGTCTGAAAGAACACAGTTCTTGTTCTTAAAAACAAAACAAAACACAAAAATTTTACCAACATTGTTATGGGGCATAGAAAATGTCAGGTGTTAGGAAGCTGAGAGTCAAAGAATCATAGGCTTCCTTGTCCTGGCCTTTTCTATTATTCTTGATGTAAATGAACAATTGGAATCACAGGGAGATGAGCATGTTTCCTACTACTAAAAAATTATACTATCATCAGTCTACTTACCAAAAATTTCAATGAAACTGGATCTAAAGAATAATAGTAATATACGCTATCAGGCTGCAATTTTATAATACTTCATCATCGCATAATCATGCCAAATAAATAGAATGATAGTCATTCACAGATTACACTAGATTATAGATGTTAAATTTAAAATGAGAAATCAAGTATCTAGAGTTCCAATAATTTTTCTGTAGTGTCTTCATCTTCTCTAACATTACAGATAATTAATGACTTGTGTTTTAATAACACCTATATTCCATGATTCTCTAAGTGTTCTAATCAATGGTTGTGCCAAATTGTCTGCCCCAAAAACCACTTCAGGGCTTCTGAATAATATACATGTAATGTTGCAATGTCTCCTCCCTGGATGCCACGGAGGCACTCTTTTCATCTTTCAGGTTATCTTCAGCTTTATCTTTCCCTCTCTTTCTCACCCAAATATTGGTGTTCAAATGCTCTTTTTTTTTCCCTCCAAACTCCTGCATCCTTTCATTCCTCCTAATCACCTCAATCAATCCTTGACTCTGAATTCTTCCCCTGGTCTTCCCAGCACCTGGCCTTGAACCCCTCTGGGAAAACACTGTGAGTTCAAAACAGTTGTTTGTGGTTTGTTCGGCGGGTTCCTCCCCACCCCCATTTATTGCCTAGTGAAAGCCCAGCTATATCGTGAAAAATGTGAATTGAACATAAATTGTCCCAAGTCAACAGATTAATCAAAGTTATTTAGGGGCTACTGTCATTTTAATAAAACAATAATCACAAAAATAATTTAAACGGTTTTATTTAAGTCAAACAAAAATTGAAGGGATCCTGGGTATTGCTTTCTGAACACAAACATGAAATTAACAAAACAATAATTCATGTTTCTAGTTTTAAACACTTTAGTTCTACATATAGAATGCTGATATTTGAAAAAGATTTTCAACAAGGTCAACACAATGTATGAGATAATGCATACTGGGTTATGAATTAGGCCAGACTTCACCTCCATCTTCCCATTTATAAATCCTAAATTGGGGGGAGTTTTTTTGCTTTTTCATTTCACAAATGATTGCTCAACACAGGATGAAATACACCAAAAGAAGAAAATAGTCTTTTTATACCTAGGGAAGAAGCTACTACTCTTAAAATGATCACTTCAAGGTAACAGACATCCAAATTGATGTGGTTTTCTTTGAAACCTCATCAGTAAATCATTTCTTGCACAGTAGGTTCGGCATTAACCCTGCATTTAGGATAGGTAGTGTTATGGAGGGCTGGCTGCTGCATACCAACGTCAGTATCAAGTTCTTCGTCAGGAATTAGAGACTGTCCCGGATACCAAGCAGGACAACACTGGCAAAAAAACAAAAAGTGAACTGCAGATAGGTCAAAACAGGCCACATTTCCTCTTAGAAAAAATGTCATAAAACGTTACATGGATATGTTGTTTTAAACTCTGGTTTATAATAAAACACGATGGAATGTTTTATTTTTAACACCTCAAATTCAAATGGTGTTGACGCAGGTTGTATTTTAATAAAACATATGACACAAGACACACACCCTATTAGAGATCAAACATAAATTTGCCATCTGGTGAAAGCTATTGTTACAGTTACTATAAAGCTTACATTTCTCTCCATTCATCAGATTTGTAAATAGGTTGAACTGTCATCAGATTAAAAATATACAAAACTGCTTGGTTTGTTAAATGTTAATGAAAGAGATTTTCTTCAGTTTCAACAGATTTTTTGAAACGAGTTTCTCTAATATTCAAAGGATTTATGTTCCTCTGTTAAGTTACCATTAGTCCAAGTACTCTGAACACTCCCCGCTTCAAATGCTTCCAGCAAAGTTAGTGTTTTCCAAGCTGTAAATTTCAATGGTTATGATAGAACCAAACCTCGGTAAAAAAGCAGTGCCCTTTGGAGTCGTCATCCAAACAAATATAAGAGCTCTATCAATTTATCACTTGCCCGGTTTTGCAGAAATTCCATTCACATAACTCCTATGAAAATCAACCAGTTTTACCATATCAAATGACCCAAAGAACACCGCAGGTATCCAGGGGAAACAGTCCACCAATGCATCTTAGCTCGACTTTAAAGTCAATTTAAGAGACAATCTGGGCTCTGTAGCTCTTAAAGGGACAAACTCCGTCTAACCATTGGCTAAAGCTTTCTTAAGTTAATGAACTTTTTATCTTCCACACTTTTGGTACCAAGAGATTTAACCAAAAAAAAGCTCAAACCTCAGGGTTCACACTACAGTATGGAAAAACAGAGTATACAGCAAGCACCATTTACTTCCTTTGATCTCTCAAAGATGTCAATACAATTCCAGTGAGGGGGTGGGGAAAGGGGGAGTGAGTGAACCGGGGAAGGAAACTTCACCCACAGGAAAAATATATATATATATATATATCGGCTTGGTGGCAATTTCAAAACAAGTTTCCAAACTACTGAAGAGGCTCCGGCCCCCTCTGACTTGCAGGAATCACACATAAGAAAAGGACAGAAAATACTACAGGGCATGCTTATTTTAATTGCCCATGGGTTTCCAATGCAAAGCACGACAACTTAAATGCATATTCCAAATTCTTGCTCCAAAGCCGTCTTCTTTGTGCACTGAAAAGGAGGAAAGACAACCCCATCAATTGTTCTCTGCAGATAAAGGCACTGTTTTGCAGATTTCCCCCCAGATCTGGGCCAGCCTTGCTAATGACCTGCCCACCCACCTGGGGCCCTTCCCAAGGTGGCCCACGGGAACTGCCCCACACCTTCAGAAGCCCAAATGCGTGACACTGGACAACCCCAAGAGGGCTGACTTTTCCGTTTGGCCGTTGGTCTCCACGAAGACGCAACCTGGAAGAGTTCGAGCCGTTTATTTTCCTAGAGGAGCTGAGGTTCAATTACTACACTTTTTAAAATCTTACATTTTCTTTTCCCTCACAAAAGACACATCTGAAAGTGAATCTGCAGCATTTTTCTACGGAGAAAACATGAGCTCGAGATCCCAGAGCTACCAGGGGTTCTTTCAACGCCAGCATTAAGGCAGTTAAGCAAAAGCTGAATTAAAAGTTTTCGGAATTCTGGCCTTTTTTTCCCTTAACATAAGACCACCAACTGTTAGGGCAGACACCAAAGCTACAGTGCCAATTTTCATAGGCTCACGTTTAAATGAGATATACAGAAAACGGAGCCTGAGCAACGTGTAGGGGTCGAACTAGCAATGGCACACTTGTCTGTTGAAGAGCCGGGGCATTTTCTTGGAAAATGGTGCCTACGTGTTCATAGGCTTCGCCACTGTCCTGAAAGAGAACATACTGTCCACTCTTGGGGCATTTTTAGGGACTCAAACGTTCTGTGGAATCCCAACCGGGGCCTGATAACTCGAAATGGCATCCCCTACCCATGGGAGCTCCGGGAGGGGGCGTTTTAAGTCAGGCCAGGTGGGTGGGGAGGCCTCTGGCGGGTTTTTTGTCCAAGTCCCATGGGAACCCCAAACCCAAAAAGCACACGCCAACTTCCCAGGAGAATGCCCAGGAAGAACTTCTTCGCTTCCGTTTTTTTAAACAATTTTGTGCTCAACCGCCACGACCTACATTCCTCCGCGAGGCGCCCAGAGCTGAGGCATAACAACGGAGTTTAAACTACGTAACAGTTCGGCAGCCTGTAGTCTGCGCTTTGCTGTGCTCCGCGGGGGTTCGCATCCGGCCGCCATGTTCACGACTCGAAAGCCGCCCCAAAACCAGCCCCCCTTCCCATATCCCTCTCCTCTCCTCCCCTCCCTCCAGCTCAACCGAGGCCGCGGCACTGCAAAGCCGCTTTCAACTCTAACCCCCCACCCCCTCGCAGCAAAATCCGACTCGACGGCTGCGAGGTGTGCGCCTGCGCGCGGCGCGGGGAGGGCGCGGGAGTGGGGGTGGGTGTGGGAGGCCTACGGGCCCCCGGCCGCGGCTTGAAAAGGCCGGAGCCACGGGGAAGCGGGGGAGGGGTAGGGGTCCCGGCCGGAGCCTCCTCTTTCCTCTCAGCGGGTCCCCGCTCCGGCCCTGGCCCGGCTCTCACACGTGCGCGCTAAAAACCCACTTCAAAGTCTGTTCCCGGCACGGGGGCGGCCCCTTTTGCGCCGGCCCCTGGGCACCCGCGCGGGCCGACAACCAGTCCCCGGGTCTCGCAGTCCCCTCTGTCCCAGGCGCTGCGAAGAGGCCGGAGGGGCCGAGCGAGAGAGGACGTTCGCTGATGACCCCCGGGAGCCGCAAGCGGCCTTCGGGTGGACGAATACCTCCCTGCCCCCAACCCCCACCGCTTTAGAAAATTGAATTGAACACAAAGTTTGCGGCCAGTGCTACGCAGTGGCCTTCGGAGCTCACCATTGTTTGGGCTCGTATTGACCCCAGGTCCGGATTAGGCAGAGGCTGATTCCTGCTTTACAGCCCCGCCGGCCTAATGAGGCCGGGAGGCGATGGGGCGCGAAGCGTCCTCAGAGCCTGGGCGACCGCCGGCTTACGGCCGCCAAGGGCCCTGTAGGTGGAGGTCAAAGGGTCAGCGGGCAGAGACCGCGAGAGAATTGACCCTAGGAAATGAGGTCCCTTCCCCCCGCCCGAGCCTCGACAGAGACTTGCAAGAACTTGGTGTGTGGACAGGGACCCTGGGAGCCCCCGCGAGGGGCCCGAGGACAGCTGAGCTGGAGCCCCGACTTCCGAAACGCCTGGCCTCGCCGTCTCTGCCCCGGCCCGGGCCAAGGATCCACTGGAGGCTTGGGACTCGAGGGACAGAAACCTGTGAGAGGAAACCAGTCTAGGTGCCAGGAAAATCTCTTCAGGCGATGGGCGCGCTGCTGGCGATTCTTCCACAAACTTACATGTTAAGAGGCCCTTCGACTTTGCTCCTCTGTTTTAGGGAGCTTTTTTGAAGAGGGAGAGAGAGCCAGGGCGAAGAGGCAGAGACATCAGGTTGGGAGAAGGGAAAAGGGGGAGGAGCGAGGAAGTCCTGAACACTCCAGCTTTTCCTGGGAGGCTTTGTGAGCGGAGGTCTCTGCTCACTCATGTCCAACTTTAGGAATTTAGATCGACCGGCCTGCTTAGTGTGGACCCTGTCCTGATCTGTAACCTTCCGAAGCTGGATGAAGGCCAAACTTCTGTCTTGCATGGAAATAGCCACCTCCCAAAAGCCTAACAGTGGGAATCTTCTTATGCAAAATCACTCATTTTGAAAAAGGGACTTTCAACAAAGATCTTACAAAGTGCAAGAGGGAAAGTAACAAGTTGATTTATACTAAGAGTCTGGCCCATGCCTCGGGCTTGAGCATTTATGAGGTTTTTTTTTTTTTGGGGGGGGTTACTTACTCTCTAAGGTTGTTTACTGAATATTCAAGAATGTAAATGTGCACTCCCAGAGCCAGATTATAGAGGGGAAATCTGTGAAAAGTTTTCTATCAAAATAAGGAGTTTTCTTTACCGCAAATGACAAGGGTGGAGGACATGATTTTGAGAAATATGATGCTACACCCAAATTAGATGTAATGATCTACACGGGCAAAACTTTATATTCTCCTAATATTGGTTATCATAATTGTTTTTCATTTAATTGATATCTTCCCCTTTTAGGACACTCAGAGTACTTTCCTGTAAAATTTTATGGTGGAATAATTTCAAGTAACTAAGAAAAGATCAAACTGCTCTTTCTCTCTTAAGGAGATATTTAATACATTTAATTGAAAGGGAGGCAAGTTTTTGGTGGAATCTTGTACCCAACACAGGGCTCTACTTCCATTTAAAGTTAGGTTAGATTGAGGGTGGGGGAGGGAACTCATGGAGAAAGTGGTAAATTATGGAAGTTCATCGTACAGTTCAGAAGAAAAACATACTATTTAGACTTCACAATGGAACACACTTAGAGCCAGTCTTAGGAATATATACTTTCTGAGAACTTGCTGAGCATTTAAAATGGTCTCTGGTTTGAGGTGAAGGAAAAAACCTGAAATAGGAATCTGGTCCAGCACCCTCAATGTCAAGGTCAAGATCGGAATGTCTGGGTTGGGAGTGATAGACTGACCAGGTTACCTGCTCGTCACATGTGGAGTCATCCCAATCTCCGTTCATGGCATTCAGGCTTGGATATTGGTGGAAGAAAATGCAAAAGACCCCATTATTCTCCACTAACAAAAAATAGCCTCCAAAGCAATTTTCAATTAGAAACTGTCAATAATTGTCTGTTGACAAAGATCAGTAGATAACTTAAAATAGATTGCTTCAACTGCGTGAATTCACAGAATCAAAGTTTCTTTTAATCATCAGAAGTTCTATAAACATTTCAATTTCAGATTGATTTATTTGAACATGAAAAAAATCAGGCACCAAATACAAAAATGTTATAACATAAATAAGATGTGCCAAGACTTTATTTCTTCAAAAAGAACAAGAAACAAAATTCTAGAATTGAAAATGATCATATATAATACCAAATTGCCACCAAAAACCTAGAGCATTGCCCCTTAAAGGAGGTACTTAAGCCTATTCAATACATTTCTAAATACTTTACAATTCCTTATCTCCACCTTTCTGTTATTCATGCAGAGATTGGGCTCAATAACAAACAGCACCCTAATAAAAAAGGTCTTAATACTCTACCCACTCCAGCCCCCCAAAATAGCAATCAATTTCTTTTCCATATAACCATTGTAAAAGAACCGTTTGTCCAAGAGTTGCTTCACTGAAGATTAAATGGATTGTTAACATTTCATCACAAAGCAAACAACCGTTTTTCATTGTTATTGATTTTAATGGAAACAATGCTCTTAACACTTTGCCTACAAATCATGAACTTTAAAAATACATATTTTGCAATTTTTTCCCATAGCATCATTTCAGAACTGCTGCAGTTATTACACCGCTATATAAATGTTATGGATAATTGCGATAATTATGAACTATATACAGCAAACAAATCAGCCTTTGCCTTCCAAAATTGTAGATGGACTATGGTTCTTTTAAGAAGCACTTTAACCATAAGTAAGCAATGCTCAACTGGCCTTACTCATCACCACTGTTTCAGACATAAGCTATCTTTTGAAAATATATAGATAGCTACTAGATAGATTGATAGGCAGATTAGATAAGTCATAGATACAAACATATATAGGTATATGGGTGATCTCTAGATAGAAAACACAGACATGCATCCTGCCACAATTTTCATTTTTATGTAAGGTAATAGAGAACTAAGGGACATAAAATTCATTAGGTTACCTTATGTTTATATATGTAGGGCAGGGATGATTAAATCCAGCTTCTCAGTCTTTGAAGTACAAGATTGAGATGTCATGGCCACTAACTGAATTGATCAGTAATATTTGATTTGCATGCCGAAAATCCAGGACAAACACATTTAAACTCGCAGTTAAACAACCATCTGAGATAGAGATAAAGAAAGGAGAGTCTTCCCAGATGGAAACTGACACTGTAATGAATTTATACTGTAATAGAAAAATAATTTAACAATTAAAAAAGGGATCTGAGTGAGTTATAAATACCAACAAACAAGATTTAATTTGCTCACATCTTCTCTTTGTAGAAGAAGGCTGTTACAAAACAAGAGAAAGGAGTCAGTGGTTCCAAAATTGTAAATTGTGTTCTTCTTTCAAAACAATAAAATTTTAATGCTAAAGCAGTTATAATCAAAAGCTGTACAGAACTTGTTAGAAAACATTTATCCATAAATATTGTTCAGTTCCCGGCACTTGTAGCAATAATTAAATTACAAACGATAAATATGGCATCAATGGATATGTATTTACAAAAAAAAAGTTATTACAAAAGGCAACTGTATACTAAACGTCACAATCTGTGTAGAGTAACATCACATCCTCAGCCTGAAAAAAATACTGAACAACAGTTTCGACCCTATTAGACAAAAATACATTCACAAGTGTAATGCTTTGAGGAAAAGTTCAAGACATAACAGGACTTTGGCACGGTTTAAGACTGTGAGAGTTTAAACAATCACCACTAAGGCGAAAAAGAATTTCCATCAGTTTAACATCACCACCACCAACAAGCCTTCTATAACTTCCTCTCGAGAAACAGGACAAGTGTTAAAATGAATTGCAGGAGTTTAAGAATGGGGTGTGCAGACAGCAAGAGGAAGGGGAAGAAAAAGCAGTGTAAAGATTTTGTAAAAAATCCTTCAAATGCCAAAACATATTTTCTAATCCTGAGAAAAGGGCATGGCTACTTTTGGATCTTGCCCAAAACCTTCCTGGACAATTGCAATTAACAAGATGTAGCCCTATATATGGCCTCTTGCCTTAAAACTCCATTTCCATCTGATTGGTCTCAGTTTTCTTTTAAAAATGCATTTGGTCCATTCTATAGTTAACAGGGTTTGTGTTTGTCCTCAGACGTACCATTCGTTAAAATTAGGAGGAAGTCCAGGGTTGTGGCTGGTGCTAGTTTGAACTGCAGAAGGGGTTTTAGTGGTATCTTTACTGTTTGCAGAAGCTATAGCGGGTGGAGTGGAAGATTCATAGCCTGAACTGGCAGCAGGGGAGGAATCTGACCCTTGAGATTCATGAACCTAAAATTAACATGTATATATTATAATGAATATAATTCCAACTGGCAATGTGCAAGCAAAAACAAGAGCAGAATTCGAGCACTGTAACAACAAGACCGCCCAGTGACCCACTTAAAAGAAAAATGCTGCTTTAAAAAAAAAAAAAAAATCCATATTACCGATGTCTAGAAAACCCGGAGATGTTCGCTAAAAACCAGTTTTGCTCCGAAGACTGGTATTATGGAAAAGGAATAAAGCACTCCGTTTTGGTCATGCCACTTCAAAAATGCTTTCTCCACGGATGGAGTGGGGTAAGCAGTTACACTGTGAGGTCCTATAAAATACTAAATCCGGGCCCAGGTTTCATCAAGCCCGTTTCGGCTTGGGAAAGCAGGTACAGAGAAGGTGGCACAGGGGCCCTGAGCGCTGCGAAGTCGCAGACAAATGTGTGGGAATCAGATCGCGCCCCTCGGCCCTATTGTTTTATCCGAAGCCAAAGAGCGAATGAACCACCCACCCCCGGGTTCGGCGCGGCTACTCTCGGTTCCCACAGCGGGCAGAGTCGGGAAGAGGCGGCCACGGCAGTCCCGCAAGCCTAGGCGAGCTCGGCTAGAGCTTCCCAGTAAACAACCGATTGTTCCCTCCGCTTCCTCCCCCTCCCAACTTTGCTCACTCCCGCCCCCACCCCGCCCGGTCCCCAAAATGGGTTCAAGGTGTCACTGCTGGAGCAAATCGGATTTAACGTGGAGGACAGAGGGTGGGCAGCGCGGGCGCTTCCGTTCCGCGGCCCGGCGTCGGGCCGAGTGTTTACAAACCGCCGACCGCTAATAAAGAGGTAATTACCTTCATGTGTTTGCGCAGGGAGCTCGGGTGCGTGTAGGACTTGTCGCACACTTTGCAGATATAGGGCTTGTCCGAGGTATGCACATGCATGTGCTTCTTACGGTCGCTGCTGTTGGCAAAGCGTCTGTCACAGCCTTCAAATTCACATTTGAAAGGTTTCTCACCTGCAAAAGGCAAAAACCCAAAGGGGGTAAAATACGGTCAGCGCCGGAGTTTCCCAGAGGCAAGCAGCAGGAGACTGAGCTCCCGGCGGTCTTCCCGGAGAGGGAGCGCCGACTGGGGGCTGCTGTTGAGAATCTATTTTCCCTGGAGAGAAATGAAGAGCGTAGGTTTAGCCCGCTAGGTTTGGGAGTGGTGGTCGGGGCGGGGGTGGGGCAGGGCCGGCCCAGAACCTCACCACGTCTTTGTTCTTGCAAGGAGGGAAAGCCCCTGGCTCCTCCGAAGTTTCTCCTAAGTTGTGTTTCCACCCCACCCGACCCAGGGCTCCCAATGCGCGGCCACGTTCCGCCACCACCTCGGCGATGTAACCGAGCCCGGCGGGACAATGGGCCCCGGACAGGACAATCCCGTTCAGCCTCTTTGTACCTTTTAATTTGCCTCTTTCAAATGCAGCGGTTTGGCTAAGCCCGGTATTAAAAAGCCTGGGTAGTCGTACTTAATGTTTGGGGGGGGAATATATATATATATATATAAATATATATATGTGTGTGTGTGTGTATATATATATATCCAGGGGGCTCCAGTTTTACAAGATGTTATGAACAACCCACGAAACTGCTTTAGCTTTCCTCCCGGAGGACTGAATTGAACCTGGAACTCCAAATAAAAATAGTTTGACAAAAGTATCAGTCATTTAATTAGGAGATGTGCCAATCAAGTGTAAAAAGGAGCGGAAGTAACCGAAAGTTAGTTTTCATTAGCATTTCTATGGTTGCCTTCCACGAATGTGTGCCGAGAGCTAAGTCGCTTGTAAGCAATATGCTCTCAACACATTCGGAGTCCCTTCACCGTAACCCAGAAAGGGAGACAAAAAGAGGAGGCGCCAGTTTGTTCCTGGGCGCGAGAAGGTCCCAATTAGTTCCTGAGACCGCAGAGCCCGGGAAGTTAGAACTCGGCAAAGGCGCCACGGGACAGGGAGGGCTAGGGGTGGAGGGTCACTGACAGCGCTTCTTTTTCGAGCGGCCGTTGCGGGGCGTCGCCCCTTTCCCTGGCCGCCACCTCTCTCCCTCGCGCTGTTAAGTCCGCTGCGTGACGGGGTATCGCCAGTGGAACCCACGCCCGCCTGCTTTTTCCCTTACCTGTGTGGGTTCTCTTGTGGATCTTGAGGTTTTCAGAACGGGCAAAGATCTTCCCGCAGCCCGGGAAGGGGCATGGGAAGGGCTTCTCGCCCGTGTGCACTCGGATGTGGTTGACCAGTTTGTACTTCGCCTTGAAAGACTTGCCCTCCCGGGGGCACTCTTCCCAGTAGCAGACGTGGTTGTTCTGCTCCGGGCCCCCCACATGCTCCATGGTGACATGTGTCACCAGCTCATGCATGGTGCTGAAGGTCCGGTCGCAGCTTTTCTTGGGCCGGCTCAGCTGAGCCTCGTCGATCCACTTGCACGACAGCTCCTGTTTGATGGGCTGCCGCATATAACGGAAGAAGGCGCCGGGCCCGTGGTGGGCCGCCACGTTCACGCCCATGTTCATGTTCATGGGGCTGTAGTTAGGAAACTGCGCTCCGGCCGTGTAGGGGTCCGTGCGCGGGCTGGCCACTGGACGGTATGGGTCAGCACGGCCGAACAGCTCCCCACGCAGCCCCAGGTGGACCTGGTTGTTGTCCACGTGCCCTGTGGGCGACGGGTGCCCAGCGCCCTGCTCATGCAGCCCAGGAAAGAGCAAGTAGCCAGGGGGCTCGGGGATGCCAGGTGGAGCATGCAGGCTGCTAGCCGAGCCGGCGAAGAGCCCATGCTGCCCGCCACCCGAGGCCGCCTCACTGAGCCCGGAGCTGCGCTGGCGGAACAGAAAGTCGCGCGTTGAGTTGAAGGCGGCAGAGGCAGCGCCGCCGTAGCTGGGCACCTGGCTGGCGTGGTGATGATGGTGGTGGTGGTGGTGATGGTGGCCCAGGGCGTTGGCGTAGCCCGAACCCTGCGGCGTGAAAGCCGAGCTCTGGCCTGAAGATAGATCGTGCGCCGCGGCAGGGCTCAGCTTGAAGGCAGCGGCAGCGGCTGCGGCGGCGGCGTGGGTTGTGTCCCCGAAGGGATTCAGCCCCATGCCTGCCGGCTCACGGTTGGGCATCTCGTGGTGGCGCGGCGCGCCGAAGCTGCCCACTCCCAGCCCAGGGAACTGCGGGCCTCCGTCCAGGAGCATCGTCATGGGTGGGACGTTCTGGGCACAGGCGATCCGGCCGAAGTGAGAGAGGGTATCGGCGAAGGAGGAGATCTCCGAAGTGCCGTAGTCGGAAAGGGGTGGCGGCGGTTGGACACTGCCGGGAGACCCCCAAGGCGCTACCAGGGGCTGCAACTTTCCGTCACTGCGAGAGTCTCCTGCAGAGGGGTAGGAGGGAGGAGGGGAAGAAAGAGCAGGGAGGGGGTGTTGGCGGGGGAGGAGGGAGGAGAAGGGAGGAGAAAAGACTCTGGGACTAGATCTGGTTTAACAAACTAACAGGCGCGCACAAAGAAAAATAAGCAAAATAGTAAGTGGAGGGCGGAGTTTGCCAATCCTGTCCCGGGCACCCCTCCTCTCCCCGAGTGCACAGAACCGCAGGGCCAGGAGGCTCCCTGGGTACCGGCCTCTGGGCTGGGCTGCGCCTAGTGGCGGAACCGGCTAGCGGCCGGCCGGCGGGCAGCGGGCAGTAGGCAGGCTCGGTACTCGCCGCTTGCCGCTCGCCGCGCAAGTCCCAGCCTCTTCGCCTCCAGAGTAATGTCCTTGGACTGATAAAGTCAATCACTCACTCCTCGCACATAAACCGAGCGGGAGGCCGCGCGGCGCGCGCCAATGGGGAGCCAGCTGGCCCGCGGTCACCTGACCCCCGGCCGGACCGCCCATTGGCCGCCGCGAGGCTGATTGGCAGCGCGGAGCGGAGAACATGGCAGCCGTGGCCGAGCGACCCCCGCTGATTGGGCAGCCGCCGGGTGCCTGGCAGGTGAGGCGGCGGCTGACGGGCGGCCGCAAGTGGGCTCCACCGGGCTTGAGTGGCTGCGGGGAACTGGGGCCGGCTCCAGCCGGCAAACGGCGGGACGCCGCCGGGCCTCTCGCGGGCCTCCCCCCACCTCTCGCGCTCGTTACCCGCTTTGGCCAAAGAAACTCTTTGCCCCACGAGGATCGGTCCCACTGTTGCGCCGTCGGAGGAGACGCGGTGCCCAACCTCCAGTCCCGCTTGGGTCCCCGCTGCCTCACCACCTTGAGAACATGTCCCCTCTGTAGCTTCAGGGCGCAGATCCTGGGGAGAACCCAGCATTTTCGCTCTCCCGGCCCAGCCGCTGCGTCCACCCCCAATCACTGCGAGTTCTAATGGCCTCGAGACCCCGGACCCAGGCCCAGATAGTTCGCCGTTTGTGCCCCCAACCTGTCGACAACTGTCCGAGACCCAAAGGAGAAGAAATTACAATTAGAGCTGATCTTCCGTACTTCCGTCTGCGCCAAGCGTTCACCCTTTAGTTTGTGAGCAGCGGCTGTACTTGCCGCTGCCCACTTCCCGAATTATACACCGGGCACGACACAGCAAACATATGCAACGCAGTAAACACAAGCACACAGCAAGAAACAAGCACACAGCACCGTAAACACAAGCGCACCACAGGAAACAAACACAACACATGAAATACACAACACAAGAAAGTAAACACATACAACACAGTAACATAAACTACGCACGACACAGTAAACACAGGCACACAACTAAACACAATAGAGCAAATACACATAACAGCAAGCATACCCACAAATACAAAACATGCCAAGAGCACTTTTAGCCCGTGTACACAAAACATGCACACAACACACTAAACACGTAATACACTAGACACTCAGTATCAGGGTGGTTTCCAAATCGCTAGGCTAATCAGCTTTGAATTCTCAACATTTTCAAATGCAAAAGTCGTGTTGGGGGGTGCTGATGCTGAATGGGGACTGTGACATAGAATTCTCTTTCCTCTGAACAGCCAAGGCTTTACTCTCTTCTACTCCTACCCGGAGAAGGTAAAGCATGTAGTGACCTCAGGGACTGCTTACCCCTTAAGGATTTGCTTCCAGGGGTGTGTGTGAAAGTCCTCCCCCGCCTTCTGTCTGGTGCGAGGTCTTTCTAGACATAATGACCAGGTTCAGGCAAGGCTATAAATTCACTCATTTTTCCTGCAAGGCATTTGCAAAGAATGCAGGAGAGTGAGAGTGGAAAGAAAAGGCAGAGAGAAAGATGGCTGTGATTGTCACATCCCTAGCCGGGCCAAGCCCCAAAGTCTGCGCCTTGAGGCAGCCTCACAGCCTGGCCGCCATCTCTCTGTAGGCAACAGAACATCTGATCAAGTTCAGAGGCGCCAGGAGAGACTGCCTCAAGCAGCGCTTTATAACTGCAGCCTTTCACTTCCTGCTCCCCAATCTGCCTGGCCCAGCCAACACTTCACCTTCTTTCTTAGCCAGTTTGCTGGGAGAAAACCCTACCGGTAGCACATCTTACCGTATTCACCCCCTCCCATCAAACTCGCCCCAATTCTCTCTCCACATCCAGAGCTCTCTCCCCAGGTTGGAAGGTGAGTTCACTGCTGACTTAAATTATTGCGTCTGCCTAACATAGGCTCTCCAAGAATGGTTTCAGTGCCTCTCAGCAGAGGGTTTCTTTGGGGGGTAGGGGGGCGCTGGTGTGTTCAGAGAACAAATATGCTTAAATCATGCAAATGAATCCCCTGGAGTCAGGTTTACAAAAAAAGGGGGATTGCCTTTCTTCCCCCCTCCCTTTCTTTTCACTTTCTCCTTTATTTCCTCTCTTCCCTCTACCTCTCTCCACCTCCCACTAACCCCAACAGCCCTTGGCCAAGTAGTTGGTTTGGAAAAGTTTGGATTTCCTCACTGAGCTGGTCCCGCGGACAGCGGTTCTCGAGACTGGGGGACCGGGAAGGGGCGGCTGTCGAGCTCTGGCCGAGCCAGCGCTGATGCGAGAGTTTCCGGGGAGTCCCGCCAGGTACCCCGAGAATCGAGGGCCTTGCGCGATTGCAACTGGGTGAAAGGCTCAGAAGGGGGGCAGACGAGGGAGCTCATCATGCCCCTATTTGGGAAGGGGTCTCGAGCTCAGGGCAGGGGGAAGTTGCCGCCGCTGACCTACCCGGTGCCCAGTGTCCGTTTTGATACGGCCACATTCCGATAATTAATTGCCTCCAGCACGTGCTCTGTAGTCCCTGGAACAAAAAGGCATAATTCAATTAGATCATCAACCGAGAAGTGGGGAGGTGGGGGCGGGGGGTTGGATGCTTGTTAAGGGGCAGACCTGAGGCGATTCAGCCAGGCCAAAATCCCGGGCAATGGAGCCCTTCCCGGGACAGCTGGGCCCATCCCGAGAATGCGGTTCTGAGGGGGTGTCGTTGCTGTGTGGGACGCAGGAGTCCCAGATGCGCGCAAAAGGACGAGGCTGGGGGCTTTGTGAACAGCAGGGCAGAGGTAGGCCATTTCTAATTCGGTTTCAGTTGGTTTGAGTGGGAGTTTCCTTATTTGGGGAGGAGGACCCCTGACCCTTAAAAGAGGGTAGAAAGCAAAATCCCTTCAGATAAAGCTAGTTACTGCACATGAAAACGAAGCCCCCACCCCCAACAAAGCAAATCACTGCTGTTGGGGACGAGGGGGGAGCGCGAAGTTTTTCTTATAACTTAGAGCTTCTCTCCTCCCCAGACTTGATTTTCAAGAGGAGACTCTGGGAACAACTTCGGGGAACAGGGCGCTTTGGGGAGCTGAGTCTGAGAACAGAGTGGTGTCTGAAGAGGGAAAGCTAAGAGGAGAAAAGTTTTTGCTACACACAGGCAGAGGTGAGGAGATGGAGACAACTCTCGTGTTCTCGTTTTTCAGGTGGAGACAGGAGTCACAGCTCTAGTCAGGGAGGACAACTCTAACTCAGGCTATAACTGTTCTATATAGAACGTGGTTCTATAACTGAGGCTCCCTCAGCAGCTTTGGCTTACTAGGGTTTACATGTGTAGTAGGCAACGTAAATTAACCAATAAATCTCTTTTATGTGTCCCCCAGTTGTATGTGGTCCAGTCTAAATATTCACATATTTGCATGGATGGGAAATATAATGGGATCCTTTCCCTCACACTGAGTTCAAACGGTAAATAGGAAAAAGATTCATTTTTATGCCCAAATCTAAAGTAGGAAATAAAATCAGAGAAACTGATCACTTCTAAACCAGCAAAGCTCTTGAGCCCGATTTTTAGGATCCATCTTGAAGAAGCAGTAGGGAAACAGAACGTCCTGAGGGGCAGTAGGGTAGTACAGGGTTCTTCGTACAACCCAGAGCCCAGCTCCACAGCACTTTTCTCTTCCGTCGAGCCTCCGAAAAAACAGAACATATACAGCACATTGTGTTATCATGCAGCATTTCTTTCTAAACACATTTTATGTGGTGGACATGAAATTATCCTGATTCGGTGACCTAGTAATTTCCTAAGTCCAAGGGAAACGCTGCGGTCTTTTCTTCTGTTTTGTATTTAGAAAAGACTTGCAATCTAACACTCGCAACATTTTAAAGACCCTTTAAACCCAGCAAGCGGATTTCCGTTCTGCCAAGGCTTCCTGATTTATTTCAATAAATGAATCTTTGAATCCAGGAAGGGAATTATTCCAAGACGCTGAATTTGGTGCCCCGTCTCTCCCTAGTGGAGCACAAAGTGTTTCTCATTGCAACATGTCCTTGAAACTCACTATTATTCGCCTTTTTTCCTGGTAAATGACACTTTCTTTACATAAATCCCCACCCTCTCTTCAGAGTCCCAGATCTTTTTAAAAGAAAAACTGCAAGTGGCAATAAAAAATGAAGGGAAAAGAAAGCTGGGAAAAGAATGCATTTTTAACTTCTCTTTATTTTTATGCTAAGATAAAGCCCTTAATTGGCATCAGGGGCCAAGCTGAACTATCGATTTCCAGGACCTGCTGACACACTCGCCAACAGAGTGTGTCTGCAGGTTGGCGAGTGTAAAAATCACACAGCTCCAGATTTTATTGGCCACGTCAGAATTTTCACTATGGTCCTATCATTTGACACATATTTTATAAGCCCTAAATACCTTTAAAATTCAATCAAGAATAAACAAATAGATATTGTTAATGAACCCCCTCTTTTCATTTTTTTGCCTTTGTCCTCTGAAATCCAAGGCATATTGTTGCCCAAAGTAATGAAATGCAAACCAGACAGGAATGAGACATTTTCATTGTACTTGTCAATCAGGGCTGTGCAGACAGATATATATACATATATATACTTGAACTTCAGAGACATAGGCTGAAGTGAATAGGGCTGAACTTGAAGAAGACAGGCAGGGAGTTGAACTAGAACTATCAGAACCCAGTTTGGAATTATAAAGGGAGTCCCTGAAATATAGAAAATGCAGTGAACCGCCCCACCCAGGTGGTAGGCAGTGGTCCTCAGGCAAATCTGAGTGAAAGGCTTATGATGAGCTGTGGCCTGCTGGGTCCTGCTGTCATGGAATACCTTTATCGCTCTGGGGGTGAGCAGGTGTTAGTCCCCATCTGCACTAGCAGTGGCTCCAGGTGCCAGGAGAGCAAGACACATTGAAAGAGGACTTCTTCCTTCCTTCTAAATCAGAACACCTTGTAGGTGGGGAGTGCCCCGGCAAGAGGAGAGGGAGATGCAGGCAGAGGCCGAGATACACAATGACACATTTGATTTATGTTTACAGGTCTTTCCCCAGACACCTGAAGAGATGGGGGAAGGAGAATCAATTTGGAGAGCCAAGATTGCCTGACATTTTGGAGCACACATTTACCCAGGACCCCCAAGTTCCTTGTAGCTGCAAAATGCTGTACTAGTTCTAAAATGTAAATTAGCTTCAAGGCAAGTGGAGAGAAGCCTTAGACTATTCTGAGATATTTGTTCATTCATTTCTTTGCTTTGAGAAAGAATCCTTCTGCAAACGTGATAGGCAGATATCTCTGGACCACATTATGGCTTCTGGCAGCAACTCTCATCCTTAGTGCCTAGATCTGGAGCCCCCAGCAACCATTTGTCCCCAAGCTACATTTCCTTAGTCCAGACCTATTCCACCATTTCATCTTCTTTCTGCCTTCCTCACTGAGGGGCAGAGGCCGCATTACCTAAATTATCTTTTCTTTTGCCCAAGCTGAGAGGAAGAATTCCTAATCCCTAGGAAAAATGCTGTCTCCACTCCCAAAGAACTTTGTGTAGTTCAGGAATTGCATTTTGTAAAATCATTGCCTGTTGCAATTTGCACTTGGTTTGTGGTTATTCATCTAGTCCTTTCCTAGTGAGGGGATGGGAGGAAAGGGCTTTGACATTAAAACAAAGCATAGGGCCTCTGTTTCCTCCCTTTTTTCTTTCCCCACCAACAAGATAGAGTGGGGGTAAATTAGACTAACTGCTGGTTTGGACGTGAATGGCAGACTATGGTCTGCAAACTGGAGGCCAAATCTGGCCCAGAGCCTGTTGTATTTGTATGGCCCCAGGAGCCAAGAATAGTTTTATTTTATTTTATTTTTAAAACATCTTTAAAGGGTTAGACAGCAGAAGTAGAAAAAGAAGAAAGACAAAAAAGAAGGTGGGGGAGGAAATTATGCTACAAATACTAAATGTTGTTTGAAAAGCCTGAAATATTTTATATCTGGCCCTTTACAGAAAAAAATTGCTAACCCCTTGACTAGGGGTTGGACTGTAGTGTCAGCAGAGGCTAGGTATTCTTGACCAGTAGATTTTATCCACCATCACCCTCCTAGATTTCCAGCTTCATTTTGCATATGGCTTGATTTTTTTTCCCCCAGCCCCATGCCTTAGTTATTTTGGGGGATAATTTTGACTTTGGAGAAAGGGAAAAAGTAGTCAAGGGAGGAAGAGTCATCAGGAGAAAGAGGGGATGAGAAGAGAGGAAAAAGAGTTGTGAATATCTCAATCAGTGACTAGGTGACCTCTGACCCTGAGGGTGGTTTTATTGTCTTTCTTCTTTGGCTAGAGATACATAGTTTATTGACCCTTTCTGCGTGACTGAGCCCTCAGGGGCAACGACAGCTCCAAACCAAGCCAGGCATGTGAGGCCAGGAAGCCTGAGGGAAGTGACCCCAATTCCCTAGGCCTGAGGGGGTTGGAGGAACAGAGAGATCAACTCCCTCCCAACTCAACTGCCCCTCATCAGTGAGGGCCTAGAGTTCACCCAGCTCCTCTTCTCACCCAGAAACACTCCCCTCCCTTTCTTCCCAGGATAAATGCCATCAGCTGGTAGGCTTGGGCAAAACATTTATGCTCCTTCTCTGCACTCTTCCCCTTTAAACTATAAAGATTTGTTATTATAAAGATTCCAGGGTAGGCCAGGCACGGTGGCTCATGCCTGTAATCCCAGCACATTGGGAGTCCGAGGTGAGTGGATCACTTGAGGTCAGGAGTTCGAGATCAGCCTGGCCAACATGATGAAACCCCATCTCTACTAAAATACAAAAATTAACTGGGCATGGTGGCAGGCACCTGTAATCCCAGCTACTCGGAAGGCTGAGGCAGGAGAATCACTTGAACCCAGCAGACTGAGGTGCAGTGAGCTGAGATCGTGCCACTACACTCCAGCCTGGGCGACAGAGCAAGACTCCCTCTAAAAAAACAAAACAAAACAAAACAAGAAAGGGATTCCAGGGTGCTCCCAACAACCCAACTTACTAGCTACTATCTTAGCTGGTCCCCTTAGGTATGTCTCCCCTTTCCCTTTTCTTTCCTCCCACTCCAGCCCTATTAGAAATTTCTCTTTAAGGCTGCATAATTCTCAACCCTTGCCCCTCAGACTCAGCTTTGGTAGATTATATTTCACTTTTTGAACCTAGTCCAGACTGGCAAACAATTCTTTCAGACCCAAATAGCCACTCACACAGGTAATGTTGCCAAATTTAGCACATCAAAAACTCATGACACTCAGTTACATTTGAATTTCAAATAAACAATTTTTTCTTAGTTTAAGTATGTCCCAGTGATTGCCTGGGAGATACTTATACTAAAATATTCTTTATTGGCAATTCAGATTTTATAGGACATCATATATTGTATCTGGCACTCCTACTTTCAGGAGTATGGTCTAGACAGGCTAAATTGTCATACCCAATGGAGCTCTCACCAAAGTGTAGCCTGAGCTTGTGCCATTTGCCAAGAGTTTTCCTTTCTCCACCTAGGGTTTTCCAAAGGCTCCATTTGTGGGAAAATCAACTTGGGGACAGGGTGGCCCTGAAGGCCCAAGAAAGGCCCCTGGTGAAATTTCTGTTCTGGCTCAGTGGGTCTGTCCTTTCTCATCAAGAGGCCCAGGAGCTACCCTGGCTAGATTGTTACCACAGGACTGGCAGCAGGGTGCTATTCCCAAACAGTGACTAATTGTGCCTGCTTCTGTCCTATCCCCTGAAGGAAAGCCCCTTGCGCTACTCACCATGAGGTCTGGTACACTGCAGACATTGAGTACTAGCGTGCTAGGGACCTTAAGATCCCACACACTACAGGTCTCAAAGTTCCATTCATTGACCTGATCCTCCTGCCACCCCTGCGGGACCTGAGATGGGTGTTTGCCTTGCATGTTCTTTCCTATTTTGCTCAGATTGTGTGAGCCTGAGACCCCCTTCCCTTTGCTCCCTAGGGTTCAAGTTTCACCAAGCCTGAAAAATCCTCCTCACCTTGCCGCCCCTTGGTCCTTCTTTCTCTCACTTTAATGGGGATGTCTTCAAGGACAGAAGAGCTTGATTTCAGCAAGAATGCCCCTATGGGCCCTTGAGGGCTATAAACAGGTGGAATCCTCAGATCCAGAGCCTGTGGTCCCTTTGCTTAGCCCTGCCCTCCCAACCTCGATACACAAACTTCAGTCCACACTGGGCTGTGCAGAGACCCCTCTCGAGCCATCTAGGGCTGAAGGTCAAGTTTTCCCGAGGACCAAGGACAGAGTTTAGCAGGTTTTATCAGCAGACATCCGTTCTCCTCTTCCCCTGTTCCCCACCCTCATCATACATTCCTCCATGGAAGCTCTTATCTATATACCCATTAAATGAAAGAGGAAAAACACATGGCCTAGAGTGCCCTTTTCCTCACTCCTATCAGTACAAGTTCCAAGAGCTGAACCTGTCAGCAGCTCAGTGGCCCCAATCATTCCAGGAGACGCCTCTCCCCCATCACTTAAATACTCCTGTCCCACTTTAGAAAATCTCATTAGTTCTTACCTCTTAACTCTTTCTCCTTTTTAAGGTGGTTTTAGGCTCTAAGTTTGTTTGGAGCCAAGGGAGCTTCCACTGCCTACTTATGCAAACTGAAGTTTTTGGTAGTTTTCGTAGCCCATAACCACTAGTCGTAGTGCACATCTGTACACACTTGCCTATTTTCCTTCCTTCCTTCCTTCCTTCCTTCCTTCCTTCCTTCCTTCCTTCCTTCCTTCCTTCCTTCCCTCCCCCCCTCACTCTCTCTCTCTCTCTCTCTCTCTCTTTCTTTTTTTGACAGAGTTTTGCTCTTGTCACCCAGGCTGGAGTGCAATGGCACGATCTTGGCTCACTGCAATCTCCGCCTCCTGGGTTGAAGCGATTCTCCTGCCTCAGCCTCCCAAGTAGCTTGGAATATAGGCGCCCACCACCACACCCAGCTAATTTTTGTATTTGTAGTAGAGACGAGGTTTCACCATGTTGGCCAGGTTGGTCTCAAACTCCTAGCCTCAGGTGATCCACTCACCTCGGCCTCCCAAAGTGCTGGGATTACAGGTGTGAGCCACCACTCCCAGCTTCTCCTGAGTTTCTAATATGCCCCTGGGTATGGAAGGGAGCCCATTTTCTTTTCTTTCTGTTTTGTTTGTTTGTTTTGTTTGTGTGTGTGTGTTTTGATGGAGTTTTGCTCTCATCATCCAGGCTACAGTGCTTTGGTGCAATCTCAACTCACTGCAACCTCTGCTTCCCAGGTTCAAAGGATTCTCCTGCCTCAGCCTCCAGAGTAGCTGGGATTACTGGTGTCTACCACCACATCCGGCTATTTTTGCATTTTTAGTAGAGATGGGGTTTCACCATGTTTGCCAGGCTGGTCTCAAACTCCTGACCTCAGGTATCTGCCTTCCTTGGCCTCCCAACGTGCTGGGATTACAGGCATGAGCCACTGCGCCTGGCAGAAGGGGACCCATTTTCTTAATGCACACACTTAAAAGCTCTAGCTACCACATGATATCTTGTTTTTGTGATTCTCAATTAGAGAGTTATATTGCAATATTTAGTTTCTGCTATTAAATTTCACATCCCCTCCCTTGATTTGAGAGGGGGGAGAAGTTGCCTGCCCTCTGTTCCAGAAGCAATTGAGTAGAACCAGAAACTCTAGCTCCACATTGGAGTTTCCTGGGAATCTTTGAAATATTCAGATGGCCAGACCAACCCCAGAGCTTCTGACTTACTTGGTCTGGGGAAGGATGCCATGGCCCTATTTTTGAAGGTGATTCTAATGAGGGAGCCACTGTGTTAAAGTTAGTTAATATCTAGAGCCTCTTTGCTCCTACCCTGCAGCCTTCCCAGGCTTACATTCTTGGCCCTGGCAATACCACTAAGGTCTAAAAAATGCTTCAACTAGAAGTGCTCTAAGAATAAACTTGGGGTTCCCACTCCAGACTGCTATCTCTATCTATTTCTTTTGCCTATCAGATGTTTCCATGAAGAAAAATCCCACCTTCAACTTCTACGTTATTCATCCTGCTTTTTAGAAATGACCCTTGTCCTGATATGAGGTGGAAGAAACAAAGGTCTGGTAAAGAAATGATATACTCATGGACCTGGAACCATTTATTTTATTTCAACTAAAGGGCTATACTTTTGCTGTTGCAGAATGAAATTTCCCCTGTAAGACAGTGAGAGATGAAGCTACTTGATGAAAAGGGCTGTTCTAATTCTACTTCTCCCCGATTTCAGCAGATCCACTCCTGACCTCCTTCTAGAAGAAAGAAGGGGGGTGGGTATGGAGAGCATGCCATCTCATTAAGAATTGTTCCCCAGTGATATTTCCTTTGCTGTTTCTCCCCTTACCCTAGATGGAATCCCAAGAACTGGTGAGGGTAACCTTATGCCTCTCAATTTCTAGATGATTGCAAAAACCAGAACTGTCCAGGTATCATGCAGTTTGGTTCAGGCTTTGAGGACAGCTCCCAAAAGTTGTGGAAGGTGGGGAGAGATGGGAGCAAGTAAGTTGCAGAGTAACTTGAAACTGAACCCTTTTTTCCCCCTTGGAAAAACTTTCTATTCACACAAGCAATACATTAGCTGCTTCACTCTTCAAATTATTTTATTTTATCTTTAGAGACAGGGTTCTCATTCTGTCACCCAGGCTGGAGTGCAGTGGCATGATCACATCTCACTGCAGCCTTGACCTACCAGGCTCGAGCAATCCTCCTGCCTCCTGCCACCCAAGTAGCTGGGATCACAGGTGCATGCCACTATGCCTGGCTATTTTTTTTTTTTTTTT
>NW_012117389.1:229119-229603 GCF_000951035.1 Colobus angolensis palliatus | reverse complement strand
TGGAATGTAGTGGTGCAATCATGGCACACTGCAGCCTCAACCTTCTGGGCTCAGGAGATCTTCCTGTCTCAACCTCCCAAGTAGCTGGAGACTACAGGCGCACACCACCATGCCCGGCTAATTTTTGTATTTTTTGTAGAGACAGAGTTTTGCCATATTGTCCAGGTTGGTCTCAAACTCCTGGGCTCAAGCGATCCACCCACCTCAGCCTCCCAAAATGCTAGGATTACAAGCGTGAGCCACTGTGCCTGGCTGTAGTGCTTCTTTATTTTTATTCAAACATGCCTCTCTTGGTTATGCCTTTTCCTACTCAGATGTGTTGCTGGGACAAATACCCAAATGGAACTATTATAAAAAGAGTCCGCTGGGTGTAGTGGCTCATGCCTATAATCCCAGCACTTTGAGAGGCTGAGGCGGGTGGATCACTTTAGGACAGGAGTTCAAGACCATGGCCAACATGGTGAAACCCCATCTCTACTAAAAA
>NW_012117389.1:226648-228378 GCF_000951035.1 Colobus angolensis palliatus | reverse complement strand
GGATCACCTGAGGTCAGGAGTTTGAGACTAGCCTGACCAACATAGTGAAACCCCATCTCTACTAAAAATACAAAATTAGCCGGGCGTGGTGGCGCATGCTACTTGGGAGGCTGAGGTAGGAGAATCGCTTGAACCCAGGAGGTGGATGTTGCAGTGAGCGAAGATCGCTCTATTGCACTCCAGCCTGGGCAATAAGAGCAAAACTCCATCTCAAAAAAACACAACAAAGCAAAACAAAACAAGACAAAATTAGTCGGGTGTGGTGGCACATGCCTGTAATCCCAGCTACTCAGGAGGTTGAGGCACAAGAATCGCTTGAACCCAGGAGGTGAAGGTTGCAGTGAACCAAGATTGTGCCACTGTACTCCAGCCAGGGCAACAACAACGACAAAAGAGTCCATGTTTTCATGAGGAAAAAAGAAATAAATTGAATTCATTATCTTGGAAAGTGCCTTCTTTTATATTCTATTTGTGTCCTTTCCTGCTGCAACATATAGTCTTTAAGATCAGAAAGTCCATTTAATATTCCTTATATTTCTCATTAAAACAGACTTTAAAATTATGTGGTAAAAATTTGAGGCTCATTATTATTTTTAACTTCACAATTCCATAACTCCTCCACAACACACACAAACACACACACACACACAGAGAGAGAGAGAGAGAGAGGGAGAGAGAGAAGGCTAGCTATGGAAAAGCACTCTATAGCTCAGTGCCATACATGAGCTTTACTTCTTGAACTATGGTTTCATTCTGTGGCCATGGTGGGTTTAAGTCATTATTTTGAATGTAATGTTCAAATGAATTGGGAAGCAAACTGCTCTGGGAGTTGGCTTGGCACTACTTTGCCATCACACATGTCACTTAATTTTTGTTGATTGCTTTTATAATATATGTACATCACAAATAATTTAAAGAAAAAGGCCCCTCCAAGGATAATACAATGGAGAGCCTATATTGTGCATATGCCCTGTAATATTGACTTTTGTGATTCATAGAAACCACATATTAAATGATTTATTTTGATTATTATCAAGTGATCTTTGCAGTTGTTTTAAAGGTCCATCCAGTTATAATCATATGCTGCTTATGTGTGCTATTGCTATTACATGGGGAGGGTGTATATGATTTAAAATGGAGTCTGGCTGAGCATGGTGGCTCACGCCTGTAATCCCAGCAGTTCGGAAGGCCGAGGCATGCAGATCACTTGCGGTCAGGAGTGCAAGACAAGCCTGGCCAACATGGTGAAACCCTGCCTCTACCAAAAATACATAAAAAATTAGCTGGGTATGGTGATGTGCTCCTGAAATCCCAGCTACTCAGGAGCCTGAGGCAGGAGAATCACTTGAAACCAGTAGACAGAGGTTGCAGTGAGCTGAAATCATGCCACTGCACTCCAGCCTGGGTGACAGAGTGAGGCTCCATCTCAAAAATAAAAATAAAAAATAAAATAAAATGGAGTCTGTTCACTTGGGGTCAGGAGTTCAAGACCAGCCTGGCCAAAATGATGAAACTCCATCTCTACTAAAAATCCAAAAATTAGCCAGATGTGGTGGCGCACACTTGTAATCCAAGCTACTTTGGTGGCTGACGCAGGAGAATTGCTTGAACCTGGGAGGCAGAGGTTGCAGTGAGTTGAGATCTCGCCATTGCACTCCAGCCTGGGCAACAGAGTGAGTCCCTGTCTCTAAAACATTAAATAAATAAATAAATAAATAAATAAATAAAAT
>NW_012117389.1:213692-226598 GCF_000951035.1 Colobus angolensis palliatus | reverse complement strand
AATAAATAAAATTGAGACCACTACCCTGAGGAGCATAATTTCAAAATTTCAAACATTTACACAAATCTCAATGTCTTTTTTTTTTTTTTTTTTTTGAGGTGAAGTCTCACTCTGTGGCCCAGGCTACAGTGCAGTGGCCTGATCTTGGCTCACTACCAGCTCCGCCTCCCGGGTTCACACCATTCTCCTGCCTCAGCCTCCCGAATAGCTGGGACTACAGGGCCCTGCCACCACGCCCGGCTAATTTTTTTTGTATTTTTAGTAGAGACGAGGTTTCACCGTGTTAGCCAGTGAGGATGGTCTCGATCTCTTGACCTCGTGATCCACCTGCCTCAACCTCCCAAAGTGCTGGGATTACAGGCGTGAGCCACTGCACCCAGCCTACAAATCTCAATGTTTAAACAAAAATGTTAAAAAATATTAGGTGGGAGAAGCAACATTGCAGACCTCTTCGGGTAGTCAAACAGGCCATAGAGGCAGCCCACGGCTCAACCTGCTTTCTGTTTCATTGCCTTGAAAGGAAAGACATCTGGAGAAAATTTTCCTCTGAGCAAAAGGTGGAAAGGAGGCACCCCAGTCACATGGTGGTTGTCCTCATCTCCCTCCCTACTCTCCCCACCGCCGCCCCGCCCAAACACACTAAGCAAAAAACCTTGACTCAGTCTCTTCCATTCCCAGTTTTAGTAGAAGAAATACATTTGAACAGGAGAGAAAGGCTTATGTCCAGTCCATGAATTTACTGGGTTGTGTTCTGTGGTTCATTTAGGAGGCCACATCTGCATCTCTTATCTACACCTCCACTCCACCTTCTCACCAGACTCTGTAGGTTTATATTATCTTCAGATCTCACCAGCAGAATTAACAAAACAATGCCCTCTGATTTTCAGGCCACAGCCTGCCTACCATCACTATCTACTGGCCTGAGCAGTAAATACTGTTGACAGAGTACTGCATGCGCTGACTCTATGCCAGGCTCAAGCGCTGGGTTAAGGCTGAATGAAGCCGGGTCTCTGGGGTGTGTGGAGCAGAGAGGGTGGTTATTGGTAGAACCGAAATCTGCAGAGGTTTCCATGAAGTAATCGTGTCGTAAGTACGAGTGAGAGTGGGGTGTGTGTGTGTGTGTGTGTAAGAACAGGCTTAGGTCCACAACGCATTCCACCATTAGCTTAACTCTCGTCTTTCTTGAGGCGCCACTTTTGACAGCGCCTGCGGCGCCCGCGCTTTCAGCGAGCGGATGCTTGCGTAGTCTCTTCTTCCTGTTGGTCAGGAATCAGAGAATCCGCTACTTTGGGATCCAAGGAGGGCTAAGTAGCTGGAAATCGGAGCCCGAAAGCCGAGGAGACGGCAAGAACCGCAGGGCTCATCCTGGTGCCTATCGCTCCCCACCACCCTGGCGACCAGCGAGGGCTTGGGAAGGTGGTGCAGGTTGGATGGGGCGGGGGGCGGGGGGGACACCGGCTGCTGGCTAGAGCTCGAGGGGAGGGGATTTGAGGTTGGCGCCATGCCCGAGCTATTCGCATTGCCTTGGTCCCATTCGTTTCCCCGGGGGAGAACCTCCTCCCCTTCCTTTCCTCCCCGTCCCCTCCTTCTCCGCCTCCGTGGGGCGCTCAGGTCCCGCCGCTTTCCGAAGCCCCAACGCCTCAGTCTGCCTCTCCTGGCCGCGAGGGCACAGGAGCCTGCAAGCTGGGCTCTGGGGCCAGCCAACCTTCTTGTTTTTCCAAAAGGGAACGAAAGGGCGCAGCGCCTCGCCTTCTTCGCCTGCCACCGCTCGAGAGGGACTGTTTAATTAAAGGAAAACCCGCAATGTATACGACAGATAAAAGCAACGCGCAGAATAAACTAATTAAAACATTGTGTTTGCAACACATTTTATTTCTCTCTTTCCTTTTTTTGATCTTCCCTGTGTTTTAAAGAAATGTCATCGCACCATAAAGCAAGCCGTGAAACGCTATTTCCTTATAGTGTGCGGCGCTTTTCAAAGGCTAGTGTGATATATTTTAGAAAAGGGATCCTGCTGTGAAAGCTTGCGTGTCTTCCCTTTACCAAACTAAGCTCTTGTCAATCACGCCGAGCTCGGTCCAATCACCGAGATCCTTTTTGGAAAGCAGCTCATCCCGCTGTGCTTTTATACCGCGCTCCGCAGCCTGTTTTGATGCATTTTTACCAGCACGTCCAGGGGAATGAATGATGAGGCCGCGGACACTGCTGGCCTGGCTCCCCGAGCGCCCGCCCGACCCTAACGAGGCGCCGGCACATTGTGCGCGGCCCAGACTTTCTCACGTGGCGGTCACTTAGCGGGGTTACCCCGACGTCAACGAGGGTCACTGCTGGTGATCCGGCTTATAAGGCCGCGCAATCTCCTCTTCCTGGCCGCTAGGGCTTGGATTCGCGAGGCTTAAATAGCCGCTCTCCCGGCCCGCCTGCCGGGAAAGGCAAGACCAGGTGCAACCTGACACTGCACCTCGACCACCAGGAGCTGAGGCTCATCTTTAAGATGCACCTCCTCTTCAGAGCTATGGCGGGGAGGAGTCAGGGCCGGTCACTCCCATGTAAGAGGTGTCTCTGTCTTGCCTGGCCCTGGCTTAGGTTAGGGCTCTGGTTTGAACAAGCAGCGGGTCTCTTCTCTCTTCCCTCTCCCTACCCGTAGTTTGCAGGAACTTCCCCACCCTTCCGAGAGAGGCCGTCCCCACCCCGGAGGGGCCACGAAATGACAAGGGTCTTGGCAGAGCTCAAAGTCCTGAACCAGAGGCCCAGCTAGAGACGCCCACAGGCAGGACGGAACCGGTGCCCCCAGGCCAGGCCAACCACACATTTCCCCAGTTGGGACGATTACTGGCCTAAGGGACCACGAAGCCTTAGGGTAGGCGCGGGTGGCACTGAATGGCCAAATATAAACTTGGTAACTCGCGGCGGTGAACCCACGGGAGAAAGGGCCCTATAACCCCCGCCTTCCTCTGATCCAAGGAAAAATTGGCAGGAGCCTCCAGATCCAGATTTCTGCAGATTCCCCACCTCCCCGACAGGGCTGAGGGCGCGCCCCGCCGGGGTGATGTGGAAGCTTTTGATCGTCACATTGGCTTCCAGGCTCCCGGAGGAGAGACGAGGGAGGAGGCTTTGTGGTCTGCCTTTCAGGCAGCGCTGGAATCGTTGCCTGCTTTTGTTTCCCGTTTCACATCGAACTTGAACCAGGAGAGTGCAAACTGCTAAGGTCTGCAGGGGATGAACAAGTGGAAGCTGTGTGAGATTTATTCGTTTGTATAATAAGCCAAACTCTGCATTTTGAAATTGTCTTCCAGTGCGACTCACACGTCTATTCGGCTACTTGGTCTCATGTCTCTCTCTCATGCACACTAATACAAGCACTCCTTGGCCTCCAAGTACACAAGCCTTCCGAGCACATGTACGATTTCCACGGGACAATGACTACTAACCCTTCCCCGCCCTCCCACTCCATCCCCAGCGCCCAGGCGCACCTTTATCTCCGACCTGCCAGTTTCTTTCTCTAGCATTCCCAAAAGGACTTACCATTTGTTGACAGGGGTGGATCCTTATGGGAGCCGAGGGCTAGGGGAGTACTCAGCTCTCCGAATTTTTGCTCGCCCCCACCTATCCCCAGGCTCTCTCGCGCTCTCTCTCTCTCGCTCTCCCCCCGCCCCCCACCCCCGCTCTCGGAAATCGCTGCCCATCCCGATTCATTCCAAAAACGTGGCTTCCGTAATGACTACATCCTTAGGCTAGCCCTATAGGGAGGAGAAGAAACCTTAGCTCCGCTTACAGCCTAGCTTCCGAGTCCAGGTCTACACCGTAGTTGGGTCGTGGACTATCTGTAATCCCCATCCCAACCCTGCCAGGTGTTCTTCTGTTCCCAGGGGCTCCCCTCATCTTCTCCCTATGGCCCTGTTCCGTGGAGAGCAGGCCCTGCCGGTTAGTAGCTTTTTTAGAGTCTCCTCCGCACACTCCTGCGCGCAGGACCACCGGGTGGAAGAGAGGCGCACCCCATTCCCAATAAGGAGAAAACTTGCTCCTGCCTGGTGCACCCAAGACTCGCCGGTATCTCCTGGGAGGGTTGAGGAGCCCGCCGAGAAGCCTGCCTCTGGCTGTGTGGCTCTTTGCAGTTTTATGAGACAAAGGGTGGGTTTTTGCAATAGCCTTTGGCGAAGTCTGCGAGTACGGAAGTGGCCCCACAGCTAGCAGTTCCAGAGCAAGCGACGGGGGCCGGCCGCAGAAGCTTGTGCGCCAGCGGATGCAGGCGCGAGGGGTTTCATTTGTCTTAGTGTAGCAAGTTTACAGGTCCTGAGACTTTGCTGTGACTCTCGGACCACGCCGGTGTCTGTCTCTGAGCTACATATCACTCGGAAATTTCTAAAATGCTGGGTGCAGTGGGGATCGGTGTGAATTCGTTTTATATATTTATGTAAAAAACAAATTTCTGAAAATAATCAGTTATTTTAATGCGGGGAATTATTTGTTGCCTCCAGAGAATACGTTGTTACCCTTCTTATATATTGCTTAGCGGCTCCGTAGGCTGGGGTGAGAGCGTTTAGGTATCTATTTCCAGGCGTAAGCCAGTTCAAGTGTGAACTCGACGGCTGTAATAGGCAGTCTGCCAACAGTTGTGACTGGGAGATCAGCACTCACGCGCATATGGGTGACCAGCTCTGGGCCTCTGGGAAGCCTGTGGCCACCTGAACACAGGCGGAAGAGCAGGAAGAAACGCCGGCGCCAGGTCTGACCCGAGCAGCCTCTGCCGCGGGCCAGATGAGAGACCCTAGCACGTGCCCTTCCTGGGCTTTCTCCACGGCTTGGGTACTCGCCCCGTCCTTGCCGAGGGTTCCAGGGCTAAGCCAGAAAGCCTAGACCAAATCCAGGACCGTGCCGGAGAGGCCGCCATTAGCATATTTCCCCGGCAGCCGCGCTCTCCCCGGCTCGCCGCAGAGCCCGCCTGCGCCACCGCAGTCCGGGAGCCGGCTGCTCTTAGGCCCAACCCAGAGGAGCAACTGGCAACTATGGCCGAGACCAGGGAGCTCGGAAGGTGTATGCCGTCTACCTTAGGGAAGAGACAGCGTCACATATCATTCAAATTAGAATCCGGAGCTGGCTTCCAGTCTCACGCTCCTACAAGTTGGTTCTGCACATTCTGTACATTCTGTACAGTAACTGGTCTCCTGCCGTAAACTTGGACTTACCCTGCTTTTGTTGGGAAATGTATGGACTCCTGCTTGTCCTCTTTACCCCCATTACACAGGTTTGTCTGAAAACTTGTTTTGAGCCCATCTGTTCCTCTAAACGGACTTTCTCTCCTACCACCTCCTCTGTCCCCAGAGCCTTGCCCATGCAGTAAGTTGTCCCCAGCAGCAGTTGGAAGTTGCTGGGGTCCTGGCGGTGCAGACTCCCCACCTACTCCACCTCTACTCCCTAAGCCCAGCGATCCCAAAGGCCAGGGGTGGCCTCTTTTCAGGGGTGGGGAGGGGACCCAGAGGCTCCCCCTGGAAGGTCTACCTGGCCTTCCCTGGGCTTTCACTTAAAGGGGCCAACCACACCCCCTCTTTGGGGGTGCTAAAGGGTCACTTTACTCTTGGACTGCTTCTTCAAAAAGTGGGAACGTTAAAATGTTTAAAAATAAGGCGATCCAAGGTCTTGCGAAAAAGCAGAGTCTGACTCCGGAGTGGACCCAGCCAGCTCCTGGGGTCCAAGGGCGAGAGGGCACAGCTCTCAGCCTGCCTTTCCAGTGTTGAGCTAAGAGCTCACTCTCCGGTTGTGAAACTGACAGTCGAGAACACCGGACACAAGTAGTTTCTTTCCTGAGCCGCGTGATCATTTCTTCAGTTGGGCCCCTTCTGCTCTGCATGCCAGAAAGAGGCAGGAGGTGAGGATTCCAGCAACCTAAGTCCTTGCCGGGCGGGGCGCTCCTCTGGCGCGGTAGTGCTCTCAGCTACCCGGCAGTTGCGCGGCAGTCCCCGCCGCCGCCTCCTGCCACGCACCTATTTCTCGGGTCGCTTTCCCCTGCCTCGGCACTGCCCATCCCATCCCAAGAGACGGGTGGGAGAAACGTGTCCTCTTCCGTCCCTGGGGTCGAGGATCCAGGATCAAGGATCCAGGAGCAAGCTTGGTGCAAACACTTAGTGCTATGCACAGGAGGCCTTCCGACTCTCAAGGGCTCCAGCACGTCCCCCTGCCCCATCTACATCTTCAAATCTGGCCTCAAAAAGTCAATCCGCTCACCCTCTCAGTTCTCTTTGCCCAGTGCACCAACTGGCCCTTCTGCCCTTTGTGCTTGTAGTTTTTCTAGACTTCCATGTTCAACTAGTTGTACACCATTAACATCTGCTTCCAGCCAGATTGAAGTCGCTTCCTTACCCAGCTTGTCCCCGGGGTGCTACAAGCCTACGTGGTGAGAGGCAAGCTTCCTGGGAAGTCCCCTGACCTCCTGCGAGCGGCCTCTAGAGCATGACTCTGGCACTGTCCGGGAACCCTCTGTGGCCCAGCTGGGGAACGCGCATAGTCTGTGGGAAAGTTACAGGACGCACCTGGCAGCTGGCGAGTCACCGAACCCGAGGGACCGAGGCTGTTCAGAAAATGCCTTATGTTCCAGAGCTCTAGGCGATGATTATTGGTATTTCGAGGGCGCTTGGGTCCACATCTAGCTTGGGTCTTCAAAGGGCGAGGTCAAGTGTAGATAAGGTAGTACCTAGACTGGGTTTCCCGGAGCCATGCCGGAAGACTTGGGCACAAGGAACGTTTGGGAAAGAATTGCGATGTGCCTGCTAGCACGACCTCCACCGTCTCTTCGCGGAAGCAGCCTGCATTCAGTCTGGACTTGAGGGTCCCTAGCTCCAGGAGAAGGAATGAGCACACCTTTTTTGATTTGGAAAGGTTAAAGCAGGAAAAGCCCAGCGCTGGAGCATCTCAAGGCAAGGTGCTGAGGAGACAGTGAGTGAGTGAGTGAGTGAGTGAGTGAGTGAGTGAGTGAAGTATTGCTCTAGTACTATGCATGTCTGGCGCTGGTCTGGGGTGTCCTGAGGGGCTTTGTGACAAGAACCCAAGGATACTCTGGGGGAAACAGTAGCTTCAGCTGTTAGTCTACCTGGGCATGGGGAACGGTGGCCCATCCTGTCCCCACCTCAAAATGCCCCATTCCTACAAAGTTTTAACTGACTCTCACCCTCTGTGCCAGGCTGAGCTTATGAGGACTCCAGTTTGACCTCTCCAGTCTACCACAAACACCTTTCTCTCTCTCTCTTACACACACTTCATTCATTCATTCACTTACTCACTCATTCTCTCACTTTCTCAAAGGTCTTGTGGTCAATGCACAGGCTTTTCTGTCAAACAATTTTAGGAGGGTTTGAATCTCTACTTCTTGCCACTAACTAGCTTCCTGACCTGGGACAAATTACTTAAGAGCTCTAAACCTCAGTTTCCACATCTTCAAAAGAAAGTGAATAATGGTGACTGTCTCTACGGTTTTCAGGTGAATTAAATTAAATAGAGCAAGCAACACAAAACAGTAGCAACTCAGTGGTAGTTATTAACATGAATAAAGTAATTTCTGGTAAAGTGGCTCCCTCTGTAATGTGTCAAAGCAAGCAGAGTGGCTCAAAGTGGTTAATGTGCTTCACTGTATTCGTGGAGTCTTGGAGAGAAATATATTAGATGAAGCTACTTTTTAAATCCCTTCCAAGCATGAGTTCATGATGATGGCATCTTATCCCACCTGCCACCATACCAACTGATGACAGATGCTTTTATTGCCTCAGGTCCCCAAAGAGCAATTCCAATGCCACCTGGAGATGCCCTAACTGAGCTTCTGTAAGTCCTGTCTTAGCCAGGGCCAAACTGGCACCCCCTCTCTATAATACGGCCAATCCTCCTTGATCCAGTGACTCATCTTTACAGAGGGCATGCAAAGACTGCCCCAAGGGGATGTGGGCCAACAGGAAGATTCTGTCCTTCCCTTCATTTCCTTTCCATTGTGTTCTCTGGTGGGTAAAGTGAAGGTAAGAGGATTATGGGTAGCAGCCCAGAATGTGTGGGAGAAATTTTTTTAAAAAATGCAACCTAAAGAATTGGAGGTAGGGATCCAGGACCCATTGGCCTGGCCTTGAACTACACGCATGGTATAGGTTGGGAAAATATGTGGAATTCCTGCAACTTCATCAGGAGTTCCTTAGGCAGTTCCTTTCCTAAACACTGCCAAATTCTCAACAGCTCAACCCAACTCTCTCTTCTAACAAGACAGCCAGAAGCATAGCAATGATTCATAATGCCTAGAGTCAGCCCTGGGCCTGAGTCCTGCCAGTGAGTAATAGAGTCCTGGAAATGTGATCTCAGGACAAAGAGGGCAAGGGGGTGAACAAAACACTGGGCACCCTAACTAGCCAAGTGACCTTGGACAATTCACTTATGCTATCTGGGTTTCTACTGAACTCGTGTGTAAATCAGAGAGAGCTGGACTGGATGATCCCTGTAAGCCCTTTCATTTCTAAACATCTATACATCTATAACCTCAGTCCTATGTAAAATGTCGAGATGCAGTTTGACGGCATTGAGAGAATCGTTTGGAGTAGAGGTGAAAAGCGGCCTGGTAGAATGGACATATCATTTCTTGTCTCTTTGTATTATTTCTGAGCAGAGGATTCTTCCTAAGGAATAGATGAGAAAACTCCATAACCCATTACTTCAAGAATCCAGATCAAGAGGAGATGCAGCCTAACAGATAAAATAGAAGTAGATTACTGTGACCTAGTGAGGATGCCTTGACCTCTTTTCCTGGGGTCATGATGATCCCAGGTTCCAGCTAAATCTGTCAACCATAGTTGAAGCATCTATATACCTTAGCTGCACCTTTATTGGATAGTGTTTCATGCTTCTGGAAAATTGTTCTAAATTCTCCTGGTTTTGCATGGGCTTGGTTAGCCTCACTGCACAGAGTGGTTTTTGTTCCCCAGGGAGTTCACTGGTGAAAAATCGGATTGGATGTTTTCTCTCTACCCTTTCCAAGAGAATGCACATTTGTCTCCCAGAACTTCCAGAGGCATCCCACAGCGATCAGGTTGACAATCATAGCCAACTGACATCTCTGGCAAGATTACATTCATTTCAGCTTATGAGTTATGTGTAAAGAAACCCTGGGATCCCCAAATGTTTATCCACATAACTGAGTATATCAACCACAAGGAATATTGTCATGATTAAGGATAACCTCCTAAAATATAAGTAATGGGTTAGGTAAAATATTTCTCAATGAAGAAAAAGATGTTAATGTACTTTTTACGTTGGGATTTGGTTTGTACCATTTAAGTTCTTATTAAGTCTCAGTAAGATGCACTTCAAATAGTTCATTCTTGAGTCAATAACTTCCTAACTTTAAAAGATTGTCACTTGTCTCACAGCATATGTGTGTGTGTGTGTATGTGTATATGTGTGTGTATGTGTATATGTGTGTGTGTGTATATGTGTGTGTGTGTGTATATACATTTATATATATATATTGGACAGAATCTCTGTCATCCAGGCTGGAGTCTCTGTTGCCCAGGCTGGAATGCAGTGGCATGAGCTTGGCTCACTGTAACCTCCACCTCCCAGGTTCAAGCGATTCTCCTGCCTCAGCCTCCCAAGTGGCCGGGACTACAGGAGCGTGCCACCAAGCCTGGATAATTTTTTCATTTTTAGTAGAGATGAGGTTTCACTGTGTTAGCCAGGCTGGTCTTGAACTCCTGACCTCAGGTGATCCACCCGCCTCGACCTCCCAAAGTGCTGGGATTACAGGCGTGATCCACCGCGCCCAGCCATTTTTTTTTTTTTTTTTTTAAGGCTGAGTCTTACTCTATCACCCAGGCTGGAGTGCAGTGGCGCCATCTCAGCTCACTGCAACCTCTGCCTCCCAGATTCAAGCGATTCTCCTGCCTCAGCCTCCCGAGTAGCTGGGATTGTGCCACCACACCCAGCTTACTCACAGCATGTTTTCAGTTGAGGCTTTCTTTTTTGTTTTTTTATTTGTTTGACAGAGTTTTGCTCTTGTCGCCTAGGCTGGAGTGCAATGGCACGATCTGGGCTCACTGCAACCTCCGCCTCGCAGGTTCAAGTGATTCTTCTGCCTCAGCCTCCCTAGTAGCTGGGATTACAGGCACCTGCCACCATGCCCGGCTAATTTTTGTATTTTTAGTAGAGACAGGGTTTCACCACGTTGGCTAGGCTTGTCTCGAATTCCTGACCTCAGGTGATCGGCCTGCCTCAGCCTCCCAAAGTGCTGGGATTACAGGCGTGAGCCACCACACCCGGCCTCAGTTGAGTTTCAATAGCTGTTACATTTCTTTGTATCAAAGAGTCTGAACATACATGGAAGAAAGGAAAGAGAATTCTAAAATGTTTTGGCATTAGGTGATTGCAGTTCAGCTCATATTTCTGTTCAATTAAACAGTAGGGTATTTGGATAGGGCCACTGGAATCAGGAGAAGTATAGCCACACTTGGGTTCTCCTCTACTTTGGACTTTCTAAGGAGACTAAGAAACAGCATGGTTAGGGAAATAGCTCTAACAATGTTATGGTTTTGTCCTGGGAGCAAGTTGAATTATGTGGCTTTGGCCATGTGTTTCGTGTCCATAGCCTTGTATGGTGTATGCTCAGATAGCTGCTTTGAATATAATTTTGGACAAATGGCACTTTGCTGTTAATATTCTCTTTCTCTCTGGCTTAGAGAAGCAAAAAGCTTCTTTAAATTTCCAGGGTTTATATTTATAATCCTTTACACCTTGGATGATTTTGCACATTTATAAAAAATTAATCCGTTTGTTTTGGTGGGTCTGGGCCTGAGGACATCTTACCTATTGTTCGGTGGTTTCTGACTTGGCTCTTTCTCTGTGATTTAATTTTCTGACTATTTTCTTTCTCATTTCAACCACACATAAATACCATCTATAGCATATTTCCTTAGGTAAAATGCATTTCAAATTCCAGTCTGGGATGTCCTGCCTCAGTAATAGAAAGAGAAACGTGAATTCATAATTATGTTAACTCGACAGTTATGTAAAAGAGGCAGCATTACATGCTCACAAGGAGCGGAAAGTCCTGGCACAAATCTCTGTCCTGCCACTTAATAGCTGCCTAAAATTGGCAGGCTATTTAAATTCCTTAAGACTCAGTTTTCTCATTTGTAAAAAGAATTATGTTGATGATTAATGGGTTAATACAGGGAAATTTCTGGTACTGTGTCTAGCACCTACTTAGTGCTGAGTAAATGCTTAAAACTCTTTTTAAAAATATATCTCTTGTCTATAAAATAACTCCTCAAACATTTAAGATTAGGAACTAAAAACACAAGGAAGGCTTGGGTTCAAATTATTACTGGGTTGGGATCTACCTGTATTCAACCCCACTTTTAAGAAATAGTGCAAAAGTATATACAGGAAGCAAAAGAAAAACTATAGATTGGGCTTTGTGTTGTTATTGGCTTGGTTATGTATCTGGAAATGAATCAATTGGTAATTTCAAGTATCTACTGTTTCAAATATCTACTTGTGTGCCCCTCTCTGCACCACAAATCACAACAGATGACAACTCCTTAGTTCTCTTTCTCATTAGCCTGTGAGTTCCTAAGAAAGGATAAGAACTGTGTCCCTCTGATTGAATCTTCAAAATGTAGCCCAGTGTTTATTTTGCACTCATGATATAAGAACTATTATTATTGGGACAATAGATTATGTTTAGGTGCCAAGTTGTGTATAGCAAAGATGAGATCTAATATACTATGGGAATTCTGAAAAGAATAACAATAGGCTCAAGCAGTCCTGAAAGACTTTTTGGATGGGGTACACCTGGATGTGTGTGGAAAAATTTCAAACTGTCCTCAAAAATTCAAAGGGAATTGGAAAGAGGTGTCTACAGATAAGATGAGGCTGCATGATGAGATACAAAGGCATGCCACGTGTACAATTTCTTTGTAAATCCCCAAAATATTTTGGCATCATTGTCTTCCTGTTGGCATATTTCACAAGTTGAAGCCCATCTAGCCCTTTGTAATTAGAGTTACTTACCTCTTATTTGTGAAATGAAGACTTCCTGTTGTTGAGTATTTTAATACTACCTTTGCTACCAAATATGTAAATATGTAAGGACCTATTCAATGCAGTGGCCTGAATAACCAGCCATCTCCAGACATTAGTACTCAGAAAAGAAGCAAAGCAGGGCCCCAAATAGTCCACGTCAACTTGTGTTACAAGAAACACCATCACATAAAACCTCCATATGGCAGGAAGTCCTACTGATGGCTGGATTTCAATCACTATTTGTTATAGCTGAATTTCTGTACAGCAAAGGAATTTGACATCTGCCCATACAATTTGTTGTAGCAGGATTTGACCTATTACTGGAGCTAAATTCTGGGATGCTGTGAAGCTTGACTGGATTGTGGATGGAGTGCCAGAGCAGCCACAGAGAATGAATGCCTTGTAGGCACAGTTGACGCCCTAAGCAACCAGGAGCAGCAGGTTTGGCCAATACTTAATACTGCTGGTTGAAACTGTTCCCCGGCTACACAAAACATTGGTGTATTTACTGGCCATCATGAAAAACCATGATTAAGACATATTCCAAGGTGAAGTGACTCATCATCCTGATGATAAAGCATATTCTAGGATAAACATTGACTCCAGGTAATCTTGTAATGATATTTTAAAAGAAAGGAGATCTCAATATAGAATTCAGAAAGCAGGGACAATTATGCAAAATGGAGTCAAGTCATTGGACTCTTTCTTTTGTCATTTTTTCTTTTTTCCTTTTGAGACAGAGTCTCACTCTGTCACCCAAGCTGGAGTGCAGTGGCACGATCTCAGCTCACTGCAACCTCCACCTCCCAGGTTCAAGTGATTCTCCTGTCTCAGCCTCCCGAGTAGCTGGGACTACAGGCA